>NW_028259155.1:2413750-3016562 GCF_977971745.1 Zootermopsis nevadensis
ATATATATATATATATATATTTGAGAAAAAAGTGTGAATTGTATAACAAGGTAATATGGTGAAAAGTGTTGAGTGACTCTAATTGTTAAATGTTTTGTTTCAGATGCTTGGCTACATGCTAAAGAGATTTGCGAAAGTTTGTGACATGTGTGATGCGTCACGGGGTAGTCTGTCTTCGTATGCTTACATCTTAATGGTGATATATTTTCTTCAGCAATGCTATCCTCCTGTATTACCAGTATTGCAAGAGGTGGGGATATTTTATTTCACTAAATATAAACCTAACCTAACCTTAGAGCCATAGGTTATGCAGTAATGCCCAGTGACCACAGTCCCAAGATAAGAAGCATCAAATTTTTGAAAATAAAACATTTGTCTCTTTATAAATAAGAACAATGTGTAATGCAGAAAGAGCCTTGCATCGCTGGCCGTATTGGATTGTGGCAAGCCTAGCGGATTCTACGTTATTGGCTGTTGGTTCACTGGCCAGAGAGTGGTTGAGGCAGTTTTTTTTACTGAATGTCGGTGAGATTGTGTTATTTTAAAATAGTTTTAAGAAGTTCTATGATTTTTTTTTTTTTCCAGCTATCAGAAACTAAGCCGAAACCACAGAGATTAGTAGACGACTGTGACACGTACTTCTATGACAACTTGACAAATTTGGTAAGTTCAAATGTCGGTTTATGATTAGTCATCATTATTATGTTCCAGTGGTTCCTCACTCCTATATTAAAAATTTGAAATTGGGACATGAGATTCATGTTTATTTTTGTGGTTTTGTATAAAATACGTGATGAATTTGGGATTTTAAATTTTCTAAGATCTTTTGTGAAAAAATATCAGTGTTTTATATTTCAGTCGCAATATAGAAAGATATTTTTCACGGGTTAATCCATTAATATACTTACAGCTAACAATGGCAGTTGCTGCTTGGTGCCAGCATCTGTTCGTATCATCTTAGCTAGCCATATAATTGTTTTTATCTTCCCAAATACTTTGTGAACTTGGAGAGTGTTTCAAAAAAAACATGTGGTTTGATGTATGTACAAAAATTCAATTTTTCCTTTTTATATACTGAGCTTGATTGATATGTAGCAGTATGTTTACTTTCATATTCCTCTAAAATGCATGAAGATATGAGATTATTTCATTGTCTTGTAGAAGAAACTGTGGCCTGAATATGGACAGAATATTAGCTCTGTGGGTGAGCTGTGGATTCAGTTGCTGCGTTTCTACAGTGCAGAGTTTGATTTTGGAACCTATGTTATTTCAATAAGACAGAAGGAACGTCTTCCTCGCTTTGAGAAACTGTGGACATCAAAGTGTATGGCCATTGAAGATCCCTTTGACCTGAGTCACAACTTGGGAATAGGTCTTTCACGAAACAGTAAGTACTTTGCTAGAGATCACAAAAGTGCTGAGGTGTTCTAAGATTTAAATCCTTGAATTTATTTAATATGTTTTATTTTTTCTTAAAAACATTGTTATATAGGACATCCATTGAGATGGTTTGCTATGTGTTTGGCGATTTTCCCTTCTCACACACACACGCATTACACGCAATGTTTATAACAGATATCTCTTGTATCCACCGCTGTATTAAGAACAGAATGGGGTGTATCCATTTATAAATGAACAGGGAAGTCCCTTTGACACAAAAGCGATTCATGGTGATTGGATGGTGGCAGGGATAGCATAAGGGTATTTGGTGCCTTACATGAACCTTTAGCCTTGCCGCACCCTCCCCCTGATGAAGGCATAATGTACCACTAAAACATTATTCTGTATAAGAAACAGATTTTTTACAGAGGATGGTGATTAAACTCGTGATGCCTGAAATTAAAGGTTTTATGTAGTATCCAGTCTCTTCTGCCTGAAGCTTGAATGTGTTTATTTACAGTGCATGTCTACATCGTAAAGTCATTCAGGAAAGGATATGTACACTTTGGGACATCTCCAGCAGACGTTGCTCTGATGACAAAAAGTCCTGAGGTAAGAAACTCTTTGTGTCCTTTGTAACCTATCGTCTTTCAGTTCATGTGACATGGCTTCAGTTTCCCTCTGTTTTTCCCAATTTGTCAAAACTGTAATTATGTTGGTTATTTGGTTAATTAAGCCTTCGTGGTGACTAAGTGTAAATAAATAAAATAAACCAAGAGAAGTGCAATAAGTTTTTAAGGTTTGTTCTTGTGTAAACTGATATTAGTAGGAGTTGAGTATGTCGTCCAAGAATTTGTCACATCCGCAGAACAAAATAACTTGTTTGTTGCAGGAATACTACTTCAAATCAGAGAAGCTAACAAGTGGTAATCCACCAAATGACAGAGGTTGCCGTATATGTAAGAAAATTGGTCATCTTTGCAAAGATTGTCCGCAGAAAAGACAGGGTCGACAGAAGAGAACTGGACACAGGATAGCAGGTGGAGTTGGAAGAAGGCACCCCGAGTCCTCGCCGGTAAACGGTCCAGGTAAAATGTGGAATTTCAACCCCATGAACGCTTCTCCGAGAGGCTACAATCCTCCATATGGGCTACCTCATGGCCCCATGCATGGTGCTCATTATGGTCGAGGAATGTTTCACAGCACCAGGGAGCTGCCACCATACCGAGGGGGCTACAATCCTGTACGTGGCAATTTTAGAGCCCAGGATCCATCTGGCATGAGATATGGCATGCCTCATGCTTCTCCACCTTTTAAACCTCATACCTCCTCTTTGGATATGAGTAGAAAAATAGGTGCATCGGGTCTGCCCCCATTTGGAAGAGTTCGAGGGAGTGTGGGACCAGTATTTGGTAATGAACAAATTAGTCTGATTGACAGAAAACTTCCTGTAGGTTCACATGTTGAATTGAGAACTGACCAGGGTTTACAAGAATGTTATAAAGTGGCACATCGTTTGGGTCTGATTAAAAACAAAAATCTGAGTAGAGATTTAAATCACTTGAAGCCCAAAGGAGAGATTCGTCATGTGCCAAACTTGGCAAATGACATTGTTGTAATGGATTTTTTTCCACACAGTCAGAGGTAAATTCAGTATGATGAATATAAAATTTTGGCTTGAGCTAAAATTGCATGCGCTGGAAATATTTACGGTGGTGAACATAGCAATGGTAGATTTGTCAATACTATGTGTACTACTGAACCATCAGAAGGAGGTTTATGGTAAATTTTAATTTGGCACCTTATAATCTGGAATTTTGTGCAAAGTGACAGCACCTGAAACGGCTGCGGATTTTTAAAATATGATGGACCATTTTTTATCCAGTCAAAACTTTAGTAGTGATTACATTAACTGCTCTACTTTTAACATTTATGTGTCTTTCTAAAACCTTTTACTAGCCCCATCCCACCTTCTCACATTTTTAAATAGGAACACATGCCTTTTACTTTGTATGTGTGATTTGTGTAATTGATGTAGATTTGTAACATGCCCCTTTAATGGACATGATTGTACATTAGTGAATAATTGCCAATTATGGTAAGGAGTGATCACTTTTTTTAGACACCTCATAGGCATAGATCTCAATCAGTAGTATACTGTTTATTGAGTTTGAGGTCCTTTGTTCCGTGCCATAGTTCGTATGACACATTTTTCACAACCAAAAACTCTACATGTCAAAAAAATTTCTTTTAAGATATTCTTATAATTATAGTTTGTAAGTGGAATTTTATTTGCCTACATACTTCTGTCTCTTGATTACATTTTATGTACTGACAGCTATTGAATGATACTTTTTATAAATGTTACTTCATTGATTTTTTTAAATTAAGTAGTATCAAAAACACTATTTTTATGTTATTTGTGTTTTTTGTAGGTATAAATACAAAACTGTTCCTGGAAACCATTTGGTTCCCAGACAATTCTATATAAAAGGACACAGATTTTATAGTGTGTAATAAAATGTATAGCACAGCACTTATTTGTAATACTGTTTTCTATGATTATGTCTGTCTGTCTAGAAAAGCACATCAGACCAGCCTTAGACTACCATGCTGGTTGATATATAGACATGCATTATTCAATTAGTACAACTTCCTGAGAAATATCAGTGCATTCATCTTTTTATTTGTGTCGTAGATGAATTCCTGGAAAACACCATATGAATGAGCAGCTAATTTTCCAGATTGAGGTTAGGGATGTATGAGCCAAACCAATCCAGAGAATTTAACTCCTAGGTGATTAACAGTTGCAGACATTTATTCATATAAGATGTGTATACTTCTTCTTCCTCCTCTTCCTCGGTCCTACAGCCCAGGGTGGGCTTTGGCCTCCCTGGGTTTTGTAACAATATTATTTTCCCAGGGTGGAGTTGTTTGCCCCATGCCCAACCCCCAACCTCAAGGTCCAGAATATCACTCTTACTCTGGCGCATGTCCTTCGACCTGTACGGCTTGGGTGACCCTACCAGGAGCTGAGGTTCCCTGCCGGCATAGCCCTAATTATCATTTGCACATGCAAGCCTTCTCATCTGGCAAAATTTGCTTTCAACAAAGTGGTGATACCTTCAGGAGGAAAACATCTATACACTTTTGTGTAATGTTATGTTAATGTTTTAAAAAAGTGTTTTTATATTAAAAATTCAATGTTAAATTCTCCGTTGCCTACCGTACTGGCCTGTTACTAAACGTGTTAAAAACTAAAACGTAAATTACAAATTACGGAGTGTTGACTTTCAGAATTGCAGAAATATGTGAGAATTTGTTTGCTTAAGTAAAGTGAAGTGGATCATATTGAAATTAAACTTATACATATTCTGTATTATGATAAGTGTCTTCATTTCATCAATTTTTATTTCTTTATTCATCTTGTTATTTATTAACATGTATGCATAAGAAATTGTATTTGTACAAATATTATTTTTGGAACGAAATTAAAATCTGATTTTAAACTTCACAGTGATTTGTTATTCATAATTATCCTTCCTCTGGTGATAGTACCATGTAGAAGTTATCATACTGCCAACATTGCAGAGGATCATACTACTTCCCATCCTGATGATGGAGACAGTATGGCTCTCTAAAGATATATTTACATTTCTGTGTGTTTTACAAGGTTAAGAGTGGCATTTTTTGGCCTTGCCATTCAATACTATGAAAAATAGATTAATTTTTCACTGTGCGTTGATTGTATCATTAAAACTAGCATTTTATGGTAATTCTACCAGAACTGAATGACCTACTGTCAGATTCAGAGTTCCTCCAAATTCTATTAAAGTCAAGCAGCAACTGACTTTATCAGACATAAAGAGTTTCTGTATTACAGTCAAGCAGCAAGTGATCTATTGTGGTCCAGTGTCAGGGACAAAGAACAAGTGAAGGTAAGAACACATTCATTTCTCTGACACTAGATGAAAGTTAGCTCCAGTACAAATTGTATGAAAGGGTCGATGGACTCCAGCGCCAGTGTGGGCATTGTGATAAATCATCCCATGCTCTGAATAGAAATGAAACCAATCATCCAATATCATTATTAGATAAATGCTCACCGATACGAGCTTCTTTGCGGGTTTCGTCTACCTACCTTGACGAGTATATAATTTTCTCTGGCATTGTATTGGAAATACGGTTGGCGACATTGTCATTCAATCAATACCGCCAATTTAAAATGGTTTCGTATTTCTAGTGATGGAGTTACTAAAAACTGTTAGTATACGAGTTTATTTACTGGGGGTGTTTGAATGGTGATTAAATATGTGAAAGTGCATCCATTGTGCGTATGGCCAAGTTTAGTTATCGGTGAGTAAATTAAGAATTCTGTGTTTTGTAGGTTATGTTGTTTGGGAACTGCTGAAGAAGACAAACTAAGTTATAATAGTAGCCGTCACCAAATTGTACGCATCAAGGTAACAGAAAATTCGTACAACGTTTCAACACGAGCAATAAAGATGAAGACAGCTCACATCTCGCAGCGTAGCTGTGCTATTGATTTATGCTGCACGGTAACGGGGCTGAAGACTTTCCGTGGTCTTGAAGCATGCAATTTGGTGACAGGTGCAGATATGTGTATATTCTTTAATAATCCTGACACAAAGCAAAGGAATTTTATTGTGCATTTTTCACTAGAGATAAGGACTTGATTCAAAATTACATTATGATGTAGGCTATGCCTTGGATTTTCTATTTTGTTTGAAATTTGAATGGGAAGGAAAACATTATCATACAAAAAGAAGATTGGTAAGATGATAAATAACAATAGATATCTTTTTATAATTTGCAACATGTTGAATTTTAATTTAACTATAGGTTCAGTTATTCAGCCAACACCCAGTAGCACATTTATGTCATATTAGTAGGGAAATAATGTCAGTGATTTACTATGAATTTGGCACAGGCCTACCCATGAAATTTGTAAAGTTAAATACAATATGTTTAAACAAAAGATATATTAATGCCAGTACAGATGAACATTTGTGTGATACATTTCCTATTCACAATAATCTGGAAGCAAGAGATTCTTTGTCACTATTACTTTCATTTTTGCTTTTGAATATCTCTTGGAAGGAGGGATTGAAATTGAATGGGGCAAGTAGAATTTTAATCTGTGTCTAGTCAGTCAAACTTGTTAAAATGAATGCCACAATACTGAGTAGTAGCGAGAACTGTAATTTTGAAATGCATAGTAAAACTATCATAAGATCTAGTGCAAGTAGAGTTTGGCAGTGGAAATAACCCTAAGAGTACTGTCACTTCCTTATTCGAGAGAGGTGAGCGATGGATTCTGCAAAGTTTGAATGCAGCATTCTTACCCTCACTTCAGGTTTTTTATCTGTTGGTCATATAGTAGACTGAGAGTGTTTGATAACTGCGCTCTGAGGACTCATATGTCTCAGGATGTGTCCAGTGGCACGCACTTGTGTACATGGTAATGAACCTTCAGGTTTTATAAGAAATAAGGAATTTCTTAACTGGCTGAGCAGCTGTGACCTTGTCAATGATTCCGCTCCATGGTGTTTGTTAGTTACTCTATTATTCCCATTTAATTGGATGTCAAAAACATTTATTTTTTATCTCTTGTCACACATAAGTATAGCTGTACCATAGCTCAGGTGGTTAGGTGCTGTTATTTCTCTGTGAAGACATGGGTTCAGTCCTCTGTGACTTCAGATGAGATTGTAGCGGATGAAGTGGCATTGGATTTGGTTTATCTTCGCTTCAGGTGTCCACTCTTAATGCCAATTTCACCATGTTGCTCCATACTCATCAGTCATGACATCACAGTGGGGAAGAGAAAATTCACTACTTGTGGGTTATCGGGACACATCGCTTTAAAAATATGTTAGGTTAGGTTAGGTTAGGTTAATGTGTGTGGATAAATGACATATACTTGAAAGTTATTATATTTTATTTCAATAAATGACAACTAACCTAACATAACCTAACATATTTTTAAAGCGATGTGTCCCGATAACCTAAAAGTACCGAAAATTCCAGCTGAGAAATTAAACATCATCGTCTGTCTAGTCACGATACTCTAGCCCCTTTATCTGTCTGTATAATAGACGAGTGTTAGTTATGTGGTGATCATTTTATGTAAATCACTGTGAGACTACAGGCTGTATAAAAACATAAGTTTATCTCAAACATAAGATTTATTAATTCACTCTTGTCTATTTACAGTATATTCTTATTAACAAACATTAGTATCTATCTTGAGCCAGCCGAATCCAATCGCTTGTTCTTGTGCCCGTAATCCTAACAGCAAATGAGTGGAGATGTAAGAAAGATGAACAGGGAATAAGAAAGAGTAGATAAGAAGTTGGTACGACGTGTTCAGATTTTAGCGAAACGTAATTCATTAAGTTGTCCATAAGACGTGAGCTCGGGTGAAAGGAGCGGGGGTAGAAGAAGGAAAGATGGAAGTTTGGCGCAACGCAACGCGACTGAACTTCAACGCAGACCGACCTTATCGATTGGTGGCAGTGTGGCGGGGTGCGTCGGTCAGTGTGCCTGCTTGATTATAGTCGGTGTACTTTCTATTCACTTCTAATTTTTTTTTACAACAGAACTATAAACAATTTTTTTTATCTTCTGTGGCCTTTAGTTGTGTTGATCAAATACGCAGAATTTCTCATGATTGGTTCATTTTGGAACTTGTGCAGAACGTGTCCTTCAATGCCAGTTGATAAGGTAAGAGAACTCTGCAGTGCGTTACAGGAAGTATTCTGCGCCTGCCACTTCGATTTCTTTGACGCCTGCCATTTGAAATATATTTTAACTTAAATGTGTAAATTCTTCTGCATTACGTCCTTTAAAAAAAGAATTAAAATAATATGGGTACATTTTATCTGAAAATAATACGTAGTTCGTGGGATCCGGGTTACATTCTTCAGACTTACTTTCAAACTGTAAAGTATTCGGCACAAATTCTGATGTTTCAATTGATGATATGTAAATTATAATGTGGTAATTCCACCGCCGTGAAAATCTCAGATCGTACTGACATATGTTTTGGTTGTATGTTTAGTTTTTAATACTCGCTGTTGGAGAAAAAACAGGCCTATAGGCTGTTGGAACTGAAGTTTGTCGAAAAAAAAAAGTTTTGTCCATAATTTAAGTTGTTGTTTTTTTTAGGAAATTTATACCTGGTGTAGCCTATTTTAAAACCTTTCCCCGCCGATCCTAAAGTATTTTATCAGTTAATTTTAAAATACGAATTTAAACGTTTGAATTGTTTGACAAGACGTGAAGGTACAGACTGCTTACTTGTGTTAACATCAGTCTCGAATTTGATAATGGTTTCTTCTTTTGTGTGTGTGTGGTTGCAGCTTCACTCGGAGTACAGGAGCACGTACAGATGGCACGAATACATGGGCCAGGAAGTTGTCCGTAGACCCCCGCAACCCTCCACAGGTCGGTCCATCAAAGTGTCAGCTCATACCTTTTATTAAATCTTCGTTAATTCCAGCGCTGTCGGTCAAAACAGAATTCATTTTTAGCATTTTTCTCTCTAACCACATCCGATTGACAGTAAAGTACATGACGGCTGTCAAATGCAGCAGTTTTATTTTTTTTATTTCGAATTATATGAGAGGATGATCGTATTAGGTCAAATTGAGAGTATCTGGGGACCTGCTACGTATTTGACCGTACGCTCCTGGAATTCGCCTGGACGGTCAGAGGGTCGAACAGGGGAACTCCCGATTTTAATCGTACATTATCACTTCAGAAAGTTGAATTATGGTAACTATTCTAAAGACGGTGGTTGAGTTTTTGTCTGGGGGTTGCGTGATTTTAGGCTAAGTGGACGTTTCTGGAAGATCTATCTCATATTTGTAAATCATTGATCAATGATCATTTACCTATAAATCATCACCCGAATAAATTAATTTTCGAAGAATGGTATGAGAAATTTATAGAATTCGCTGATCATCTTTGTGTTTAAACCTTCATTAAATAATTTGATACATCGTAAAGATCAGTGACGGAAGAGGTCTATGACCTTTGACATCGAGGTTTTCTGTCCCCAGGTTAATGTCAGAACGTACGAGAGAATAGGTTTTGGCCCCGTGTAGAATTGTAGGTAGATGCTAACTTTTCGGAAAAACATCGTCTCCATTTTCAGTGCTGAAGATGGGAATTAGTATGTTTCTCCTAAACGATGCCATCTACACGGCCTCAAAACCCCCAAAAAATGAACATTATCACAAGTGTGACAAATGTTGGCGTGTTTTAGGGCAAAAAAAAAAAATCTGTGAACCATCCAGAAACCTAGAGGCGTTAGTCATCTCAATTTCTTTGAAATTGGTAATTTTTTTCGGTAATTGCAAGTCAACTCGTTGAAGTTTTTGGTTAAAAAAAAGGTATTTTCTCGGGATTTAATAAGTGATTTAGACGAAAATTAAACTGTTTTGTTATGAGCTTTGCCCCAATATGTTGTGGTTACATTTAAAGGCCAATATACCGTGTATTAATATCTGCGGGATGCGGTTTGATACATTTTTTTTACGTTGTAGGTGGCAATCCTTCGAAACTTCAAACCGCGAAGTCTGTAGAGGACGAAAGTCATCCAGGTAAGTGCTTACTTCCAAAGAACACAGCAAGAGTTTGACGTCTAAGTCGCCCGATCAAACTTTCGTATAAAAATGTTTCATACCAGAATAACTCTCCTCTGAAGATGGCTTGTCTTCTGGGTTTTAGCTTCGTATTGTCTGGTAAAAGTTTCAGAGGTCCTTGCTGCTTCCATCTTCAGGGCGATTATCGCGTCGGTAAACTTCTACCAGACAATACGAAGCTACAACCCAGAAGACAGCCATCTTCAGACTCACCGCTATGAAAACCTCAAATCTTACGCTGTTTTCTGTTTATAGCATCGCTTAAACACTTTATGCATTATATACAGGGTGATTCTAAAAGGACTTTACAACTTTGAAAGTGTATAGAGATTTAATCAGAAAGCTTACAGAATCGGTTGAGGTGTCATTTTGTAGCAAAACAAATGTAGTATAATCTTTTAGTTTGCATTCATACTGTTGTATTTCTTGTATTTATAAATCTAAAAATGAAAGATTTAATTTAGTTAGATGTTACATCTCGTTTTATGTTCCTTCTCGTTACGAAGACGAAAATAAGATACGTAATTTACTTAGATGTCTGTATAATGTTTTCTTACATTGAAAGATGAGCTGGTCATTTCAGATTACTGAATTGAAAACATTTATTTTTAGGCTCTTTATCAACCTTCAGAGCTCCCAAGAAAGTAGTATAATATATATTCCAGTACTTTACGAAAAAACGTGTCTAGATTTTGTAAATTCTTATCTGGATATGACAGTTTTAACGACCACCTTAACGTAAGAGAATAAATGACTTTTTCAGATCATTAGGCTGATTTCGTTGATTCCTGCTTCGAGATTTACTAACGCGGCCATTAAATGAATCTGACACCAGCAATAACCCTTTATTCTATTGTTCCTAATGGTGTAGACTCTGTCTTGAATTTTGGCTTCATTCCACCTCATTAATTTTTCTGTCACTGCGTTGTGAATAGATTCTCGAAAGGGTTTTGTGGGTCCCCACTTAAGTCTGTGACGTATTCAGTATTTAATCAACCACCTCGTACTTGTTTCTTCTACGAAAAAAGTGAAATAGACTAATTTCTTTTCGATAAATTATCAGTTTATTTCGCAATCCTCATGAACTGTCAATTTGTATGTGTTTATATATCGTATGATTTTTATTGTAGAATGAAAATATTTGTGATAAGGTTTAAAAGCTTTTTAAAGAGTATATTAACATTCAGGAGAAGTTATTAAACCCACTTAATGAAAAGGTGAGAGTATTAATTGCAGAAATTTTGCAGTTACGTGATTCAAAATTCATGTGTACGCACTTCAAATTTTCTGGGGGCGATTAGCGGCGTCAAATTTGAGACCTGATGTCTCTCCACCATCAGGGTCGATGGACTGCATTGCATTGCCTCATGCTTAATGGTCCCCCAGAAGAGCCAGAGGGAGTTTTATTCGCAGTAAATTTCCGCACATAGCCATTTTAAGTTGCATCAGACCATATGATCCTTCTGCAATGCGGTATTCTTTTGTGAACAAAAGATTTTTAATTTCCTGTAAGAGTTTGCTTTATTTTTTTATCATTAAATGGCGGTGTGACTGTTCAATTTATTCATCGTCAGCTCTTTCAAAATTCACTCTTTCCACTTCATTTCGCAAAGAAAGCACTTCACAGTACTTACCGTGTGCTAAAACAGAGGTATGAACTGTCTGCTTATAAGCCAACCCTCACATCAGGGCTTCGACCCCGACTCCTTCATAAAAGCTCAATATCCATTAATTAGGGTAAACCTAGTAAAATTGTAAATGGCACCTTAAGAGATTTCATCATCGCCACTTGAATCATCGTCATCCTACTTTTTAGACTTATAACCTATATTTAAATATATTCTAATGTTTATTGCAAAAATCGATTGATTTGTAGACAGTTTTTAATCTTAAGTTACCGGAGCCAAAGTTTCAAAGCATTTTTCCCACACCACGTGGCTCAACGCGTCGTTGAATCTCCCCTAAGCGTCAGGCCGCCTGTGGCACACGCGGTATAGAAATTGTTCCTAAGATTTTATATCGAAGTCGGAGTCGATACATTTCTATCGACTCCAACTCCACCTAAAATAGCTTCTGTCTCCGATTTCGACTCCACAGCCTTGTCTCACAGTGAGTAAAATAATTAGCTTCGAGGGCTGCTCTGAGGTTTCGAATCTATCAGAAACAATATCTTATTGAGTCGATAAGTAAATACTACGACCAAAATTTGGTTTTGGGGGTTATTGTCAACACCTGCAGAAAATTTGAGGTTAATGTAGACTACTAGATTTGTTCACTGTTCTTCATTACAAGATAAAAGCAAAATAAGATAAGTTTGAAGAGACTGGTTACAATTTCTTACGACATTTTTCTTTTGAATAAATTCCAAATTTCAATTTCCTGATATTAAATTTGTCGTTATTAGTACACTATACTTATTTTTAGATGAGTCGAATGTTTAATCTATTATCGATTATCGAATATGAAACGATATCGATTATCGAATATGAAACGATATCGATATAACGTGACAATAAAAATGCCAACCCGTAATGTAACGTTGCGACCCGCAGTGGACACCAGCAAAATCCGTTAGAGAGGTTGGGGGAATCGATCAATAGAAGACCTCGAAGAGCGACGTATAGGGAAGGAGACGGTCATTAACCCTAAAGAGGAAGATTTGTACTTATTACTTCAAAATGTGAGTAGGTGTGGATCTGTGGAGTCTCTCAATGTCTATGGAGTGGATTTCACAGATTTTTTCAAAGATAACATTTTTACGAATGTCATTGCATAGACGTGTTTTGTTTAGTGCGTCATAAAATATTCCGGACGTTCTAGACATGAATGAAATGTGTTTTAATACCGTGTGGATATTTCTGTTACGATTACACGCAATTGAAATTAATTCCGTGTTTATCTTCTCCAGTATAGACCGAAATTAAATACATGTTCCATATTATTTCCAAGGCCTTTACAGCTCACTATGTTATGCCTTGGCCTGTTACAGAATTACCATCTTTAAAATCTTTTTTACATGTTCTTTATACGATTTAGCGTAAGCGAAGAATGCATTATGGGTCTGTCCACGTCTGTCTCTTACGTCATCATCATATTGTCTCAAAAAAGACCTTGGTCATCATTATTTCCTTTGTTATTCCTTTTATAATTTGTCTGTTCCAAATAGTATACCTTTCCACTCTCGATAGACATGCAAGGAACCTTTGGACTGCACATCATCCCGTTACAAGGCACAACACATTAGAACGTGAATATACGTATCGATACCTCGAAGGGGATTGGAAACCACGACCTAGTGTTCCAGCGGTCAACTACTCAACTATTACTGTGTTCGGTCATCAACACGAGGAAGGTCATACCGTTTAGACGCTCAGTTGATACCAATTTGGAGACTAGAAGCGAGGCCGAGCGAAAAAATTTAACATGGACACAAATTAATATTGTTAGGGTGGTGATATGTAAAGTGTTCTTGACAGTAATGACGTAAAGTCTCCCCCCTCCCTCCCTCCTTGCAGTGGGTGGTTCTGTTTGCGTCTGCGCAGTTCGCACCGTCGCGCCTCTACGTTGAGTCGAGGTCTGGATCTCATCTGCAGAGGAACCCGTTAAGTTCACTCACCTTGATTTTCAGGTAACTTCTGTAACATCACTTAAAGCTGTTTCCTCTGAAGAGACTTAAAAAGTGTTTTCTCACGTTTTGGGTTGGGTATTTTATTTAGTTTTAATTTTATATTATTGCCACTAGACGTGTGGAAACTATTTTATGATTTTGATTAATGACCAAAATTAATTCTCAAACTCTTTTTTTGAGACTTGAGAGACGGAAAAGTCTCGAGATTATTGCCCTCACCTTTGAAGGACTGACTGCTGTGCTGTTAGGGTCCAGTGTAGTCAGTTAATTTATAGTTTATAACAAATAAATTAGTTTATAAATATACCAATATGAAATATATTATTTGAAGAAAAAAATATCAGAAGGATTTGTCGTTAAGGAATCTTCAGAAATGCAGTTAAAGTTTTTGTAAAAATACTGACATTAGTGTTTTGCGAACTTATATGTAAAATATTGGAATCTTCATTCTAATGTTGTACATTATATATATATATATATAGTTTATTTTAAATTATAATTTTTATCGTGCGCGTTATATTACCACCTGGTTCATTTCTAAAATGTCTGACAGAACGGTTGTAACTCCATGTTGGGGTTTCCAGGCCCTCGTGTGGGTGACCGCGAGGGTGTGATTCGGGAGGTAATTTTTAGTAATAAATGTTGGCACTATTTCAAACCGTTGCGGAGCTATGTCAGTTTGAAAGTGCGCTCATGGAATAAAAACATTTGAATTTAATGATACATTTTATGAGATAAGTAAAGTGAGGTTAAGTCCGGAGATCTTGGTGGCCAGGGTTTTGGACCACTACGACTAATCCAACAATTCTCGTTTCTTGACCAAAATGGTGTTTCGCCCCGTTGTGCTGAAGGGAGATCCCAGGCCTTGTCTCCAGAGGCACCTACACCTTTAAATGTGCAATTAAGTCATTAACAACTGTCATAAGAGGTAACTGAGAATCAGTAGTGGCAACATCTTAAAATATTACAATCACCAGTGTTGCCATCTATCGAAATATACCAAAGTAGTAATTTTTTGTTTGCGTATTTTTAAACGTTGGTAGCTCTCTTGGGTAGCCTGTTTCAAATTTCTTTAGACTGGTCTACAATTTCTCACTTTACTTTGCTTCTGAAGATGATAGAGTTGCGTCATATTGTGAAAATATATATTTAATTAATTAATCTTGTCCGTCTGATCACAATTTAAAATTTAAAATTAAGATAATTAAAATACCATGTGATGCTCCTATCGAAACATTCGATTTACATTTTATAACATCTCTTTCTCACTACATGTTTCGGTTCTTAGATGAACCATCTTCAGGTGCTTCTGAAGTTGGTAGTGTTTTAAAGAAGTTCAGTCATTTTTTTTACAATTATCCGTACATTAATATTGTAAAATTAATAACCAATTACGGGTCCTTTAAAATCTCAAAGCTGATCGCTTATTTCCTTATTACTGATTCAGAGTTATTGGGGGGGAAAACAATATTTTCAAAGATCTGCAGATTACGTTAGTATCCTTTTTTATGTCGAAGTCTGACACACGGATTAAATGCACTACCAGCAGTAATGGGATGTTCATTGACCTTGAAGATACTTATTAAGGCACATGACGAAATCCAGCAAGAACTGAAGTGTGCTTTTAGACTGTTTGTTTATTCTGACCCGTTCCGCGAGTATCCGCTGTCAAAGTTTGGAAGTTTCTCAAAATGGCGCGTAAATTGTTATTTCGGACGTTTCCAGTCGTCTAAATTATAAAATTATAAAACTACAATTTTTTTTAAGCTGGGTTCTACTCCCGTATTGAGGTAGCAGGAAGCAGAATCCACCTTCCGAAACGTCGTGGGTTTCTTTTTAATTTATTCGATGGACAGAGAGTTGTATTTGAGATACTTTATATGTAATGTAGTTGAGGATTGAATATGGCGATGAATGTTCTAAGTTCATTTGGAAGGAAACGGCAATGTTATTAAGGCCTTGGGGCGACTCGGTGTATCAGGTCATTGGCCGGGATTCCATACTTTTAGGTTCAGAGTAAATCTCGACATTCTTGTTCTAATTGTGACCTATTTACTTACTTTCATAATTTATAATAATAATAATCTTATTTTTTGTTACAAGGTTTCAGTTTTTATTTGAATAAAAATTTTCCTGGATATTATCCATCGTATAGTAAAATATAAAATATAAAACGTAAAACGACGTTTCGGAGATGGGACTCTATCTCCGTCTTCAGGTTCCTACACAGTTGGGCTCACTAGATAGAGCTAATCCTGAAGACGGAGATAGAGCCCCATCTCCGAAACGTCGTTTTACGTTTTATATTTTACTAGACGATGGATAATATCCAGGAAAATTTTTATTCAAATGACTCTTCACCATTGTCAAGAAATTTTAGATTTTAGTTGTATATCTAGTTTCAAATTCTTTACGAATATTTATTTAAAAAATTATATAACCGATCTTAAGATGATAATATTTATGGGTGGGGGAAATATCCATACCAGGAATTAAAACTGTGACTCACGAGTTCTTAATAGGAGTTCTGGTAAGTTCACTGGGACATTAACTGTAACTCTGACGATGTCATATGCAAAGATTTGTCTTCTGGTTTTTGGGTTGTTGACTTCATTAAACCTCTCACAGCTTCCAGTGAAGAGTGGATCGAAACATGAACAGAATCCCTAGATTATATTCCTCTATAAAAGATATTGATGTCATGTGCCAGGTTTCTAAACGTCGTCTCTGTCGACTAAACGAGTTATAGACTCAATGCAATACAATGACAGTAAGTATGGTCTAGGCAGGATTTACGAATGAGTCAACACAATGAGTTATTCCTTGTCAGCGAGTTTTTCTTCAGGCATAAGACAGCCAGGATCATTTCCTGTCAAACGTAATGAAGCAACAAGGAAACAAAGTGACCTACAGTATCGTTATGTCTGGGCTCTCCATGTTTTGACGTGGATCTTGTTATATAATCTGTCACGTTGGAAGCGTAGAAAAAGAATATAATTCCCTGTCTTAGGGAACTGTAAAAATGGGTTTAAGTTGATGGTGAAATTAAGGGGCGAAGTTAATTCAAGAAATTATGCTGCCTTGATGTTGAGAATCTACGTCTTCTCGTCTCGTGTCTGAAATCCTGAATATACAAATAAGACATGAAAATAAAAAAAAATGTTTTATCCATGTAGACGAATGTGAAAAATTCTGAGGACAGCACAAAATTTGAGTACAAAGAACTTGGAGGAATGTTTAAACAAAGAGAAACGAATTCAATAGAAATAAAAACAAAGGATGTGATGAGGAACTTCACAGTCTGCACTTTTTATCCAATAGTCTATCGGTTTGAGAATAAATATGACTTATCCAAGATATGTAACACGCGTGACAGTTAAACAAATTGTATTTCACTGGGGACCTAAGGCTCAAACCTTGCCTATGTCGTGCAGTTGAGTAGCCCTACCTCTGATGGTAAGGATATTGAAATCAAGGAAGATGAGTTAGAATATAAATTATGGACACAGGCCATTTCCGAGGACGTCTGTAGAAATCGACCTGAAGACACACTACGATATGGGATAGGGGTATTATATTACATTATTTCAGGGTAGCGGTTAGAACGCTGGCCTTGTAATCCTGGGGTCTCGGGTTCCATTCCCGGCGGTGCCCGAATTTATAACTTGTGTTGGGCAAGGCCGTGGTCTAGGCAACACGGAGTTTTCCTCAGTGGCATCCCAACAATTACTCCATTCACACACAGAAGAAGGCAGTGGCAAACCACTTCTGGATCATCTGCCAAGAACGTATATGAACATGTCCCAGTCCGAGAAAAGGATGGAAGGATCCTGTTCAGATGGACCTGTCGTCAGACAGAACACTAAATAATAATAAAAAATTAGAGTATTTCGCGTCGCATATTTCTGGATGCCCTGTAGTTGAGGTAAATCATCTGAATCTATCTGCAAGTCATCCTGTCTTCTACGCTACGAATTTCCGCATTGGCGAGGCGAATATCTTAGTTTCAATAGTTCCGTGACTGCTCGTAACGGTGCAGAGATTTGCTCGTCTTCATATTGAAGGGTCCACGGATTGAATTTTGCGTGGGATGACGCAGGTATCACAAGATTGTTCGTGGTTTCCGGTAGTTCCTCAAATTTAACTCAGGAGTCGCTTTATAGAACTGGTTCCTTCTTGTGAAGATAAGATTGATTGGAAAATGGCTATCTGTTGTCTGGGTTGTATCGCCATGTGGTGATGGAGGCGAGCAAGGACCTCTGAAACGTCGAGAAACTTCTACCAGAAGACAGACGTCTTCGGATGTATCTACTTATCACGTGTTCCCGAACACCTTCAGTCTGTGTTCTTCCCTTGAGCTGAGGGGGGCCAAGTTTTATATCAATACAAAATCACTCAAAATTATAGTTTTGTGTATTTGAAATTTTTACGATCTGTCATACGAGTTGGGAAATAAACCGAGTGGTTTAAATCTGCTATAAATAGACCACGTCCGCCTTCAAGCGCGTTTTTCCGTGTTGCATTAATTTTTACGTTTCGTTACAGAATCCGCTCCACGATTGTATATAATAGACGATTTAGTGGGAGTCCTATAGAGCAGTGGTATTCAAATTTTTTTGCTCGCGTACCCCCAGATATAATTTCTCTTCAACTTTGTACCCCAAAAAGTTGTTGGTGTATAATTCAAGTTATACGTAGTATATAATCTACATCTAAAATAAATAAATTAAATTACATTACTGATTATTCAGTGTTTATCATAAAATAATATTTCTTTTAAATTTCACGTACCCCCTAAGATGTCTTCTCGTACCCCCAGATATAATTTCTCTTCAACTTTGTACCCCCAAAGTCGTTGGTGTATAATTCAAGTTAAACATAGTATATAATATACATCTAAAATAAATTAAATAAATTACATTACTGATTATTCAGTGTTTATCATAAAATAATATATATTTTTTTAAAAATTTCACGTACCCCCTAAGATGTCTTCGCGTACCCCCAGATATAATTTCTCTTCAACTTTGTAACCCCAAAGTTGTTGGTGTATAATTCGAGTTATACGTAGTATATAATCTACATCTAAAATAAATTAAATAAATTACATTACTGATTATTCAGTGTTTATCATAAAATAATATTTCTTTTAAATTTCACGTACCCCCTAAGATGTCTTCGCGTACCCCAGGTTGAATACCACTGCTATAGGATAAATCTGCCGTGATCTACTTTAGTGTACTCTTGTATTGTTAAAGCATTCGTGTTTAATGACTAACGATACTCACCACAAAAAAAAGGCTAGGTCTCGTACGAGAGTTCCATAATTTTCGCACAAGTCTTTCGTAACGAGGCTTACATTTTCTGCGTATTCTCTGAATGTCTGATCACGCTTTGAATTATAGAAAACATTTGCAATAAATGGACGCTGTTGAAGAAGTACTAGATTCGTTAGATTGATTGTCGAGTTTCTTAAAGATGTTGTTTGACGACATCCGAAATTCCAAGTGCTCTCTTTGGGACAGTTCAGTAATTAGAGCTGTGTGTTATGAGAGGCAATTTTCTCGTATTTTGCTACTTCTGAGGATAGTGAGGCTGTCGAGACATTAAACTACTCCTGCGTGACTACTTTGTTCCAAATATATCTACTGTAGGCACTCGTATTCCCTCTGCAGTTTATGTAATAATTACACCCACGTGGCGTGATCGCCAGACTCGTTGTGATGTTCTGGGATCTACCACGAGAATTGGGTTATAAAATACAGACGTGTTGCCCGAATATTACTGTCTACTGCTTAAGTCTTGCTTATTATTTAACCCTTTGAAGCCGAAGATCGTCTGAATATTATTTATGAATTCAGTCCGTACCGCGAAGAAAACACTACACCTCACCATTACGAAAATCAGCTGGTTAACCCTTTGAAGACGAAGGTTGTCTGAATATTATTTATGAATTCAGTCCGTACCGCGAAGAAAACACTACACCTCACCATTACGAAAATCAGCTGGTTAACCCTTTGAAGACGAAGATCGTCTGAATATTATTTATGAATTCAGTCCGTACCGCGAAGAAAACACTACACCTCACCATTACGAAAATCAGCTGGTTAACCCTTTGAAGACGAAGATCGTCTGAATATTATTTATGAATTCAGTCCGTACCGCGAAGAAAACACTACACCTCACCATTACGAAAATCAGCTGGTTAACCCTTTGAAGACGAAGATCGTCTGAATATTATTTATGAATTCAGTCCGTACCGCGAAGAAAACACTACACCTCACCATTACGAAAATCAGCTGGTTAACCCTTTGAAGCCGAAGCTCGTCTTCATAATATTTACGAATCCAGACCGTACCGCGAAGAAAACACTTCACTTAACCATTAGAAGTCGAATCAGGCGATACCACATAAGATTTAACAAAAGAACATCCCGGTCAAAGCCTTAATGGGGTATCAGGTTCTGTTCTGTTCCCAGTAGCTGGTGATTCTGATTTTGTAGGATTTTAGTGGACCTGACAATGTGATGTTGGTTACAGTGCCGAGGTTCGAACCGGCTTTACCCCGCAGAAAGAAGCACCCCGAATTGGCCTACAAGACGCATGAGTTTATGGCGATGTCTGAAGCAGGCGGATCGGATGACTCCTTGGAATCTGCAGTTACGTTCGATCGTGCCAGGGTAAGTATGTTCTAAGTAGGATCTGAGGTTTTCACGGCGATGACTTCGAAGATGGTTGTCTTCTGGGTGGTAGAAGCAAGGGCCTCTGAAACTTTGGTAAACTTCTCTACCAGACTACACAGTGCTATACAACCCAGAGGACAGCCATCTATGTGTCATCTGCTATTCGTGTTTGAAACGATGTAAAGAAATATTTGTTTTTTAGAATCGAGAGGAATAGTTCTTAATCCGTCTGACATTTTGTTGTCTGGAATTCTTTTCTCAAGGACAGAAATTTAAGCAGGACAAACCCTTGTAAAAAAAAAATTTCCCTCACAAATCGTACAACATGAATGCTCCTTATACAATATCGTAAAAATATTAGGTATATATATATATATATAAACTGCGTTAATTTCGTATTAATATTCCACTCCATCTTGTTTTTCAAGTCGATTTGATCATCTCAATAATATTTGTTGTTGTAAAAATTACATAAATTCTAATTATAGTATTTTCTCCAGTATATATTAAATCTTGTCCGTCTAATCACAATAATTCTTATTAAATATTAAAATATTACAATAATTAACATTTAAAATATTTCCAGCTTACTGTCAATCCATCTCTCTTATTTCGAGATATTTTCGTAAGCACCCTGTTATCAAACACCCTCAAGATACCGTTTCACTTCTCTAATGACTTGATCGCCAACAAATCTTAACCAATCGGCGTCCGAATTTAAGTTTCAGTTTCTGACGTCCGGTTTGATCCGGTGATGATCGCGGATTCGAAGGGAATATTATTCACGAGTGCTTGTGTGACGTAATTGGTCTCATCCGCTCCACTCAGATTATATTAGTCGGCTCCCCGGTCTTTGAGTGTATTTGAGCTGGAGTCAACCTTTGAACTTTTGCTTCGGAATATATTTTGAACTCAAGAACAAGTGCATAGGTGTACAATTCTACTCAGTAGACAGCGTAGCAAAGTTTATAAAATTTGTAAACATTTGAGACAAATACGAAGTTGACGTTCGCCCACGTCAGGTGTTTTAATCGAAAGTATTACGTCATAGAAGTTTTTAAAAAAAAATACGCTGTATCATCACGTTAACTGCAGTAAGAATTTGCTTCTGTGTGTAACTTAACCTCCTGTAAAATGAACTATTTTTTATTGTTTAATTTTATGAGTAGTAAATTGATCCTGCGTCCGTCTTTATTGCCGAAGTAGCTCGTGCTCGAAGTGTTCTTTGGGTGTAGTCACTACGAAAAGATTTACGAGCCTTTGCTTTATAGAACATCTCGCCACATTAGTCTTATGGACTTTGGAATCATGCAACGTTGTTTATATTACATTGACTAAAATTATTTGTCTTGCAAAAAAAAAAAATAGAACTTATATTTGGCAACTTTCTGAAGATATTATTATTTATTTCGAAAATCGATTTTTTTTTTTTTGTGCAATGAAATTTTGCTGAAATGTGAGACTCGAGTGGAATTTAAATTAATAAAATGATACAGTGACTTTAATTAGGCTTAATGTATTGTAAATTACCCCGTATAAATCACTGTTAAAATATTTTTATGTTGGACGACGTCAATATCTGACGACTTGTAACTCTTCTACTCCTTAAAGTGTTTTGTTATCGTATTTGACCGTTCGGCGATGTTTAGAATTTTTTCCCGCTGTGATGAGATGAGGGTATAGATCAGTGATATTCAAACTTTTTTGTTCGCGTACCCCCCATATATAATTTCTCTTCAATTTTGTACCCCCAAAGTTGTTGGTGTATAATTCAAGTTATACATAGTATATAATCTATACATCTAAAATAAATTAAATAAATTATATTACTGATTATTCGGTGTTTATCGTAAAATAATATTTTTTTTAAATTTCACGTAACCCCTAAGATGTCTTCGCGTACCCCCAGATATAATTTCTCTTCAACTTTGTACCCCCAAAGTTGTTGGTGTATAATTCAAGTTATACGTAGTATATAATCTACATCTAAAATAAATTAAATAAATTACATTACTGATTATTCAGTGTTTATCATAAAATAATATATATTTTTTTTAAATTTCGCGTACCCCCTAAGATGTCTTCGCGTACCCCAGGATGAATACGACTGGTATAGATGACTGGTACAAGGCGTCTACAGTTTCATATACGACCTAAACCCAGTATCCGTTTTGTCAGATACTAAACGTTTGTATTTTGTTGAAGCTGATCGAAAGGAAAATTATGCTGAAAAGAATATGGCTGTCTTCTGGGTTGTTGCGTCGCGTAGTCTGGTAGAAGTTTACCGACGTTTCAGAGGTCCTTGCTGCCTCCATCGTCGATAAACTTCTACCAGATTACGCGACTCAACAACCCAGAAGACAGCCATATTCTGGCCCGTTACACGATTTAATCACTCACCTGTAGCCACTTCCAATCTATTGAGTAAATTTACTGCCAAGCGGTCGTTGTGTCAGTGTGTATTTTCCTGCAAAAACCCGTTATTTAGGTGTCGAAACCGTCTTTTACGTTCCTGGCATTAGCCAGTAATAATCACTGCACTCCACCTGCAAAAGACAGCAGACGAGCGATGTCTTAAAAGCGATGTAGCTGACTGGAATCAGAAATGAATGGGAAAAAGTCGAAATCTACTGAAACCTAAGGCAATTTAATGACCTAATCTATAAACCTTACCTTAATAGCCACGGTGGTCTAGCGGTTAGAACGTTGGCCTTGTAATCCTGGGGGTCTCGGGTTCGATTCCCGGTGGTGCCCGAATTTATAACTTGTGTTGGGCAAGGCCGTGGTCTAGGCAACACGGAGTTTTCCTCCGTGGCATCCCAACAATTACTCCATTCACACACAGAAGAAGGCAATGGCAAACCACTTCTGGATCATCTGCCAAGAACGTATATGAACAGGTCCCAGTCCGAGAAAAGGATGGAAGGATCCTGTTCATATGGACCTGTCGTCAGACACAACACTAAATAATAATAAGATGAGGTGGTCTAGCGGTTAGAACGCTGGCCTTGTAATCCTGGGGTCTCGGGTTCGATTCCCGCCGGTGCCCGAATTTATAACTTGTGTTGGGCAAGGCCGTGGTCTAGGCAACACGGAGTTTTCCTCCGGGGGCTTCCCCGGTTTCTCCGTGGCATCCCAACAATTACTCCATTCACACACAGAAGAAGGCAATGGCAAACCACTTCTGGATCATCTGCCAAGAACGTATATGAACAGGTCCCAGTCCGAGAAAAGGATGGAAGGATCCTGTTCATATGGACCTGTCGTCAGACACAACACTAAATAAATTTATATAAATAAATAATAATCTCACGTCTTCGTGCATTTTCTGTGTTCTAAAGTGATCGTAAGTGAAATGGCTAGAATGAAGATTTAACAATCCTTTATTTAGGTGGAACTTCGTAAAAATGTACAAGATTCCCTTTTAAATTTGCCATATTATTTTCTGTGCAGCCATTTCTGAAGTACACTAATAGACTTACATGCCTTGATCCGATGTATCACCAACTGCTGTCCGCCATAGCTCGTTACTAGCCACACCGGCTTCGAGTTCTTGAATCGGAATTTCTGTGATCGATTTAAATCCGCGAGAAAAAGAAACCGGGACAATTCGAGATTTCAGGCAGACGTTTCGGAGGTCGTTATTGCCTCTATAATCAGGGATGTGGGTACAGTCAGTCGCCCTGATGATGGATTCAGCAGGCGTTTGCAGATTACGAGGCAAAGTTTCTCCTTGAGAACCTTAAAATCTCGCCTCTGAATTCTTTGCCGATGGACTTTATCATTTGTCAGCGTTTTTGTTTTACAAAGTCTTAAAGATGTTAAACCTTTAATATCGAATTATCTCGGATGATGGATCTTCCTTCGTCTTCGAGGTAAAATAGGGATTTTCGATCGAGAATACTCGGTCTACTGAATGTAAGGACCCAACTGAATAGCTGTCTCACCCCACGCCTCTTACATGACGACGAAGGAAGATCCATTCTTCGAAACGGAGTGATCTCTAAGGCTTCGGGGTTTTAATACATAAAACAGCTGATGATGAACAAGGACCAAAAGGAAGAAATAAGAATCTTACAAGTTTGAAACCTGCCGAATTCTTCTTAAAGCGTCGTGCTTGAAGGTTGAGTGACCGAGTATTCTGATGTGGTGGATTGCACTTATATTTGGGGAGTCCCGAGTTCTAATCTCGTAATCTGACTATTCTGACAGGTATTTCTAAGGCTCGCGGTATCGTGATAAACACTTTACTGGGTTTATACACTGCTACTGTTAGTAAAATACAATGCGTAGACTTTACAGAAGAAAAATTATTATTTATTTTATTATCTTTGCTACTTGTGAGAGGTATTTAATTATTTTTATATCTTTGCAGTTTTCTCATATTTTATACTAGCAGAATGCAAGCAGTGTTACTGTGGGTAAATCTGACAAATGATTTCATTTGTTCCCTATATTTATCTCCCGATAGCCTTTCATAGAAAAAGCCACGGTGGTCTAGCGGTTAGAACGCTGGCCTTGTAATCCTGGGGTCTCGGGTTCGATTCCCGGCGGTGCCCGAATTTATAACTTGTGTTGGGCAAGGCCGTGGTCTAGGCAACACGGAGTTTTCCTCCGTGGCATCCCAACAATTACTCCATTCACACACAGAAGAAGGCAATGGCAAACCACTTCTGGATCATCTGCCAAGAACGTATATGAACAGGTCCCAGTCCGAGAAAAGGATGGAAGGATCCTGTTCATATGGACCTGTCGTCAGACAGAACACTAAATAAATAATAAATAGCCTTCCATAGCTCTGATCATTTGATAATTATCTTTTAATATCATCGAAAAAAGTATTTTTGAACCCAATGTCTTCATCGGGACTCGAAACCAGGATAGGTTTTTGGTTTATGGAATTTTTGCCTGTAATCTCCTCGCTGAAAGAAATCACCTTTGGTCTTGTCGTACTTATTTTCCGAGCTACAGGAACAACGCTTATCGAGAATCGAACTCAAGACAATTTTTCGGAGTTTGACATTGATAAAATATCTTCATTGACTCGAGGAATCAAGCTTTTCAAGTTTGGTGCAGATTGGTTTAACCGTTCTCGACTTATATGTTGAACACACACGCAATTTCGATTTTATGTACCAGACGTGTCTGGTTTTGAAAATGACGCAGAGGTCAGTCAACAAACACGATGCATTATGAAACCTTAATTTGAGAGTCCTGGGCTCCAGAGACTGAAGTCAAGGAGATTCAAGACGTCTCCACTCTCATCCGATTTGTTCGTCTGGACTAACCGTGCGTCCTCGACGGGGATCGATCCGTAGACAAGAACAGGGACTGCAGGATCGTGGTGGGGTTAACGCTCGGGGGTCTGAGGCCATCGGATTTACACACGGTCTTATCCTGTCTTACCTCACTTGAAGAGACATATTGTTATCTTAAAAAAAACTCGGTTCTCAGTTTAGGTTCCTGTATATTGCGTGAGAACCTGAAATCACACCAACAAAACAACACGACATGATTGGTCGTTTAGAAAGATTAAAACTACAAATATCTCGCTGGCAAATTTTCAGACTGAACTTTCATGTTATTGGGCGTGTGTTCCCCATTATTTGTTTATTTGGTGAATACAAATTAATTTAACTTTTGTATTAAATGTGAATACATTTTTGACGTAAATACGTCTATAAGGAAGGGTCATTCGGCGAAAAAGTGTAACCTGGTTACCTAGGGAACGTCGTGTTTACTCGGCATTGTTGTTACCTAGGAAACGTTACATTACATTACATTCTTCTACCACAGACCCATCTTAAGCGTAACTAATTCAAGTTAAATAAGCAATGTCTTAATCAAACTTTACTCAATTGTAAAGCATGTATAAAGGAAATATTTAGAATAAAGCCAATATATAAACTTCCTTTCCGTATAGACGTATTTACGTCAAATTCTCCGGAACCGTGGTTCCACTATCAACTTTTATCTTCCGGACAAATGCATTGCTTTACAAATGACTGAAATCATCGCGTAACTCAGAGGCTTTATTGGTGCATCACAACGTTCCTAGCGACTGTGTCTATGAGAATGTATTTAAGAAGACGTCTGTCTTCTGGGTTGTCGCGTAGTCTGATAGAAGTTTACCGACGTTTCAGAGGTCCTTGCTGCCTCATGAGTCATCGTAAGCAAGGACCTCAGAAACGTCGGTAAACTTCTACCAGACTACGCGGCTCAACAACCCAGAAGACAGCCATTTTCAGACTCACCACCGTGAAAACTTCAAATCCTACAGAACGTATTTAGTGTAATCCCTTTCTGCATTGAGATCCATACTTGTTCCTGCGCCGTCAGATTCAACTTGTGATTTTATAACTGAGTTCTGTGGGGTTCGTAATTCTCAGGAGAAAATTGATATACTTGTTTGCAGACAGAAATAAAGACTGGGAACGTGGGGTCGGTGTAAGCTGATGAACCCGGTACCTTCCCTCAAACTAGGCCTTGCCTTTCTATTCATGTTGCAGTCCGAGGAACGAGGTGGGGCCCACACAAGGCCCTCTCGTCGCAGCAAGTCCGAGGGTCCCCCAACAGGCACTTCCGCTGGGGTCCCGTCTGGACCTGCTTTATCGGAGTACCGCTTACAATATATGAATATGTCTAGCCCCCCACCCCGGGCGGTGAGAAGTGACTCGGACCCCTGCGTTGACGAAGAAATGGTAGGGGACGGACAACCTGTTTCTTTGATTGGAGCCCTGCATCGTGATGCATGATTCACTTTGTTTATAAACAGACACGCATGTGAAATTTTGTAGAAATTATGTATGGGAATATTTATTTACCCCTTTAGACAGCATGAGAAAATCCGCTAACCCCCATCACCGTCCACCCCCCCCACTTCATATCGTGAGGGATAACTTGAATTTTGCATGCATGGTCATTTAGCACGTTTGATTCCATCGCTTCCATCGTATTGTCTAGTCAGTTTACTGTTGTACGTTGTTTGACATAGGGTAATGGTGGTTTTATACAGCCATGCTTACAATTATTAATATACTAGAGCAAAGCGCTCCTTTCGGAGCTCCTTTAGAGAGAGAGGCGTTAAAGTCGTGACTGTTCTGCCTCCTGTAGGGAAGGAAATGAACTCAAGTTGCCAAGTAAAGAAATGACGCGAGTGGATTGCGCTAAAGAAATGTTTGTAGAACCTAAACCATTTGTGATATGTAAAATCTGAAAACAGATATGGAAAGCTCAAGAGGTAATACGTATTTCGTACCAAATATGTCCAGATCCATCTCTTACGGTTTTCGAGAGGCGGGCGCTTAACGCCGCCAGATGCATTGAAAATTGCACACATCGGTTCATTAAAATTACAATAAATATATAAACAATTATAATTACAACAAAATACATTACAGATTCTTAAAGGTCTTTATTTACTGATCATTTTACATATAGGTTACATTACCCTTACTCTTACTATTCCTGAGGAATGAACATTTAAAGGTGACTCGGCTATGGATAACGCTGTTTGATGACGTCATTTCTTGAAGACAACGAGGAATCAGAAATTTTTATAGTAAGATATTTTTTTTTGTCGTCTTGTGTTCGATTTCTCGTTTTTACTTTTCGTGTGTTTAAGGGTTGATTAGTCAACAATTTTTGTACACGTCTTCAGTAACAGAATAACGTAGTGATTATTGTTAAACGTCACTTGTCTTGGGCGTGGTCTGGTGTTACGTGAAATGTAATCGAACATTTCATGATCTTAGCCGAATTAGTAACTGTATTTCTAGTGTTCTACGGGGAGTCTTCGGTTTCCTGATTACCCACTGAGGTCTTAAACGAATTTAAAAATAAATATTTATGCCGATATTAAACACTTTACTCTGGAATGTTTCTTGAGAAATATCTTTACTGACACAACTAACCACTAACCAGTGTAACCTGTTTATAATTGCACTCATATTATGCGCTGCTTAAGATATTTTAATATAATAGTTATTCTTTTTAATAATATATAGAAATCGCGTGACTTGTGCTCAGGGTAACTCCCGGGCTGGCACGTAATAGTAGGGGGAGGAATTATTCGTTGAAGATTGCTGTATTCTGGGGTGTTGCACCGTGTGGTTATCTGAAACGTCGGTAAACTTATACCAGACTACACGACGCAATAACCAAGACAGTCAAATTCAGACTCACCGCCTTGAAAACTTCAAATCCTTCAATTATTCGTTCCCTGGGTGTTGATATCTGTAGTCCGTGATCTCAAATAGCTGTAAATTTATTTCTATGGACGTTTTTAAAGGACAGCATCTCTATTTATACATCCACGTATTCGCGAACGATCCTGTGTTTTTTTCTCGGGTAATCGGGACTACCGAATTTCGCGAATAAAGTCGTAGACTTTTGGTCGTATATAAACGGTTCAGAAGCCACTGAACTTATATAAATAAAATATGTTATTAATTTGTCTTTGAAATTAACATCGAAGGTAAGTACAGAAAAGTGTTTTTATGAAAAATTTGCTGGGTAGTTTAAATTGATTGGCTAAAATACAGGATGTTTCATTTAAGACTCAGCGCAGATCGACGATACTGAAATCGGTACGGCCGTATTTAAGCCCTGTATCGCTCGACGAGTCTAGACCGTATACCGTTGGTTATAATGAAAGTTCCTTCATTGTCTGGTAACTATATGTACCACCTGCATCAACAATCAGTAACTCTTTATTTTTATGTTTTATAATTTTCGTGTGATTTTCATTGTAAACAGCGATTATTTCTTTAAACAGCGTTAATTAGTTTATATTCGTAACGGTGAAGTGTAGTGTTTTCTTCGCGGTACGGGCTGGATTCTTAAATGCTATTTAGACGATCTTCGGCTTCAGTGGGTTACGAAAGACCACAGAATATTAGTTTATTTGTAAAGCAGGTGGAGATGGTACAAGCTGAGAGAGTCTCGGAAACGGTGGATTATAAATCCATTATCACCGCAGAAGAATTAATTGTATTCGGTCCTCGTTAATACTTCACATCTGGCATGAGAGGTCTTTATCCTCGACGTGGAAATACGTAAAATTTCGCTTTTGATTTAACCGGAAAATTAAATTGTATATTTCGAAGCCTTGCGTCTAACAGAGTTGTCAGAACATTTCCTACATTCAGTACGATTTATTTGACTGATAATATACGCGAGTTTGCACAGAATTTTTTTTTTCCGGGCGTATGCAGTTTTTGTAAATCAGATACAGAAACTGTGTCAGTTTGCAGAACTCACTTCTCCCTTCCACTATATAAAATCAATATAATGCATTATATAGGCGGTACAGGGTGGCTCATAAGTAATTACATCTTTTATACTTGCTGTATCCAAAGTGGGCGAGAGCTCTTAGTTTTATGACGATATCGGTGGCGTGGGTGTGGAAATGTATCGATAAGTGTGTTCGATAGGTATTCGAGAAAAAAAATAAGTATTTATCGTAAATAACACTTAAGTAACATGCACAACCTTTTACAAACACCCTACCAATACGAATAACTTCAGATTTAACTTTGTGTGTATCTTTTTATGTATTCACTTTGTTATTTATTTTGTTTCATTTCATTTATGACGTATTTTTGTTGATTTGTGTTCAAATGACAACATATTAAGAGATGTCCTCTCTAATATCATCCTGAATGTTACGTGTATGTGCACTTTTTATTAAAACTGCTATGAAATATTTCAAATAGACGCGTTTTTGAGGAAATACTCCAGTGTGCAGTAGAAATTGATAGGTGATAATAGTTCCAAATATATGCAAATAATCAGTAATTTTATTTGAATCTACGTTCGAAATTTTTTTTTTAAATTATAGTGGCAGTTTCTTACGTTCACTGATATATCAACAACAAAAATTTAATATTTTTTTTTTTTACGATTCTGTTCGCCAGAAGGCTTAATTCGTAAAAGTCGAACAAGAGCAGGTTTGTGTAATACGTTTATTATTCGTGCATTTATTATACCGACACTTGGCGAAGCCATTTTAAAACATGGGAATTCTCAAGGCTTCCAAGAGCATTACTAAAGAACTCGAAGCCTTTCTGCGGATTTTACGTCAGAGCTGATGGATTTTTGTTTGATCTTGGTTTATAGACCTATTGACTGCTTTGAGATCGTTTGTAATTGTCACAGTGATTTTCCCCACAACGTAATCCTTGATGGATCTTTTATTATTTAACGCGTGTAAGTTTCAGATATATTTTTGTGTCGAAAGATGCGAGCGGTTGCCGTTGTGTCGTAAGTGGACCGAAACATGAAAAATGTTATCCCGAAATTCGCCAGGAATGAACTATGGAGAAACGCGAAAACCAGTCATGATATTTGTATCTTATATGCGTCATGTTTGTGTTTGATTAAATATATTTATTTTGTACAGTCTATACACAAACGTTTGAAATTTATTGGTGTTGTAAAAATTATATAATATTAAAACATTTTATTGTGTAAAATATTATATTAGCGCTCTTAATCGTAAATACGATTTTACATTATATTACCCGTCGAAACATGTCGTTTTAATAAAAGCGCTAAAAAATATAATGTAAAATCGTATTTACGATTAAGAGCGCTAATATAATATTTTACACAATAAAATGTTTTAATATTATATAATTTTTACAACACCAATAAACTTCAAACGTTTGTGTATAGACTGTACAAAATAAATATATTCAGTCATGATATGTTTTATCTAAGCTGTTATTTAATTTCGTATTGTATTTGTATTATGACACGTTCTACATCTGAAGATGGTTGTCTCCTGGGTTGTTGTGGCGTGTAGTCTGGTTGAGGTTAAACTACACTACACGGCGCGACAACCCGGAAGTCAGCCATCTTTAGACTCACCTCCGTGAAAACCTCAGATCCTAGTACGTTCTATTTCTATGGAATTTAAATAAATTCAATTATGTTCTAACCCTTGTGTATGACACTGACGTAGCTTAGGCCTACGTAGTTCTTCCCCAACGATTTTCATAGTTGTCAGACACGTTTTGAGCGTGACAATGAAATAGATGTGTTTTGTCTTTGTTATATAGAATATATAAAAATTCTGATTCATTACTGCACGTCAATTTGGTTTTGAATGCCGAGATACATTGGTTTAATTTTTGTATTACGAATTCTCATTCGTTATCTGTGAATTGTCAGCGGTTGTAGTCTCTGTGATATCTACCATTTCCGTATCTGCTGTCGTTCTGTTTCGCGCTCGATTCATCGTATTAATTTTCTGGAGCAGTGTTGCTGTTATTCATTTTCGTAGTTGAGGATTATCCGAACGTAGATGTCACAGAACAGATTGTATTTTGTTTCGTAGTTGATTTTGCGAACACCTTTGCCAGGGCGCGTCCTCAGATTATGGACGCAGGCATTAGAGAAGGTATGTACCGCCATCTTGTGTGTCTGGGCGTTGAATAATATTTTCTCGCAGTTTTGAAAGCAGTATTTTGATTATTCTTACACGGGGTTTCGGACATTTTTATGGCAGGCTGTTGTGAACAGGGTAATGAACCTTTGGCACACTTGAAAGTCTGAACATTTCTTGACACGCTGAGTGACTATTAGCTTCTCAAGGATTCTGTTTACTTTACAACACTCTGATTACGTGTGGGTGTAGGCGATCTTTCGGAGGTCAGTATCGCTTCTTCTGTAGCCTAAACTTTGACGACTGACGAGATTACTTAGATGAAAACCTTCTGGTGGGAAGACCAACATTGGAATCCATGTGTGTGTGTGCAGATGATCACCAGTTACCCTCCACCTGCCCCAACCGGTCCGCTTAGCAATGCTATCCCGCGGAACAACACCGAGTACCGTCTGCAGTTCGCGTGGCCACGTGGGGGCAGAGGACGGAGCTCCCAAGACGTGAAGACCTCTAGTGCGGGTGGTCCACCCCGCAAATCCCTCTCGATGGGGGCCATTCGACCCGTCCCTGTCCACAAGAAGCTCGGTGTTGATTTCGAAGGTCAGTCCATTTTTACAATCGATCAAATCGAAAATATAGGCTTATTTGTTTATATTTCGTTTTGTCGGTACAAATAGGCGTGTGTGTGTGTGAAGTAACTTTTTCGTACCAGAAATTTTAGTAGCATGTCTAAACCTTGGTTCATATTGCAGGACGATAAAACTTATGTGTGTTTTTGTATTAAGCGGAATTTGAGATTTTTCTTACGACCAGAAACCTGGTACTTGTTGTAAATCAGAATTTTAATATTTCGATTATTTCGAGTCTTTACTTCCAGCTAAAAACGAACGGAAGATATTTCATTGTAAGTTTTATCCATTGTTTGGTATTTAAAGAATATTTATCGCGTATTTAGCTAAATAAATGTGAATCTCGACTTTATTTGTTGGAAGAAATGTGACATCACGTTGGATTTTATGGTTGTCTATGGATGTGAAGTAGAATTGTTCATGGAAGTCCTCGGCTGTATATTTTATAAGCTAAATCCTCTTTTGATACTTTTATTATTCGACGTATTTATACGCTGTTTATACTTTGGGAAGAGGTACTTTAGTGTTTATTTGCATATTGCTAGATAATACGTTAAACAATTTACGTGTTTCTTATATGCATTTTATAGATAAGCATTTAAAATGGAGTATCGAACACGCGCAGTTAGGTATTATTTTATGGAAATATGAGTTCTCAAATTGAACAAGGGAAATGCCAATATATGTTATTGAGTTTATTCGTAAATTTGAAATTAATTTTATTCAGACGGGTTGAAAGGAAACACGCAAAGCGAATAGTGTTTATTGGATTTATATTAGAGATTATTTTGCAGGGTTACTAAAAGTTAAATTTTCATATTTCTGTCCAAATGAAAGTAGGTGTTGAAATGTGTTTTTGACGTAAGTAATTTTCTAAGGAAATCTGAATATTTTTGCACATTATGTAATGATTTTCGTCTAGTGAATGCTTAATTTACCTCATGCCAGCCACAATTTCCATTGATTCAGGGGTTTCTGAGTTGGAGCCTCTTGTAGCTTCAGAATTGACGGATAAAGCACATGACGAATTACGAGGGGAACAGAAGATTCAGCATGAAATTTTGAGTAAAGAGGAGAAACCCCGACGCAGGTAAGATATGCAAGTGCGTCGTTAATGATAATGAAAGAGTTCGTCTTTAGTTTTATAATTTGCGGTAACAAAAGTGCAATTTTTTAAGCTAAATACTTCGATGCTCTAGGAAGGAGATTAAGACAGAATACAAGAAGAAATTCCGTCCATTCTCACAGTATGATTATGTAGAAGGAAAGTACCTCAGGAAGACTGATGCTGTTCACTTACCTGAGGCGATGCCTGAACTGCCACAAAATGACTCCTGGTATCGAGAAGTTTTGGAGTTACGTAAAAAGGCTGGCGAATACAAGGTAAGTTGTTTCTTGTTATCCAGTAATTCACTGATAAGTGTATAATTTATTTCAAATTAACAATATTCCTGAATTGATTTGTGTAATTTTCCATTTCGTAAAATACAATAAATATCCGCTTTAATTAAAATATTGCGTATTATACCATTATCAAATCAAAATTATTTTGGTTTACCATATTATAAATTCACAACTAATCATGTTACGTAATCACTTCTCATGAAGCGAACTTTTCAGTTATGATTTTATTAATTGTGTTTTATAACAGTAATGATGAATAAATTTTGGAGGTAAGTGAAAATGAATGTCTTTTCTAGTTTTTCTTACGTAAACCAGTCGAAAAATGACATCGTGTTATAAAGTGTTATTGGAAATCATCCCTGTTTAGTGGAAGAAGTCGGACGACTTTCCAGAATTCGAGGTTATGTTTTTAAATGCGTAAATTATACGTAACTTTATTCGCTGTGTTGAGGGTGTGATGTAACTGTTGACTGCAGCACCGAGGGTGGGGGTCAGAGCTAGTGCCTGAGCATATAGCTGACCTGTACAACAAACAGATGGCACTCTGGGAACAAGTATCTCGTCGCAGTTCCCTGTCGGCTCTGTCTCTGGCCGCCATTACTCCCAGGTACGCTCTTTTGTGTTGATGTTTATAGGTTATGTTAGTTTTAGTGAATGATTTGTAACTTTTTTTTTTTTTTTTGGTAAATCATTTTGCTGCTAGTTAATGGAAATAACAATAAATATTATGGATTATTATTATTATTATTTGGTGAGTACTAGATTATATGATAATTTACGTATTTGAAGTAATATTGGTACAATTGAATGGATTTAAAATAATGTCGTAATCCTTGGTGGAATTGATGAAAATTATGTGAGATTTCAAATTTATAAGGAATAATTACAGTGTAAACGTATCCGTGGTAGTTTAGTTAATTAAACTTGTGGAATTATTAGCTTATTGTGTTAATTACATCGGGTAAAGTATTGTTTTATTAGCATTTTGTCACCTGCATTTCAGAGTTCATGTAACAGCAGTGTAAATTTCTTCGTTAAGATGATTCTTTAAATACATTATATTTTTCGTGTAATGAGAAAAAGGTAGACAGATTTACATTGGATTGTACACAAAAGACTGTGAAGCAGGCATGAAAGTTTTGCGAGGAAATCGGTATGCAATATGTCCGCTCTTCCAGGTCTATCTCTAAGGAAGAAAAAGAGAAGGAAAATAATAAGAAGAGTTCTCCTACTAAACCTATGTCAAGTCGCCCATTGAGGCCTTCCACTGCCCCAGACAAAGTTCAGGAGAATGATAAGAAAAAGGTGAGATATACGTCAGTGTTCAAGAACTTGGGAGATAAGTCGCTGAAATGAAATAAAAATTTATTGATGTCACATTTGTGATGAACGTGTGAAAACTACGTCACATTTTCAGGGTCCAATAAACAGTATTTGAATGAGATTATTGTAGAAACTTCAGTCGCGTGAGAAAGAGACAGATTACATAAAAAGAAATGTGGTACATTTTTACACAAGGCACGTATACATTTATCCCCTAATTTTATCAGACTATACTCTTATCTATCTGTAGAAACATTTTAATAATTATGCCTTCAATTGTATAATTTCTGTAGCGCTGATTTACTTAGGGCAATCAAAAAGTTCCCGGAATTGTGGTACAACACTGTAATGGTAGGAAATATGGCAACGTTTACCTAATCACCTTCAAAGTAGGACCATTGCCATTGTTGGAAGCACCGACGGAAGGCTTCGTTTGGAATCTTCCGGAGGTAAACGTTGCCATATTTCCTACCATTACAGTGCTGTACCACAATTCCGGGAACTTTTTGACTGCCCCTCGTATAACCTCTAAACACGCAAGTGAACCTTGCCCGTATGATAATGGATGCTGGTCCACTTTTATTTTGATCTTACGTGTAATATATCTGTTATTAACAGTTCAAAGTAAGCTAAATACATTTTATGAAAAGTATTGATAAATATTTTACTGTCAGAGAAGTACAGTCACGTTACCAGCTTGAAAATTGCTGTGCCATTTTTATTTTCGTGATGTCAAATGAATATTGTGACAGTTCCATTACTTAATGACAGAACTTAAAACGTTAAAATTAATTTAAACTTATATCATTGCTCCAGTAGATGTGAACTAACAGCATTACTAAGATGGTGATAGCAGTATTTAATCATTCATTGTTATTTATAATATGACCTTGTTGATGTTTGCGAGATAACATTATGCATTTTTGTATAATAGTATATCTGTGCTTTATACGTGTAACATTTTCTGCATTGTTGGAAGATATTGATAGTGTGAGATAGTGACAGTGGCCATTATTATTGGAAATTCTTGAAAGTGTGTGTGTGTAATGACAAACAATAAAATTCTTACTTCAGTGACCAACTGACTTTTTCTAGAGAAACTGTTTCTCTTTCAGCAAAATAACACCATCTTTAAAGTAAACATCTTATGCATGTTAACAAAGAATGCTATTTATCTAAAGGCTTAAATTATCATAGTTCCTAGTCACATTTGTGTTATGATTGTTTATAGTTTATTTTTTTAAACGTGAGTGAGCGTAGATCATCACTCACAACATTCACTAATTGTTGTCTGAGTCGCTGCCAGGATTGTTAAAAGACCACAAGTCTAGGTACCCTGACAGCGCTTTGAACAGCTTGAAGTAATTTAATAACCAAATTCTGTAGGGTTCTGACTATGGTGTGATACAGTCAGGTTTATAGGGTTTCTGGACTTTGTCCATTGTCCAGGTTAGAATGTATGTGACGCTTCGAATGCTGTTTTTGGAGCACGGTACGCATCTTAACCTTTGACGATGAACAAAGCTCAAAAAACCCAACAAATTCGAATTTAATAACTATTTAAAATGTCAGTTATACAGATAAAAATACTGAAACATATAAACATTTTACCAGATTTACTTTAATTTTGGCCACTAATTTTATTATCCATTTTCTGAGACGTTATTAAAAATTATTCATCTTACTTAAAAGGGAATAGCAGTGGAGCAAATTATTTTATGTTGTATAATAGAAGCATGAGCCCTGCATGCTGTGGCTTTTAATGCATGTTAATGTTATCATTGCAGTATTGGTTACTGCAAAGTAATTTTAGTTTTATTAAGCTAAATAATATATGTAGGGTCAAGGGGTAAATGGAGAATTTATCTCTGTAGATGTTCGTGTAATCTTTTTTTATGAGAACAGAAAAACATTTTCATATGGATATTAATGATGACTTTTCAGAATAAAAATAATGTGTTGTATTCTTGAGCGTTGTTTTAATATAACTGTAACATGGTTTCCACTTTTCATAAAGTTGTCCAAGTCTATGTTGATGAGCACGCGAGGTAAGGTTTTCCGACAATTCTTCCGTCGACCCTGCAGAAATTATATTTCTATATATGTGTGAAGATATTTGATAGTTTTCGATATAGAGAGCAGTACATCTTGCTATTTTTTTTTGCAGGCTGAGAAGGACGAAGAACTTAAAAAGGACATTCCACGTTCAAGAAAAGATTACCTCATAAGACACCATCTGGAACGCACCACTGGTGCAGGTGAGATGTTTTCTTAATATGTTGTAACACTGAAAAATATTTGTTTCCTGAGAGTTTTAGAACTTTATTTTAAGTGATCAGATTTGTGCATTGATCTAGTCTTTTCTATAGATCACTTTGATCATGAACTCTTAAATCATTTTTACATTAATCTTTAATGATTTTTACCAACCATGAGAATGTTTACTTTTCTGATTAATGATTCAAATATGTTTCTTAAAAAAATGGGAAAATGTTGATGGTGGTTTTGTATTTCAGAAAAGTAAAAAAGCTTAGTTATGCTTTTTTATTATTTGTATCGAAGTAGTAGTAGTAGTTGTTTGCTGTATTGGAGAATATTGAATATCGAGACCGAAAATTCAATGTATTGAAGTAGAGTGATGTAATCGGTCAGAATCAATTAACAGTTTGGAAGACATTGACCGTCATTTGTTATTATGAGACTGTATTGAGTTTACATTTCTCATTTGCAAGGCGCATGTGATGAATCTGCTGTTTCAACCAGGCCATATAACAAGTCAGTCATTCAGTCAGAAATAATTGCGATCAAGGTTATGTTCTCTTCACCTCACCCATATTTGTTAATGTGTGTGTGGTCTGCTACGACACCATATTATAATTGGATATTTTTATGCAAACAAGAAGCAAGACATTAAAACACGTTAACCAGAATTACTGCTACTATTAATGATATAGTTTGTTCTGTTATTTATGTTTTGAGGTTATGTAATTTGAACTTTACAGATTGCATATTTCTGTGTTTAGATTACAGTAGTAATAAAAGGTAAATTATATATAATTGAGGTTTTTAGAATGGTGCTCCTAAAGTCCAAAATTATTTAGGTTGAATGAAAAGGCACAATTCACAATAAACTCTCTCTACTCTACAAAGGTACGTGGTAGTTCGTCATGTCATCAATAAATCTTACTAGTTTCTGCTTTCAACATGTTTCCTGTACTTATATGCCAATCAGAAATTCATGGTCGGTATACAAATTAGCAAGGAAATAACAATACATGTAAAATACAGGTATTAGAGTTCCAAATTGGAACAAATACCCAAGACGAATTCCATCATGGAGTACCTGATTTTGTGACAGTTGATGGAGCTTTGTTGCCCTCTCCAACTCGAGAGAAACTTGAGCCAGTTACACCTCGCCAGAAGGAGGAAGATCTTCCTAAGAGTCCCCAAAAAGCCAGCCCTAAAAGTAGCCCCAGATCAGGTAATCTTGAACAATTACATAATAATACGTAGTGTCTCTTATTTTTTTATTGTACATAATTTTACTAGGATGTGTTTTGTTCCTCGTGTAGAAATAATCAATGCAGAAAATGTGTCATTGATATTAAATGTGCATTAGAAATCTTTACCCAAGTTATTTAACCTACATGGGAAGTGTTTGACTTGTATAATTTCATTAGTTCCTGATACCTTCCAGTAAAATTCAAGAATCCTGTTAGATTCTGACCAGGTAATTGCTTCATACACAGAATGTCAGTTTTTGTAGCAGTGGAAGGTGTTTATAGTCCCTAAGATCCAGTAGATAATTTTATTAAGAAAACTTTTATTGGTTCTTCGTAGATGTGCATTAAATATGAAAGAGCGGTGGTCAGAATAATAATACCATGTGATACTTTGTTATTGGGGATTTCCTTCACAGTTAATGGAGTCATCAACATTGTATCTGTATATGCCAATGTTCCAGCTCGTTCACAATCAGTGGGCCTGGCTGGCGATAATCGTTCCCCAAAACGTCAACCTAGAACTCCGTTGGCAGCAGCTACTCAGCCAAGTAAGGTGAACGGACCCGTGCAAACTGAGCGCCGACCTCGTCCCAGTAAGTAGTTACTTTAAGAAATGTACTGTTAAGAGGTGTACACCACGAACATTCAAATTGGCATTTGATCAAAGACGAAACTGATACTTGATAATGGACTGTGATCTGAAGAGAACACAGTGAGACCGAGAAATTCATATCCAGATCTGTAGCTGTTTACTTAATTAAATATGAGTTTAATTTTTAGGTTTTATGTATCAGCTTTAAAACAAAAATCTTGCACACACTAATATTACACAGTGTAAGTAAATTATGAAAAATAAAGTGCTGCATGTTTGTGGAACTTTTCCTTTATTTTTAAGTTTAAAAGCTCGGCAATGTTTTATAAGCTGGCTCCGTGCCCATCATCAGATGAAACTTAGAACCTAATCAGTTCGGTCCATTGTAGAATGCTTATGCGAGTCCCTGGAGATGGAGATTAGCTTTTCTAAAATGCTGTGATTCTTTAAACCTATTGGAAAAGGAGAATGTCCACTAATATGCATAATTTTAATGATAAACCATTAAAAACCTTTGGACTTATATTATTAAGGATCATTTTGAAGAACTGTTTAGTTTCACATTTCAAATACTGTGTTAGTTTCTAGGTTATTGTTTGTATGTACGACTAACGTCTCACATTTACAAGAAAGGTGAACCGACAAGACTACAGTTTTTTTTTTAAATGGTTCTTAATACTTGCTGTAAAATAACTACCGAGACTCATATTTAAGATAATTTCTGGGACCATAACGTTATCTTTATTCTATGCTGCAAGCTGAAGGCATAGCTGGTACCAGAATTTTAAGATTTTTAACATTCTGTCTCTCGTGCTTCAATTCGCTGCTCCCATTCCTCACCTTTTCTCTTGGTATATTTTTTAGTGTAATATGTGGCAAGGGATAACATGTAGGAGGTTATAAAAGTCATAAGTTTTGAGCTGAGAAATATTGTCTCCGAAATTGAAGGTTTTTTAATATACTGATAGTTTTATAGTGCCTGTATCTTGTGTGTGTGACTAAAGTGAACTTTTATAATTTAAATACTCAGTTTGCTGGATAAATCATAATCATCATTTTCACTATGTTCCTCATCTTCATGATAAAACGTGTTCTCAGGGTTTTTGTTTATGCAACTTTGCACCTTGAATAAGCTTTGTAAGTATATTATTTTATTCTAAAGACCTACAATATAAGGTCTAGAACTTCTTATTTTACCTGTTGTAGATTGTGAAGGATAGATAATATTATACCACTGGCCATCACCATAGAATAATTATGATTCGTAAAGAATTTTATTAAAAGAAGGGGGAAAAAATGTGACATAATTATTTCATATGATTAAGACTAACCAAAATATGTACGGAGTACGCAGTCAGATATGATTTTAGTGAATAGTCATTTCTCTATTAGCTTTAAGATTATTATATATTTTATAATTTATTTTAGTTTCGTGACTAATTGCGAGTGTGTGTATGTGCAAAATGTAAGTATTTTCCCAGCAGCTGTTGAGATGGTGAGGATATACTCCATGTTGATCGCCTTGTATATGAGTCACATTGAAGAAGGCAAGTCAGTAGTGTGAGGGAATTGTGTAAATGATAATTTACACAATTACATGCCCTATCTTAAGCTGTACATACTTGGTAGATAAATATGGTATGTTCCCCTTCCCTTTGATATATGGTAGAAGAATGTGTAAGTAAATAAATAACCGCATTTCTTCGTTATGCAGTGACGAGTAGAAATGGATTGTAGTATCATATATTTTATGATTGCACTAACAGAAGCTGGGGATTGTTTAACTGAACATGGTACTTATGTTCTTAAATTAAATCGTAGTAATGAGTTGTGGTATTGTCTTATTAATATAATATGAAGTTATACTGTAAACTGAAGAGTATTAGCATGATACAGAAGTTGGAAGTGAATGGTATTTCAGTTGAATACATGCAGCTAGACATGAAAACACTGTACATACATTGTCCAGAATATTTATATTTACTTTAAATTATTCTTAAATTGTTGGTTTATAACTTCATACCCTAGAAAAAATAATTCTTTTAGTAGTTCTTTAAAACACTTGTTTATTTTTGTCATTTGTTTACAGTTTCAAATATGAAAATATTTACATTTTTTCATCTTCAATAGCAGTTTTTTTCTTTTCTTATCGCATGACTCGTGTAGCTTTCAGATTTTGTTGATGTATTACTAGCCAGTATTCCGTATTTTAAATTTTGAAAGTAATAAGTTTAATTTTTAGTATTTCATTAGTTTGTTAAAATTCATTTAGACATTTAAACACTAATTTTGCTCAAGACATATATAATTTTACATGTAGTCATTGAAATGCAGAAGACAACAAACACATCATTCATTTCTATTGAATGGTTTGTCCAGTAACCTTACATATACATGTACCTTACTAATACTAATGGATTGCTGTAGAATGTGATTTTTAAATTTTTATCACATTTGTGTATAGTGAATGAAATTAAGACATTTAAATTTTTTGTTCTAAAAAAAATATGTATCGAAAATTAATGCATTAATTCTATAGAACAGACTGTGTCTACAACCTCTATAGCATAAACAGATCACACTTCATAAACATTTTTTTATTGATCACCAAAGCTATTAACCTCAGAACAGAAGGAATTACAACAAATAAAAAAGTTAAGGAACTCCTGTAATTAATTCAAATGTTTCTAACGTGCTAGGCAGAGAAATTGTCATGTGATCTTTTCAGCTTGCGGCCCGGCTAGCGGGAAGCCTCCTCTCCCAGCTTCGAACCGGCAACGAGCGAACGCCCAGTCAAAACCCCAACCCCTCTCTGGAACACGTACGTTACATCCATGATCAGTCGCCTGCCTGCTATTCTATCTGTCTATTTTGACTCATATTAGCCTCAAGTAAACCAAACAATTTCCAGACAAGACAAATTGAAATGAGTCTTTATTGGTTACAGTAACAGAGTATATAACCCCATTTGAAATCCATACACAGTATGGCAGAAGCAGTCGATAGGTTCAGCTTTGTTTTCAAAATTATTTGAGGTTATGTTATTGTTGAATTTAATTGCAATCCTATTGCCTTCTGTTGTTAAATACTGACTGAAAGTAATATTCGTAATCAATATGACATATAAGAAATAATATTGTAAAATAAGGATTTAATGTATTGTAGGATGAATGTCTATATAATTTAATATTTACAATATATACAGGACGTTCTTGCCGTAGTACTTGAGTAATATATTTTCGTTATAAATGACATTTCCTCATAATCTTGACATGCAACTGTGCAAGGAATTTAAAGTGTAAAATGTTGAAGTTGGCTTTCATCATTGTCGTCCTCTCCGATATAGTGAGGATTATTTTGCATTAAATAGTTAACAAAGCCGAAGAGCCATCTGCAGTAGAGGCAAAAGTGGCTTCTGTCATGCAGGTTACAGATGAGTTTTACCTGACCCTTTCGTGCACTTACACGTGAAAAATTTCCATGTGATGAGTAATTAATTTATTCCATACATAAATATAGATATTTACAAATAAATATTATATTTATTTTAATTCATTGCTTTCTCAATTAATTGAGATGTTTCTAAGCATATATATGAACTGAATTATTTCAGAATTCACTTCATTGGCCTATTCTGATCTTGGGGTCTTTTCTGTTCTTGTCAGTCGAACTTGGTTAATTTGGTTATCAGGATTATAATTAACATTTCAGAGTTATGCAGATGCAGGTACCTGATATATACAGAGAGTAATTCTGGTTTTGTTTCTGCTGCTACTTCTATTATGATAACCAGTTCCAGTTATTAGCAGTGAAGTTTCAGACTTTATCTACGCTGTAGCAGTAGTGGGCTGTGCAAAAACAGATGTACATTTTTCTCATATCATGCAGTGTGTTGAAATACTACTGTTAACCAAATTTTGTATTGATGTCATTATGTCTGTCTCATTCAGTAATTTGACTGGTTTGTCTTGAGGCTAAAAGTGAAGTCGATGACCAAGCTGGGCTAGTCAGTACGATTTGGATTTTCAGAATGCAAGTGCTCAGCTTTTGCTCAGTTCATTCCTCCAGTGCTATGTTGGTACAGAATGGAGATCAAGACTTGTTGATTCATTTTAAAGAATCTTAATATCTACGATCAGAATCAGATATACTGTGGCACAGAGTGAATAAAATGAACCCAAGTCCAGTTGTTGTCATTATTCCAGTTGGATATAAGTGTTATGCTTAAACATTCCAATAGACTTGGGAAATATCAGTAGATTGCAATATAAAACTTGTAAAAATGTTGCATTAACTGTGTGTTACGTGAAATTATATACAATTTTTCATCATAAGATGATGTTGACTTTATTTGAAAAGAGGCGTCAGTTTGACCGTTATGATCGTGTATATTACGAGCTGTGATCGTGAATGTTTGAGCACATTCTTAGGACAGTTTGACGTATACGTTTATAACTCACGGTTACTGGGATGAGATGCCACGTATTTATAACAAACATCCAGTGTACTACCACTTAGTTATTCATTCAGTATAAAATCAGTTGATAACAGTTCAGTCTGCACTGTAGAGTGCCCCTAAATGCAGGCCTTTAATTTCAGGGTCACTTCGCTAAGATCAGTAATATTTTTAATTTGGCTTACCCATTCAAATTAATCCTTCATTTGTTGTTTTTCTGCCAGAATTTGTTGCATTATATGGAAATGTGTGATATAATACAGCATGTTAGTAAGACTGGCCTGGCAGCTCATTTATAGACGTATTTATAAATATCAGTATAATGAAATATCCGTGACAGACTAAACAAACCTTAATGGGACTGTAGATGTATACAGTATTACACGCATTGAAGCAGCTCAGAAAAGAACTTATTATTAACTATAGTTAATAGCTATTAATATTACTGGACTAAAAATATTATTTTGATTTTGAATATGTTTGACTCCAAATTATTTCTTCAGAGAAATTGAATAGGAAATTTGAACTTGGATTGAACATTACAGGGAATACAGACGTTTATGCTGAACATCAACATTATGGGGTTTATCCACCCCCCCCCCCACCCCCCCTCTTTTCCAAGTTCACTTCATTATGACCACCAGTGCAGTATAATATAGAATGATGTTATTATCAGACTTGACTGTTTGGTAGTAGAATTTACTTTTCAATGAAGAGAAAAGATTGTCCAAATTTTTCTGTACCAGCCCAGCAACAGAGAATGAAAAAATAAGTACAGTCATGATTATGAATTAATGCTCACATTCCAACTGGCATGTTTTGTGTTTACATTTCATGGATGTACTCGCCTTCCCAAAAGTCCCCCAGTGAACACCACCCTCAATGCACCATATTAGTGGCTTTATAGTCAAATGTGAGACTAATAGAATTTAATTTAGATGTGCTTCATACATTTTGTTATTACATAAAAAAAAACAGGAAAGATTAGCACATGACATATCTTCTGAGATTATTTGCTAGGTAGATTTTGAAAGTTTATTAACAGCAATTATTGCTTTTAGCATTAGAACCATATCTTCTGGAAATATTTAGACCTTTCATATGAAGTTAAAATTTATGAAATAATTACACAGTTGTTTTTATCTTTAAGGTAATTGTGCATGGTAGGATGCATGAACATATTTGCTGGAACAAGGGTGCCACGTGGCCTGTATGTTATTTGATTTACAGTGAACAGAAGTGTACACTTTTGCATATGTAAATAAGTATATGCTCATAAGCTATATAGTTCAGGTAATGTAATATGTTGGTTATTGGACTCAGGACACAATGTTAGCAGATAAAGTCGAGTTGTCCCACTAACTTGACTACTGTTGGGCACTTTTGTTCTGGATATTTTAAAGACAAAATATGGTACCCAAACATTTACTCATGTACTCTGGTCTACCTTAAAAAAGATACTAAATAGAAATAAATAATTCTCTCTCTAAACAAGCACAAATTTTAATATTTGCTAAATCATGTTCGGTATTTATTGTAGTGATATAAGAGATTATATTGCACTGCCTTGTTCTAAAATATATAAATAAATTCCACTGCCATAATTGGAAAAATCCTTTAAATGTTCTTTAACAACTTCAAATTAAATATTTTTGAAAAGCATAAGCTGTGGCGTGTATTAAACTCATTTTTGTTGCTTTTTAAATGTAATTAGTGAAATGTATTTGTAATGCAAGTGGAGTATGCTTGTGGGAATTGTTTAAATTGCCATTTAAACTGTTAATAGTGTTTAAGGTGGTGAAAGTAACTACATCTGTCTCCTTGGATTTGTATCATTCTAAAGCGGACCAGGTTCACAGGAGTGGATGTAATGCTAGTTCCTTTTTTTCACATCTAAAAATGTAGCTAACATAGACATCAGTTGCCAGTTAAGCAATGATTTTTGCATGATTTTTCTTATTATGATATTTGTGTGTTATTTCTTTCATTGTGTCTTTGGATAAATATTTTTAAATTAATTATTGGTAATTTATTAATATGTTGGTGACAATGATGATTATGATGATAGTGGCAAAATGTTAGTTAATGATATTCTCTCAGACCAACTCTGAGAATGTAAAAGTCTTTCCCTTTTTTGTCCAGTTTTCCACAATATGTTGTTTATTATTATTTTACAGTTTAATTTCTCATACTTATAAATATTTTAGAGCATTGTCCCAAACTTGCCATGACTGGAATAACAGAAAATTTTGAAACTGTTCTTTCAGCCATGCATACATCATTAAACACGTGTTTAGGTTGGAAGTTGTCTTAAAACATGCTAAGATAGTAACTAAATATGCGAAGCACTAATTTAGACTCTTGATATGGTTTTCCTTGCGAAACTTCTTATTTTCTATAGTGTGTTTTACAGCTGTGAGGTACTTTACTAAATGTTGTCTGTTGTGTAGTATCTGACAACCGATCCCACACGATTGTCACATTTATACTGCACAGCCCTTGTACATCACACCTCTACTTTGGAATGTGCGGTATAGGTTGTAGTAGTGATACATTGATACTATATAATATTTGAGATTTCAGGTTCTCACAGCAGCGATTATGAAGATGGCTGTATTCTGTGTTGTTGCGCCATGTAGTCTGGTAGAAGTTTACTGGCATCTCAGAGGGCTCATCACCCTGATGATGGAGGCGGCAAGCACCTCTGAAACATCAGTAAACATCTACCAGACTATGTGATGCAATGGTGCAACAACCCAGAAGACATATATCTTTATATATTTGTCTTCTGTTCTTTTTTATTTTTCTAAAGAGAGGTGGAACTTGTTAAAAAGAGGTTCTATCAAGTGTTATGTTAAAGACCTCAGTACACCAACCAGGCATAAATATTATGAAGTGGAATGTTTGATGTTCTCCAGTCTCGTAGCTGTCAACGTTTATCAGTATCCTGTTTTTTTTTCAATAAATGGACCCTCCTCGTTAAAAATGACAGAGTATAGAGTAGTGGTCAGAAGCAGTTGAATCCTTCCTCGTTGGTGGTTTCTAAGTTAATGTTACTTCTCTTAGGTGGCAGGAAGTAACACCTCTTCTTATAGCATTTTTTTATTTATGCAGAATACTTATTCTGCTAACATTGGGCAGATAATCATTGGTGATTGATTCATTAAAAAAGAAATTCAGCAGACTTCTTTTTCTTTTCTTTTTTTTCAGTGGCGCATTGACCAAAATGATTTATTCATATAATAACAAAGTAAATAATTCCCACTTTTTATTCTTTTATAAGTCTGGGAAATTAATAAACTCAGTATTTGTTAAGTGATGGTCACCCCCCCCCCCCCCCCAAATAGATTTTGGCTACAAACCCATTCACAAACTATGTATCTTTCAGTGAATACTTGTAAGCTCTGGTCCAAAGGCCTTTGCCACGTGTTGTTCTTTGTTGTTGTTGTGGTGGTGGTGGTGGTGGTAGATTATGCCTCCAGGTTTGGTCTTTGACCATTCTGGCCGGTATTTGCCTTGCAAGGATGAAGGTAGGTATATGCACCCATGTGGAAGGATGAAGGTGACTTCCAGCACAGGGTATCTGGTGTCCTGGCTAAGTTGGATTTGAGGTTCTCACAGTGGTGAGTACAAAGATGGCTATCTTCTGGGTTGTAGCACCGTATAATCTGATAGAAGTTTGCAAACAATGATGGCTTTCGTATAGGTTGTAGCACTATGTGGTCTGGTTGACATTTACCAACATTTCAGTGGTATCAAGGACCTCTGAAAAACTTCTACCAGAGTATATGGTGCTACAACCCAGAAGACAGCAGTCGTACTCACTGCCATGAAATCCTACAAGTTTACCAACATTTGAGAGGTCCTTGCTGCCTCATTGCCCTGATGATGGGGGCAGCAAGGACCTCTGAAACGTTGGTAAACTTCTACCAGACTACATGGCACTAAAACTCAGAAGACAGCCATCTTTGTGGTATCCTGAGATTCACATTGTTTTGATTTTGTCAGAGGTCGGAGAAGGGGAAGGCGTATAGACAAGTATGTGCTGTGTCCAGACAATTTGAAACATGAGACCTGCTTGGAATGGTTCTCAACTACCAGATTCTCTCTCTTATTACATACATACAGTACATCCCTAGCCTCAGGGTTTGGTTGTGTTTGTTATATCATCTCATTGAAATTTTTTTTAAGTCTTACAATAAGTTAGATGGCATTATAATAAAACCATGTACATATAGCATGGGCAAAGATAGTTTGAAAAATTACATCTTACAAACACTTGCAGACTGAAGACATTATCATAGGAAACTTCCCATAATTTTATTACAACTACAATAATGCAATATTACTTTCTTGTCTATAGAAAAGGAAATTTTATAATTTAGTGAAACAAAATGGGAGATTACAAGCAGATATTACCAGTATTATTTATGCATTTTAGTAAATATTAAGTAATGTTATTTGGTGTGCTTAATATTAAAACTAATGTTAGCTTAAAATTTATGTTAAAAATATACACGTTTCTGTATGAAAATAATATAAGATAAAAGTACGGTTAATTTTATTTATGTTTGTAACAAAAGGCTTTTGTTGCATTATGCTAGAGCTACCTGTTTCATTAAACTCTTCACTGTTTGAATACAAAGTCTCTAGCTTTGACAACATGCCTCTGTGTCACCACGCAATTTCATGTAATTGCTGTATTGTTTAAATAATTCTGAATAATGAGATTTAGTCTTCAACTAAACTTGTTTGAAAGGATCAGTAGATTCTTTTTAGTCTGATTTGAGGTTTTCACAGCGGTGAGTCTGAAGACGGCTGTCTTCTGGGTTGTTGCGCCGTGTAGTCTGGTAGAAGTTTACCGACGTTTTAGAGGTCCTTGCTGCCTCCATTACCTTAATGATGGAGCCAGCAAGGACATCTGAAATGGTGGTAAACTTCCACCAAACTACACGGCGCAACAACCCAGAAGACAGCCGTCTTCTTTTTAGTCTGATCTGTTCAGTTGACCTCGGCAGAAACTGAACCTAGGTCTTAGTGTAATGAGGGCATTTCAGCCCAGTCATCAAGTGTGCAATGAAAGAAGTCTGGAGATAATTGCATAGTATTTCTGAACTTTGGAATGAGAAATTAAACTTTGCTTGATGTGGTTGCAATGAACAGATTATCAGACTTGAACAAAATGAAACTTGATTGTTGTGAATGTTAAGTTTCCTGTGTTAGCATGCTGTTTTCAAAAAGATTACGAGAATTCCCTGTGTCAGGGGTGCTCAACATGTTATGTTATCGTAGCTAGCCAAACGTTGCACTTCATTTGTATTAAATGACTTGTCTTTCTCACGTACCTTCAGTCAACTGTAAATGATTAAATTGTGTGAAACAAGTACATGAGTAGTATTAAACTTAGAATTTGGCAGTTTTACAGAATGAGAGAATTTAAAATGTTTTATCAAACCAGAATTTTAGAGTAATTACCACACCAAGGAATTATTTCACAAAAATAATTAGTTGGCTAAGCCGTATCTGGCCTGCACACAGTGTTGTGCATCCCTGCCTCATGCTATATAGTAGGATATTCTAGGTATCACTGGATTGTGATAAGTTTCCTACTCACAACTTTCATTTGCCAAGTTTGGGGCTAACATTGCATTGAGGATTGCTTGAACGTAGTGGATTTCATTTCCCCTGGCTTTGTTTGTAATAGAATAGATTCCCCTGGTGAAAAATATTTGCAGTAACATAATGAATGTCGGTGAAGGATATCTGTGGTCACTTTTATTCATCGAGTTAAAAACTACATTTTGTGCCGTAGCCATAGATTTACTCACTGTTCTTATGCTTTGATTTCTACATACTTGTTGGTACATTGCTTTGTCCCAAAAGTCTTACTTTCAGAATTTTTGTATTAACTAATTGTGTGATACAGGGTGTATCACAACCAGTCAGCCATATACTGTGAGTAGAAATTTTAATACAACATTTGCTCTGCTTCCAGCCATTACAAGGCTGTGGTCATTTCAAGATATGCAAGATAAGTATTAACCAGATGAATTTATTGCTACATTTTATGAGCTACATCTTATAACTCTTCTAAATGTTTACCACCATTTTTAATTCACATAGTTGCCCTTTCCAAATATTAGTTAAGAGTTTAATGTCCATTAAGTCATTTCAATGTATATAATTAGCTGTAGTATCCATAATCAAATGTAGGAGAGTGTCTCTCATATTTATGTCGGTCCCATCGGTCATTTCATTCAGTAGACCCAGTGAGAAGTAATAAGTGGGGTTAGGTCCAAGTTATTGGACCATAATATCTTGACTAGCAGAGTGACTATTAGCATCTCACGAAGGGCTGTGCTCTGTGGAGTTAGAATGTTGGTGGTGAAAGTCAGTGTTCTTAAAGTAATCATCTTTTATATTCTAAAATTTAATTGATGTATTGAGTTTAATGTTAAATGTAATAAAATATTTTATTGTGACTAAAGTGACACGAAAGCGATACAAGTTGTAATTCTGCATTTTTATGGCAGATTATAGAGTGGTCAGTAAATTGTGTAATATTTTAATAGATTTTAACATCAATGTCACCCTTACTGCAAATATCCTTCACCAGGGATCATTTCATATCACGTCGATCTACGGAAGTGCAATAGATGTTAGTGATGTTTTTCATATTCAGAACTGATATGCATTTATGTGAGCTTGCTTTGTTGGAGTTGTGTCTGCTGGTCCTAGCTCCTGACAACCGATGAGTGTTGGGGGAGTTTTAACAACTTGCTTCTCACCTTTTTCTAGCCTCCTTATCTACTACCGGTCCTTCCCGTCCGAAAAGTAGCTCTGTTCCCTTAAAAGCTGAAGAAGGCAAATCCCACCATGCCACGAAACCTAAACCTGCCAAATCGGTGAATGGGGTGCAGGGAGCTAAGGTCAGAGGCGGCAGGACCAAAGTCGCAGAACAAAGAGGTACTAGTAAGTAGCTATACCTGCCATGCCATCATATTGTGTGTGTTGATGTTACTGTTTGTTGTGCCACCTCTAGTGAACCTGCTAATATGTGTTGTATGTCTGCAGTCTTGAATCCACTTGATACAGTAGGACCCTCTATTTTGCTGGAGTAAAGAGATGTCTATTGCATGAATAATCATTAGACTGTAGATGTTCCTTAACAGAGTTCCTGGAGGGGTTGTATACATTTCAACATGTATGTTGCATGTGTAACTTTGGTTTTTGGGGGGGTAGGCCGTGTCAGATGTTGATAGTTATGCAACGTTGTGGCAGACATTGCAGTTGTCATCTTCCGGGTGTAGAGGGACATTTTCCAAAAACTCCCACGAACCTCTGCACATTGACCCTGAAGATGGCAAGTGCGACTGAAGTTACGCATTGAATTCCAACCATAGAAACTTCAGGACGAGTATATATGTTGTGGTTGGAGAATAAAGAAATTGCTACATACTTCCTCATATACTGGATATTTAACTATATTTATTTTTCACTATAGTCAAAGCATTTCCAGAATCCATCACAAAGAAGTAATAGTCTCTTTACAACAAATTTCCAAATGATTGAAAGCCAAGTACGCAAACTAAGAGATGCTGGAGGAGCGTCTGTTAATGGAGTAACAGAGTAGCCTAATTCTTTTCAAAATCCTCTTGGTGTATGCAAATAGCACAATATTATGAAGGACGTATGAAAAATAAGACAACTGTGCGGACAGTTTACTTCCATAAATCTGCTACAATCTAGGTAGGATTTACTGAATGGGAATTATTATATTCAGTTAAAATTATATAATTTAGGATCGTGACTACACTAAGTCAAATACGAAATCTATGCTAACATGGAAACTGAAAAGCAGAGAACATAGTATATGAGCAGTTTAAATGCAAACTGGATTTATTTACTTCATTGAAACCTGGAAATAAAATGCTTGTAGTAGTGGCTGTGTGGATGAAATGTTTAATCCGAAAGAAATGTATATGTACACGCGCACACAAGCCAGAAGTTATTGATAATCGTGAAAATAAAGGTGACACAACCGATGAGCATTGTTTTCAAATTTGTATATATTCCTGCTGCTCAGTTCATCATTAATAATGGTGTACGCAGTTGCACTCCATCCTAAAGTTGAACAGAACAATATTAGTAATAAAAACGTTCCTATGTTATTTCCTTTTGCTAAAATACAACTACTCTCACTCAAATATTGCTACATCTCTGCAAATTCATAATGCCGAAGACGGAAGTTTATTTTACATTTTAAAGTAATCGTGCATTATTAGCATAGTGACTGATTTTTTTTTCTAAAGAATTCTGAAGATGAAGGGTATTTATTGACAAATACAAAATAATCTATGACCCACACCTAACAAACTTCGGTCTTCTTACTTCGTAATAAAATCGATCCATTCTATTCTTTTAAGAATATTGCGGTGCACGACAGGAATTGGGTGGTGATACAGTTAGAGGCTGTCTAGTTGAACTTGTGTTATTCTGCCTATTCAGTTTAGCTCCTTCCTGTGTTTTCGTCAAGGGATTAAGCTCAAAGTTACAAACGTGAATCTGTAAAATGGCCTGTGTGCCAGCTTTATTTGCTTTTTGGTTTCAAATTGCAGCAATGAATGTGGTTGTGATGCATGGTATGGCATCATTTTTCTATGAAAAGTCAATGGGAATGTAATTTAGATTATTCACGCTTGAAGGTTTTTGAATATGTAATAAATCTACAGTTTTACGTTAAAAACATGTTCTACGTGGCTTATGAAATATTGATTAGCAAAGAGTGTTTATAACCTATTTTGAATTGTTATCTGAAATAGCACTTACTGTAGGGAATTATATAATTTATGATTAATCAACATCAGAGTATTCTCTCTTGTGTTAGCTGCGAACCCCCCCCCCCCCCCCCCCCAAGTCAGTTTGCGGGTGCTCACATCTGCATCACACATGAAGCTGTGGAAACAGAAAGTTTGTGTTCAAAGAAACGAGTGTGTGCGGCATTCTTTAAGATACTTTAAAAAAATGTTGTTCGTTTCTTATGGGAATCAGGTTTGTAATACAGCATATCTGTTTTATAAGAGTATCAAATAGTGTATCAGTATATCATATCCAGTATAATCCTTCATAATGAACTATTGGTACTGTGTAAAGTAGCTAGTCTGTAGCTGAAGTAATATTGATAATGATAAGTATAACACTGCTGTACAGTCAAACTCTGCTAGAGTACCACTCTCTGTCCACCATATTTTTTTTTTCTCGCAATATCTCCAGCACAGCACCAACTGATGGATTTACCCCATAAAATGGAGTAGTGGTTGGCAATATTGTATTTTGCTGACTTGCACCATTAAATTGTTTGGTACTTGTGGGTTATCGGGACACGTCGCTTTAAAAATAGGTTAGGTTAGGTTAGTTTGTGTGTATAAATGACATATACTTGAAAGTTATTATATTTTATTTAAATAAATGACAACTAACCTAACATAACCTAACATATTTTTAAAGCGATGTGTCCCGATAACCCACAAGTACAAACTGTTCTTTGTACGCACGCTGATCTTTGTGTTCACCAGCACTTAACACGACCCTTTTTCATATTTCAGACATGTGCCACTGATTGTGACTATGTAGTACACACTGTTTCTGTATAGTACTTAAATTCATGACTGTGGCTAACCTGGTGACTATTCAAACTAAAGTGTTTGCTTACAGTATGTTACTCAAAGTTTGCATAAAACACTTTCATTATGGATGAGTTCACTGCCATGTTATACAGCAATAAAAAGATGGTGGTGTATCTATAACCATATATATTATATATTTTCAAAATGATGCTCCTCGTACACTTTGACTGTAAATAAATGCTGTATAGTCCTCTAGGTCAATAAGCCATGTTAATGCTGTATCAGGGTTTGACTGTATTTTGTTTAAATTATTAATAATTCCAGTTGAAACATTGGATGTTTTATTGTAGGTACTTTAGATAAAAGGAATTTGTACTGTTAGCATTTAATTCTATATATTGGACTCGTTTCATGTGTATAAACATCCTGTTTTGTGTAATATTAAAACAATGGTATTGCCACATTGTTTCCTCTGGAATACGTTCAAGTATAAAATTGATTTTGTAAATATTTTCATATTTGTGCTTTAAATGGCCTTAATTTGTATGTTGTATGTAGGTGTAATTTTATTATTTGGTATGAGAAGATAGAAATTTGGAAAAATTTTGGTTAAATAAAAATTGGTGGGCAATCGTGTTCATTATAATTGTGAGTAGGTCACGGGGTTATTGGTCTCTGCTCTGACAATTTTCCGACCGCTGGAACGCAAATACATCTTGTCCATTTAGAATATGAATTTCATAACCATGGGCCATTAAACCATCACCATATGTTTTATTAAAAATAAAATATTTCACTTTAACAAACGCCTGGTTTGTAATATAAAATAATGCATACAAACAAAAATGTTTACACTTTGAAAAGACACTTAGTGCCAAACGCGTTTCGACCTCAAGAGGTCATCATCAGTGGCAAAAAATTAATTCATAGGATGATGGTTTGTTATGTCGCACTTTATAAAACCATATTTTATGTAATACCACACTGGACGTTAATTGCACAAGAGTTGGCGTATTACGTAAACTGAGTTCCTTAGCTTTATGTCCGCTGACCTAAGTTGAGGTTTCCGTTGTTGGTCGTCGTTCCGTGTCTGTGCCTGTTGCGTGGGTATTACTGGTATATAATGTTTAATACTTACAACTGAGGATAAACATTAATGAAATTTGTATGGGATATCTGCATACTTTTTTTTTCTTTGTAACTTAATTTAATACATCGTTGGTTTGGTATCTTGTAACTAACATTAATTTTGTGTGAAAATGGATAAGCCTGTGCTTAAAGTGGCTGATTTCTGTGCTTTCACATGTCAGGTGTAATGCTGTTCTTTGTGGTTGCTGTTGGTCTTGCGTACCCTGCATGATGTTATATTACGAGTATGATGAAGGCAACTTCTTCAGTAACTTGACTGTAGCTTTGTAAAGTTTATTGTATCTGTACAAAGAAAACTTTCAATAATGTAGACATGTTTGTGTTCTTACTGTTTCTTTCTTTAGTTTGATAAACAATCCATTTTGCTGCAAGGCTTGTGGTGACATTATCCTTGTTTTTAGTACAAGCAATTTTTGAACTTCTGCATTAATGTATATTGTTGATTTCATGTTGCACTTAATTATTCTGTCTTACTACCTTGAGTCATGCACATAATATATATATGCTACATGAATTACAATATTACTTACAAATGATTGTGATGTTAATATTGACTAAATGCTAAAGATGGTGGAATGAAGGACTTATTTAAAATTATCCATTGTCAGGACAATATAAATCGTGCAATTATTGTCCAGTGACAGAGACTAGCTCTGTCAAAGGGACCCAACAGAGTAGGTACCTCTCACCTGAAGATGGAGACAGAACCAGCCTCTGAAACGTCGTGGATTTAAAGAACAGACGATGGAAAAGTCCTGACAATGAATAATTTTTAAGTGTAAACTACCGTCGTCAAAACCCTTTAGAATTGAAGGACTTATTTATCCACCACGAATCATGAGATCAATTCTTTCTCTTTTTTAATTTTTTATAGGTTTGTAGAATAAAAAATATTATGAGATTAAAACTTAGAACCTGAGTAATTTCTTTTAATTCTCCATTGAAATGTTGCTTATGTTAATATTTAAATTATTTTTGTAGTATGCTTAAATTCGTACTTAACTTGTAGCTTTTTCTGCATACTCTTGAAAATTTATTGAGAACTTAAATCAAATTTAAAAAAAATTGTGTAAGTAACCAGTGTCACGCTGTTTTTCTGTCACAGTGAGCCTTGGAGTAAAGCAGGAACTAGAGAAATTAACAAGCAAGAAAACATTCTAAGGATTATAAAATGTCCATATCTTGTCTTCATATTCTAATACGTCAGTATATTCGCCATAAGAAATAACAAGTTTTGAAATAAGCTCATTTGTATGTACCTGTATGACATGGGTCTTAATAGCTTACATCATCACTGGAATTCAATAAATAGTATCGATATTTTGAGAATGTTGACGTGACGCTTGCTACAGGTGGCACAGCCCCCTGTCAAGATGAGCTTGATTCAGACCGGCAGCTTAACAAAGAGGGGCCAGACGTTGAACCAGCATTAGTCAAATCTCCACCAGAACCAACTCGTGTGAAGTCACCTGAACAGATACTCATGCGCTCTCCAGAACCTGTCAACTGGACCGTCCCACTTGACACAGGAAAGACTTTCACTGTCACTCAGAATGTCCTTGAAGGTAAGCATTCACTTGAACAAATTTTAAATGAGCGTACTGCATGATGATACGCTTTGTAGGGACATTCTAAGTACATCACTGAGTGTCCTCTTCGCCATGTCATGATGAAGAGTGTTATTCTTAAACATCTTCGGATGGGGATGAACGCATTTAAGTCCAGCGGTTTATGATCTTTGAAAGTGACCTCATTATAACCTTCATGTAGAGGGTAATAAATTGAAAAGTTGAAAGTGTGAATAACTGAAAATATGTTAATTTTTAAATTAATTTGTAAAATTATATATTTTCATGGTAGTACACATTTGTGACCCACTTTAATAGGTGCACTACTGAATATCACAACTGTGTGGTTGGGACTCCTTGATCCTGGGCTCAGATGTCAGTGTTGGTCCAGAGACTGGATGTCTGAATTGAGGTCTTTCTGTGGTTCTCCAGGCATCTGCCGGGATAGTTCCTTAAATTATGCTACAACTGCTTCCTTCTATAGGTTCCACTTTATTGATCACCTGTAATTTTATGTTATACATATTATAATTTGTAATATCATTGTGTTTCTTTTTATGCCATGTTTGTAGCTTTTCTCTGCAGAAGTAATTGTTTACTAAAAGAAAGTGTCATTTTTCTCTACTCTTCTTACATGAAACCTCCTGCCATTTCTTATCACGAATAGTTTGTTTACTTTGTAAGTGAGCACAATTTTCCCACAAGCAAGGATAATTAGGGCACCTGTATTAAACAGTATTATCTTGTATTTTATTTATGACTTTGATGCAGTAATATCACATTTATGTGTTGTAACTGGAGTTAACATGTGTTTGCATGACACATTAATGATATTATACACTGAATATTTTCAATTTGTATTTTGAAGCTTCGGGTGTTGTTATTTCTTGTAGCCTTGCCAAGTATGAAGTTGTACCGAGGTATGGAACTGGAGTTACTACCCCTCTCTAGCTGTAGATATGTTATGCTTTGAATGACAGCATGCATGTACCCTTGTTATCTCCTTTCATATACACTAGTGCAGAGCATGGAAAATTTCTCTTTTAAAAGGAAGCCAGCCCAAAAATTTAGGAGCCAGACTGTTTTTAACCATCAGGGTTTTATGTTTTAATGACCAACAAAAAGTATTCAATATGCTACCAGTGAATGGAATAAATTATGCATATATACTATATTACTGCACATATATCACCAAGACTTAAGTAGGTTTAAATCAGAATATATGGTAACTTTTGTTAAGAGTTTTCTACACTATCCAGAGGTTAGGTTATAAATTCTTTGCCAATTCCTTATCCTGAGTAAACTCAGTAGAGTCATATCCTTGGTTCAACCCGAGCTTATAACTTCCATGTAGTGAATTACTTTATGTTTTTCTATAGTTTAGAAGAATATATTTATTTATTTATGGATACACTTTAAAGGAAATTTAATAAGAAGTATGCTGCATCAACTTCTTGTGCTGCACATTGGTTCCTTGTTTTTCTGCCCAGTTATGTTTTTGTGTCTGATTTAACAGTTCATATTTTTCATGTCAAATTTGTTTGAATTGTGTTTTGTCATGTTCCAGGTGAACTGACAAATCGGCCGTACAGCGAAGTGAAAGCTTGGACTCCTCCCGCTGTTCCCCCACCAGCGCCGCAGTCAGCCCCACCCGAATTGCTAGAACAGACCTCAGGTGCAGCAATTAACTTAGCATATTTACGTTTGCCATCATCTTCCACTGTTAACTTTTTAAATGCATTTATCTTTCAGTATATATATATTGTAGTGACCAAAGTAGATTATATTTCTGGAACAAAAATTTTAAACAATCTGAAAATAAAATTTTAAGATACATTATAAATCCATATTAATTACTTTCAGTTAAAAATGCTTGCCATTAGCATAGTTTATTGCTATAAACCACCTATTGTAGTGTAGGTGTTAATGCTTCAATTCAGGATTGGTTAATCTTGTTGAGTCTTTTTCAGCATCCTTTTTGTCCCCCATTTCAGTGTCTCCAAAAGAATCCTGTGTCTGTGAAACTACCTTACTATCATGCCAGTCAATATTATACATAACCTACGCAGCTGATAAAACATCATTAAACAAACTAATAAATTAACATTTATTTCTGTTATAAACTGCCAATTAGTATTAAGTGCTGTTGTGAAGTAAAACTGTTTAATAATGTAACTCGGCTGTGTCATTGTCATTTGCTGCCATGTTCATTTATTAGCATCTTATCACGCTTTCTATCTCCAGAATGATGCATACAAAAGAATGTATTAAATTACCCTGATGGTAAAGTTGGTTGCGTATTAAATGGATATGAAAATTTAGAGATTGAATTGTTTAGCTCTGCTTTTGCTTACGCGGATTACTATAAGGGAGTGTTACCCATACACAGTTGGATAGCCTTCACTTTGCATTCCCTCTCTAGGATGGAAATCTCCTGACCCTATGATCGCTTCCATCGTTGGTGGCCTTGAAGCCGTAAATGGACTTGAAGAGAAGCCTTCCACTTCACCTGCGCAGTTTGATACATCAGTAGCTGTAACTGCTCTCCAAGATCTGGAAGATTCGTCAGTTGGCAAAGGAGTGTCTAGGCCTGGTTCCGAGACGCTGGAGACACAATCCGAGATGGGTGAAGGCAGTAATGGCGGAGGAGGAGCACAAGGTCAATACAGAATTCTTGAGTCCTCCATTCCCACCCTACCGCAGGAGTCCCCAACGAAACCTCTTCCCTTGGTTTCTCCCTCCTCTGGGCGCTCACTCGCATCAGATGTGCTGGAGAAGGCTCGGACAAGGTTTGATAAATTCTGGGGGAAGGGTAAGGATTCAAGTGATGAAAAGGTATAGGAACTGTGGCACCTAACACTCTCTTGGCATGTGTGCCACGTGCTAAAATTCCATGTCTTTGATACTGTGGAAGGCCTGTCAAAGATACTAGAGTTGCCATTCCATATATATTTGCCAGGATTCTGTAGTTTGAAGCACTGGGCTGGTCCACATCATGGAAATGCACTTCCTCATGTGCACGCACACATACTCATACGCGAGGCCTCTAGGCTGACTTCTGTGGGAATCTCGGTGGATAGGGAAATGCAAGGCGTACGGAAGCAGTATTGACTTAAGTCACGGGAGGATATGAGAGCTTACAACTTGTAATTAATTGTCTTTGATGTGTACACCTTTACTCTTTGAAAATGCAACCAAGTTCTTAAACTGCCGGCACAGAATAGGCCATTTCCGTACAGGGCACGTTGCATTATCAGTGAGTATACTGTTTTAGAAGGCTTTTGAAAATATTGTTGCAGCAACTTCGTATGCCAGGTAACTTGTCGATAACAGAATTACATTTCCTTGCAAGACAGAAATTTCTGTTGCCTGCTGCTTTTAGTTCTGTAAAGGTCCAATTTGCTTTCCGTCATTGATTTTACCTAAATTCATGATGAAAAAGGGCCCAGAGTCCTGCTTATTAAATGCCAGTAATCGTTGTATTAGGTGTTTATAAGATGACAGAATTGTGAGATGCTCCACTTGGACGCAACCCCTCTTGAAAAAAAGTTAGCATAGTATATAAATATATATACATATAATATAAAATATTATCTTTGTTGAGGCTGATGAATATGAAGTATGAATGAATTTAAATGTTTTATTTCTGTGAAAGAACAAGTTCCTTGCAGCACCATTTTAATACTTCATTTAATGAAGATAGAGCACAGCACCAGACCAGAACATCTCAGGGGCCTGAGGCATGCTGAAAACTGTTTGCAACTGAAGAACCAGACTGATGCAAGTTGACTTTTCAGAATTTTAGTCATGACTATTTTCACACTCTCTGCATCTTTAAAAATAGGCTTACGTTCTGTTTTAATTTGCAATCAGAAACATGAAGATTGTCAGGGATAAATATTTTATTCTTAATTAGAATACTTGATTTTAGAATTGACACTTTTTCAATGGAAATGTGAAGGCTAAGGGACATAACGCTTACATTATAGTTTTATGGTCATAGAAATAAAAAATTTTAGGTTAGAAGTTTGAGAGATAAAATTAAAAGAATGCCTACGTGAACATGTGAGATGGAGGCCGATGTTTTCTTTGCATTTTGTTGCTGCTGCTGTAAAAAGGCACGTGGGAAACTTTATTCTTAATGCCGTGTCTAGCAAAATGCAGAAGGAAGGATGATTACTTTTATGTGGTGCAGGAGAATAGCTTGTTACATTATAGCATGGGACGCTTTTCTGATGCTCATTTCATATTCTGCCACAGTACATATCAAAACTGACATGTGGAATATTTTGCAATGTACTTTTTCAAATAAGCAGGGATAAAATTCTTCAAAATATGCAGTTAGTTTGTCGGTGTCTTTTAATTTTATGTTCCGCTCTTACTTTCAGCACTAGCTTTAGTAGTCATGTGTACTTAATGATTTAATTTCTACAAATTTTCTTTTTTGTGATTAGACATTGTTATAAATTAAGATTTATGGTTATTACAACTTTGTTATTAATATAACTATTAGTTTATATGCATAATGTTTTGAAGCTATCTGAATTGCTGTAAATGGAACTAACCTAAATGTTATTTAACCCAATAAATATAATTTCACAATTTACCTGCCCCTCCCCCCCTTCACCACCCACCATTTTTACATCTATATGACCTGTACATACTCTGCCATCTTCTGTCAAAAATGTGAAGGTATTTGAATCTCTGCCCCCATTTATGAGGTATTTTTCTATTCAAAAAGTGCATCTTTTTGCTGGCATTTGGCAGTGTCACAGAAAAATAGTGTTCTCAAGACATGGTGAAACTTCGTAATCTAGCTCAGCAGTGAGTAGATTATATCAGCTATTTGCCATGATCATAATAGCATATCAGAATGGGAATACTGATGGTCACCCTGGCAGTCCATGTAGAATCCTTGGTCAACTCTGTTATTTTGGATAGAGAATGCCTTGCATTTACATTCTAGTGATTTTTATTGTACTCAAGAACAATAAAATGGCAAGATTACATTGTTTCCTATTTGTCTGCCTTGAAGTTCCGAATTGAAATACCTGGTTTTTCTCACAGTTTTTTTTCAGTATTCACTTATAAATTTTTCTTGATATGTAGGGTTGTCTGAAAATAGTCACATTATGGTCTGAGATTTAATTACACAGAAGTGTTTGATGTAAAAGTTGGCTGTACTTTTACACCATGTTATTGTAAGCCAAGAATGAAATCTTAGTTCCACATAAAAAGGTTCGTTTGTGTCCTGTTAGGCACAGATATCATTACCTGGTGAGGTTATTACTGTCATCTCTCGGCCAGCCAAAATTATATATGCTGTTGACATGCCTAATACAGTTTAATTTGTGAAAGAATGTATGGTGAATGTTCTGAAATCTTTCCATGTTTTCTCCTCTGTATCACTTCTGCCTTGTTCACGCCCCCTTCTGATCTTGGGCTCAGTTGCCATGAATACCCGCGCGTCTGCTCCTTCGTTGCCATAGCTACCATTGTCCATACTGTATGTGGTTGAATTCTAGTTACATTTGTCATAACTTACTTCATGCTCTAAGAAAATTAGGTGCAGCTATGATGTGGTACATCATTGTGTTTGCTTTAATCACAGCTGCGCTCCACACTGTACAATCCTCCATTCTTTCCTTTCTTTGAAACTTTGTCACATGTTTCTGTTTTTCTGCCATGTGTATAAATATGGTAGAAATGCTTGAAGTGAAACATATTACATTATTTAAATTTCTATGTACTGATTGCTATAATTTCAGTCAATAAACATACATGCTATAAATCAAAATTTTGGTTCTCTGACCACTGTGTTTACCGTAATACCTGATTCTCAGATGTGCCCAAGAAAGTTCTACTAAAAGAAATAAAGCTGTCCCACTACACGTCATATAGGTCGTTTGGGGGGAGTGGAGGTATAGCTCCTACTCTCTTGACCTCGGCACTAGATGGGGCTGAGTGGTCAGCATCGCGCCCTGGCAGCGCTTTACCCCCGGGAAAGGACCCGGTACCCATCGGATAGGAGGCTGGGTGGGCCCCAGAGCCGGTCTGGACGCAGAGGCTAGAGGAAAAATCCTCTGCCCCTGTCAGGAATCAAACCCCAGTTGTCCAGCCTGTAGCTAGTCACTATACTGACTGAGCTATCCCGGATCGAAGAAAGTTCTACTGCCAAATATAAAAAGACTTTGACCATTATGATAGAATGGACACTGGTGGTGGTGGTGGAGGAGTTTTATCTTTTTCTTTTAAATTGTGAGCTGATGTCTCTCATGCATTAATAACAAAAACCAGTTTTAATTCTTACTGCATTAAACATGCCAATATTTTAAAAGTTTTTCTAAATATTGTAATTGGAACATTCACAGTGAATGTAGAAGAGAAAATATGGAACCATGACCAGAAACCAAACACTATATATGTTGAAATTTGAAACTGGCTTGTGAGTTCAGTACACATAATTACTGTTGACAGGTATAAACAATGATGACAAGACAAAGTGTTGCTAAAAGATTTTTACAGGGATTTACAATATTATATAGTAAGATATTTCTATGAATTTATATGTTAGGGATGTGCTTAATGGCTTGATATTGGAATGCACTGTAATTTAATTAATGTTTCACTACTGTAACATGAGTATAGAATCTTGAAAGACAGACACATATTTTACTGAGTTTTTATTTCACAACTTCTAATATCTTCCAAAAGTACCATCTCCAAAAATCAAAAGTCCTTGAATGTTGAAGAATGAATACAAACACTTATTTATTCAGTATTTTAGATGTCTAGATTGTTTAAATTATTAACCATTACACATATTGATTTAACAATATAAGGTACAGTAGTAAGAAAATGTAAATTGTTTAATTGGAGGTTTTCATGGCAGTGAAGATGTCGATGTACTTACACTTGCATGTACCACGCAACATTACAGCCTAGAAGATGAACATCAGCAATGTAAGTTGTGTCAGAATTTGGTATTCGGATACTGGGCAGCAGAGTGATAAGTACCCCATATTTCTAATTAATTATAAAAATACAAGTTCCCAAGTTTCTACTCTCGGTCAAACTTCCTATTCTTCCAGGTAATAATAATGCTTCCTGTTACAAATACTTATAAAATAATACAATGAGCCATGTGACTGTTGTCCGACTCAAATATATATATATATATATATATATATATATATATACTTTAGCATTCATATCTGTTAGTTTCAACCAGATCCACATTATGCTGAGGTTGGTTCAAAGAATTCAGGCAATTATAGAAATACCATTTTATCGTCAGTTGTAATTTACTTAATTTTTATAGAATAGAATATTGTCGGGAATACCGCAAGGCTCTACATTTCACATTTTTGTTTTTATTAATAGCCTTTCTACTAAAAGTAATCATTTATAATTTCAGTGTGAGCAGTGCTTTATATAACCTTGCAGCTCACAGGCCAATGGGTGAATGACCTCAGGTCTGGAAAAGGCTGAGAACCCATTTTAGAGCAATCTCATCATCACACAGCTGTTGAAACTGTCGGCTTGGCTGTTCGTAAGTATGCGTGCGTTGCCTGTTAGTTGAAATGAAAGTTGAAGTCTCTTGATCTAGCCTGTTTTAAATTTGCTTTATGGAGGACAAATGTATTACAGTTCTCAGAGCTACTGCTTTGCTTATCTTCTCAAAAGGAATCTTTACTCCATTCTTTGATTCATGTGTCATAAAACTATATGCCTCATTGGTAATACATCAGTATCTGCAGTCAAATTTCCCTTTGTTTCCTTCAGCTTCCATCTTGATCATGTGTTCAACATACAAATGTACACTCCAAGGCAGTATTATTACCTATAATATTCATATTCATTGTGTACCCTTGTGAAATGTGGTATTCAAGGATACTAACATTGAATAAAAGTTACCAATAATACTCTTGCTTTTAGAGATATAAGATAATCCATGTTCCTGAAGTGTGGTGTTTGCCCCAGTATCAGCATCTGCCTGTATTAAACATTAGGTTATGTTAATTTTGTATAGTTTTGTTGGTTTCAATTAAAACATTATTTGAGGGTCATTATTATGTGCCATTGCTAGGGGTCATATACAGTTCTGTGTTCAACTATTCCAGATTTGTTATGAATAAATATAATTAGAAGTGTAGTGATATACCTCAAAATGAATAATGAAAAACTGGAATTTTTTGTGTATTGTTAGCTACTTCCTTAAGTTCCAACCCTGAAATGTGAAAAATTTGTTGTAATATGCCTGATTAAGAATGATGTTCCACTTATTAAAACACTTTTTGTAGGTGGTTAACGGACAGTGGCATTCGCTTCCACTCTCCAGTCCTGTATAGAAGTGATTCTGGCACTGTGCATTGTGCCTTCTCCATTCAGGCCTATCAATACACAGGACAAAAATATTTTGACAGACGGCGTAAAGCACGGGTGATCCACGTGGCAGGCTGAGATAACTCAGAAACAGACAAGCATCCATGAAGGTAATTGGTGAAACATATCAGATCCAGTACAAACTTGTACTCCGTCATTGTTATACAATCCCAATATACGAATTTCCCATTTAAATATCACAGACCGTGCTACTACTCAATAAAACTCGAGTACATTAACCAGTATCCCAGATCTAACAGGCTTTGAAGATTAATGTATTAAACCAGTTCATTATATAGTTAATACTGATATTAACATTTTTATTTACTTGTAAATTATATACTAACTCGGTCAGTACAGTGACGAGGCTACATGTCCCCAACACACACCTTCCTTCAAAACATCCAGACCAATTCTAAGTCTCCCACTATTCATTCGGTGGGTACCAGGGTACGAAACTAACCAGTCACCTCTAGAACTGACATCACACATGGCAATGGCACGGTGCTTCAACTTGTCCAAAAACTGTAAGGATGTGGTCATAGATTGTACATGGATAATTGTTTCCTCTATCCAGCACTGTTTGATGACTCGTATAAGAAAAAAAGACGTCATGGTACAGTTCACAACAGAAATAACGTGCCACTTAATTATGGTCCAAAGGACATGAAGATGATGGAAAGTGATACTTGTCCTTTGAACAAGAAAACTTCGGGCTCTATGTTAAAAGGCCAAACAAGACGTCTGTCTGTTGACTAACATTCATGTCCTAGCAGCACAAGGAGACTTGTGACATCACGAAACCTCTGGTCATTTAAGACTCCTGATGGGTTATGTGGTCAAAAGTGACTAGATGTCGACATCATTACAGTTTGAGCAGAAGGACCTGATAGTGGACAAAGATGCTATTTTTCCATCTCTCAGATTGTCATTGCTCTCATCACGCAAAAGTCTTCTGAGGCAGTGACTCAAAAATTGATGGAGCAGCTGATAAAAGACATCCTTATGGCTTATGACCAGAACATAATAGCCAATGAGTGCAAGCACTGCAGCCACTCAGATGAGCATATTTAACTGAAGCACTTCAGGCACTGACCTGCTAAATGAAATATAAGGCGCTGTAGGGTGAGGTCTTGCACAAATGAAGTAAAAAGGACCCAGCACTTCTATAAGAAATTTGACTTCTCGCTGTGTATTGTACCATGTTTTGATAGATTCTGTGAAGTGGTTGAAGGAGGCAAGACTTATAGGCCTTGAGGATGCATTTGTTTGGTTAAGGCAAGGGAACGCAAAAAAAAATGTAACACAAGGTGATGAAGTTATTAAGAGACAAGCAAAACTAACTGGACAGCAGATAAGTGTGATAAATTTTGTACACAGAAATTAGTGTACATGCTGCTCCAAAGATGAATATGGTCGAAGAAGGTAGTTTTATGGTAAGTACAGATAAATACTTCATAATTTTGTCTGTTATTTTACCCGCAATAATGTAATTCAAACTTTATAATAAAGTAGACACATTAAAGTGGGCAGGAAATATCAAAATAGAATGTTGTTCCAGAATTTAATTTTATTGAAAGTAAAATGCAATGTAAATAAAATATTAACTCATTCACACACATGAGAACATATAAAAATTGTACTAAAAATATATACAGTGTGGTGTTTCGATACATAACTTAAAAGTGTTATTTTCATATGTGTTGAATTTTTACAACTGCAATGAAAAATGCAGCAGTTTCAACATATTTTTAAATGCCTAACCGTTGCTTATTCGTTTACAAGTTTGTGTAAACAAAGAAATAAATTAAAATTAACACATTTGCTGCTGCTTCACATGAGCCACACGGCTCATTCCAGGTACTGATGACTCACATTCATATCATCAGTCTTCGTAGTTCTGCCCGTCTACTGGTCGGCACCGCAGTTTCGTTTCTGCTCAGTACAGTGGCAAACAGATTGTGATGTTCATGTGCACAGATTTGATTATTACCTCGGTGCTTTTTTATCTAGAAATCTTGGGAGATAAAACTGATGGTGGCTGTAACTCAACTTCAGGCCTTCTGATCAAAATTACCACAGCAAACTGCAAGGATGATACAATTTTAGATTTCCTATAAACAATATCAGGAAATACTAATAGTGAATTCATGAATTTCAGTGACACTGAAAGCAGATGAATTTGTTGTCTACTGCTGTCCCCGGTGTCGTGAAATCCCGGACTTTTGTTTAGAACCACGTTTTTGACGGGTTCATCAGTGAAGACTATTTTTCATTGTAATTAAATTTGAAGGTACTTTCTAAACACAAGGCACAATGGAACTTCAATCAAGAATATTTTAATCAGACTTAACTTTTAGTTTGCCATCAAGGGAAATTAAGTACACATTTTTATGTAATACATCGTTAATTCCCATAAATTGACACACGTGTCCAATGTCCAGCACAGAATAAGAACCAGCATTTATCAGTGCAGTTATGAATATATGTACATCGTGGGACATAAACAAATGTTCCTCTGAAGAAAATTAAAACATAATAGTATAACTACTATTTGGTGCAAAAATCTTTCAGAACTTTGTTTTAACTCCTGGCCTCAATCAGCAGTAAATGTGTTAAAACAAAATTTAACTATCATCTCCATGGCAGCCACCAGTAGTATTTTCCACAAATTAGTTATCAGGTATCCAATAATGAAAGGGCAGAAGCAGGGGGGAGGGGAGATCATTCCACAACTTAATTGCCATAAATGTTTGAATGCTTAAATAGGTTATGAACTAAGAACAAACCTCATGGAACAGATTCTTCGGAAAGCTAAGTTACTCAGCTAGTCATGAAATTTACTATCCTATATGAAACACACAGGCTCGTAATTTGAGTAATAACTCAAGGTACTGAATCTCTTACTTTATTCTTTAATTTACTTTTATCGCGTCTCTTGAAAGTACGAGTCCTTCATATCCATCATTAAGTGGTGGCTAAGAAATGCAACATATATATGGCAATGATAATTCATTCCAGGTAAATAAAACACCATGTTTAAAACTTTAAAAATCTGTATAGCATTCTGCTCAAAGTGGAATTCACATCATCTCCCTTAGCTTGCAGGTCAGAAATTAAAACATAATTCTCCACCTTCATCATTGTTCCTTGTAAACTGATGTTGCTTAGCAACACAAAGTGATTTACATGAAGATGGAAATGAGAACCAACAACAGATATGCAAATAATGGTGTTAATGAACTTCAGCTTCACCGGGGCTAAATACTGGATGATGGATTGGGAATTCATTGAATATCAAGGACCCAAAGTACATCACTTTGTTGATGCCCCACGTCCATTTGTTTGATGAGTTGAAGGTTTTATAAGTTAGCTCTGAAATAGTTATACAACTATTCTGCATTTTTAACTTGCATTATTTGGAATACGAAAGAAACGACACAACTGAGAAAATGCATAAAATTAATTATTCTTACCTCCTCCTTCACCACACAGAACTCGTATTCCTACGTGGAACCACGCAGAATGAAGCCAATAATGCACATGATTGAAGCTTTAATGGTGACTTAATGCAATGGGTTCTTCTCAGACAATCATCTGTGCCATTGTGGAATGAATTTCAATTTTGAAGACTGTCTATGCCTCCACGATCAGGGACCAATCCTTTGACGAGACCCGACTGTATATACACATAATGAACAGCAGTGTCAGTCACTACATCATGCCCTAATGATGGAGGCACAGTCTCTCCAAAACAATAAAAATTAATTCTATATTGGCATGGCTGGTTGTCCAAGAAGACTGCATTTTAATTATATATACTTAAGTGGTGCAGTTTTGATGAATAAAAGATGTTTTCACTTTGCTTTTAATAAACACTCAACTAAAAAAACAAAATGCGTCCTATACATGAAAGTTACGTGAATATTACTATTATAAAAAAAAATTTGTACTTACAATTGTCAAGTGTTTTTCTTTTGTTCAAACCCTGGTTATGCATTCTCATCATCAAAGAACAATAACATATATACATAATGTTTTGTCAAAATGTTTAATGGTGCTACCAGTTTCATCCAAAATTTGACTTCTAGATGTTACATGTTTCTAATTAATTACTTTTTTTCATGGTTGGAGGTTAATCCTTTTTAGTTTGGTCTACTTGTGAACATAAGATTATACTCGCAGGGTACTGATCCCCATGTTGAAGCCTGAATGACATATCTCATGTCTACATATACATATTCTGTCAGTATAAATTAAAGTAAGATGAATGTGATTTTAGCACAATAAAGTCAGAGCATACATACAAGGTTAACCTACTACCATTTTAAGAATAAATCTATCTATATACATCAGGTTGTCAGCAAGACTGAAGACGTAACTACCAAACACCTTCCTACTAAGCACAACTTAAAATTATGCAAAATAATAACACCCAGAAGCCAAGACACCTGTCGCCTCATCTCTCTTACCATGAACAGGAGTGCCAACATCCAATTACTTATTCCCAGATGAAACCGCAACAGGTGACTCAACAACTTTTAATTTTCACTTATAGAATAATTCACTGAGTGAAACAATATAAAATATAATTATCATTATTAGCTCTTACTAAAAATTTCATAAAAAAAAAAGAAAATTCTCTCTCTTAATTCTTATATTTAAGCATCAATGTAAATATTTTGTTACTGTAAAACTAAAATTAGATAGTTTGTTTCAGTATGAAACTGTCAATAAGTTCACATTACAAAGAGTATTAACTTCATGATTATATGACTAATATACAAAAAAAAAAATAATGATCACTTTTCTTACTCAGTGCTCTGAGCCTCAAGTTTATCTAATGCATCTTCCAACGAATATAAACAGTCCTTGGTTTTCCTAAAGTCCTCTTTGCAAATGTTAAGAGGATCCATCGACACATGTTTATGCTCGTTGCTTGACAACAGGTCAGCGGCTGAATTCAAATTGCTTTCAGAGAAATCACTATCCTCCACACTTAAAATTTCATTACTCACTATTTCCGCCATCATGTCATTTCCCAGGCCAATCTCGGTAGGTTCGTTCCCATTAAATTTGTCTATGTTTCCCATAACACCTGTTGGCAATTCCTGCAAAACGTCCGCACAAGCCGGTGAGTCTTGAATGATATAGTTACCTATGGTTTCAGCACAAAATTTAGATTCGACAGAACTGCGTCTACTAGTTACTGTCGTGCCTTGCTCTTGCTGCTCCATCAGTGATGCTTCGGAAGAGTGGCTTGGAAATTCCAATTCGCTTAACCGTTCTTCGTGTTTTGGCGTGGAATCTGGAAGTTTTGCCATTTCAACATCTAGACAGTTTTCTCTCTTTATTAAATAAGCAGCCATTTCATCCTCTAATCTAAAATCAATTTCTGCATCACACAGAGATTGACCATTTATGCAATTTCTTCTCTCTAGATCATTTGTTTCTATATTATATTGATCTCCGAGATAACAAGAATTATTTCCCAAAGGGTTGTTAACATCTTGAGTTTCTACTTCCATGTCTGAAGAGCCTTGAAGATCATCCATCTCCGTTTGCTCAAGCTGTTCAAAATCCTCTATGAGCAAATTGGCATCATTCTCAAAATTAGGTGTACGTCTGTCCAAACTAATAGGGTTTGTTTCCCTGAGAGTTCCTTCCTGTATTTCATTGGCTTCACCTCTAAATTCATTCTGATTAAGTTCCGAATCTTCAACACTCGTATTATCAGATGTTTCCACGCTGTCTCTATTTGTCTGATATCTGTTATTAAAGTTATTATTTATAGAAGCATTTTTCGAAGATTCTACACCAGTAGTTTTATCCAAAGGCTGAGAGTATATATCATGTTTTAGTTCGTCACACTCTTCTGGGATCCTCGAATGGGGCTCGTTACTGTGATTCTCCTCAAGTTCCAAACTTTCAATTTCCTTTGGTGACTGTTCGGTATCAAAAGATTGTTGACTGTCTACTGGTGAAACGACTGAATTAGCTTTTGAATTTTCCTTCCATTTTTTCAGCAGTTGTATGCTAGCCTGAAGGCTGCGAGGCTGCGTCCTTTTAGGGTGGCAGATACGAACGTGTTTGGTAAGGTTTATGTACGATGTAAATGTCTTCTTTTTGCAATGGCTACAAGCAAAGTGTTTATTATGGGAGACTTCCAAATGTGTAGACAGGAGAGCTGATGTAAAAAACTTAGAATGACAGATGGTACAAGGATATCTGTCCTTAGATGCCGTCATTCCGCGAGATTCGCCGGTACTGAAACCCGCGCAGTCTTCGCTGTCACTGGCAGATGAACGTCGCGCATTTGAAACTGAAGACGCAGGCACAGATTTATGGCTTGCAGAATGGGCAATTAAACTCTTCTCTGTCACAAAAGCTAGAGCACAAATGTCACAGACATATAAATTTTGCTTTTCAACCTTTGGTACTGGTAACCTCATGTCATGCGACAACATATTCTTGCTTTTGGGAGGTACATCGTGGGTTTGTTTATGTTCACAGAAAAGCGATTCATTTTTGAAAACCTTAAGGCAGATGTCACAGCTATAGAATTGTTCACTCTTAAAGTCTAGATTAGTGGTTACATTGTGTTCCATTTCTTCTGTTTCCATTTCAAACAATTCTTCATTTCTGGTGAAGAGTTCGCCTGCATTCATTCTGTGACTCTTGCGGTGTGTCACGAGGGCACCTACATTACCACAAACTTTGTGACACATATCACACTTAAGTTCTAACTTCTCACCCTGCGGCTGTGAATTAGGAACATCGATAGATTTATGTGTTTTCTGATGATCACGGAGGTTTTGTTCATTGGTGAAAGATCTAAAACACGTTTGACAATTGTGAAGATTTGATTGTGGCTGATTCTCTGGTTCTGTACCCAGGACAATATGTATAGTCGCATGCTGGATGAGTTTAGATCGGGCATTGTGATAACGCCCACATATGCGGCACGTGAAATTGTTTCCGTCGCCACAAAAATTGTCAGGGTGCTGTGAACTCAGATGAGATGCAAGGCTGTGATAGTCAGAACAGACATTGAGGCACACACCGCAAGTTACTGCAGCCTCCTGTTGATGGTTACGAATGAGATGTTGCCAAAGGTGTTTAAGGGCTGGCCACTCCTTTCCACAGAGCTGACAGTAACAAGGAGACTTAGAATCAGAGCCATTGCTGTAAACTTTACGGACTTCTGATCTTCGACGATTCAATTTTACACTGCAAGATGTATCGCTGGTCTGACCACATGAAACTGTGTGCTTGCTGTTATACTCATTCTCAGATTTTGATGACAAATCGCCTCCTTCATTATCTTGCTTCTTATCTTTGTTATCACTTTCCTTCCCAGGAGTACTGGCGCTAGAAACGTAATTATGTTCGGGCTCTTCTTTTATAAGATTACTTTGCAGAGAGGATTCCGGTATATAAACAAAAGGTAATTCAGAATCAAACTCTGTCTGGCTTTGTGGTTTTGCACTGGAAGCATCTCCTGAACTTCCAAGGAAATTCAAAGCATGCAACTGGTGACTTCCAGTCACGAGATTCTTTTGTGATAACACTGTTCCTGCGATGAATTTCTGTTGCATTCGTTTAGCCTGGTGAGCAGGAGAGTTAATGTGCTTCCAGTAAGATGATTTATTAGTAAAATGTTTGCAACACTGGTCACAGTGATAAGGTTTCACGTCTAATGCCGACGAAGCGTGCTTCGTCTTTTTGTGCTCCGCGAGATCTGACGGCGAACAGAAAGTCACGGTGCATTTTTCGCAATTATACGAACGCCTCGGTCTCTTAGCATCTTTGCTGAATTCTACATCATACTCTTGAATGTCTGACGACTCTTCTTCAGGGCCTGAATTTGAATTGAAATTTTCCACATCATTCTGATGTTTTGCTTCACTGCGTTTCATCGATTCAGCAGATGCTGGAAACGTTTCCATGCGAACCTCACTTGGCAACTCATCGTTCTTAATCCCATCTCCCTCCTCTAAACGATTTGTAATGTCCTCATTTCCTAACACTTCTGTCTCTTCCTTTCTTCCTCCTTCCTCTTCACCAGATATTTTTATCCCTTCGTTTCTTTCTCCGCCCTCTTCGCCATCGGCATCACAGGTTACACCCTTTCCATCTTCTTCAAGAGTATTCACATGTCCCTTTTCACTGTGCTCCTGTAATTCTGGCTTGCTTCTGAATACCTGGAGACAGTCCCTACAAGCATAATATTTTGGGTGACATTTCGTAAAATGATTCATAACTTTATACACACTGGAGTAACTCTTGGCACATATCTTACAGGTGTCTGGCGCTTTCAAGGCTGTTGGATGGAAGCTTTCTACGTGACAAATGAGTTCTTCAGTTGATGGAAAGTGTTTGAAACAAACACCACATATAAGAGGTATGGCAGCCTTGTGCTGTGCTGAGTTAAGATGATTCCATAATCTGACTTTGTCTGAACAAACTTCTCCACAGAGGTAGCATGTTGGAGGATATTTAACAGAATTATGTTGTAGATTATGCACATCAAGATCAAACTTTGACCTCATTATTCTTGAACAGCTTGAAATAGGGCAGAAGAAGTTGGGGTGACTGTCATGAGTTTCTTTGATGTGAGCAAAGAGATCTGCTTTAGATATGAAGGAGGTATCAGGACACAGTTCACAGTACTGTGGAACATGAGCTACTTTCTGGTGTTCCTTCAATCGTGATGGGGTCTGGAAAACCTTGGAGCATATATCACAGGTTAGATCCTGTGTGGAAGCGGAGGAATCAGAATTTAATTTTGAAAGTTTCAGTGGTTTAGGTTTAGTTGCACGCAAGCAATGCCGCTGGTGTTTTTTGAGCAGGTGGCTTTTCCAGAATCGTTTTGAGCATTTCTGACATGGATAAAGTGTCGGGATTTTCATAATTTTCCCAGCCGTGAAACACAGTCTAGAAGAAGGTAGTTTGATGGTAGGGTTTGGGTTCTTGGGATAATGTTTTGTAGAGATGTGACTTTCTAGATGAGCTTTGCTTGCTGAAATTCGTTTACAGACTGAACACGTCAATTCTGGGTGATTGTTATGAACTCTCTTGACATGCTTCCAGAGATCAGATGTCCTACCATAGAATTTTGAACACAGGTCACACGGATGAAGGGAGTGAATTCTGCGACGATGATCTGCCAACTGCGCCGTAGATTGAAATGCCATCTGAGGACAGATGTCACAAAACATCATTAATTCAGGTTTTGGAACTGTTTCTTTAACTCTGGGAGACAATCCTGGAATGCTACTGAGCTTTGAAAGGGCGCCTGTTTGAAATGAAATTGATTTACTACTAGGCTTTGTCACAGTGTTCATTAGTGGTACATACTTTTTGGATGTTCCTACCAAGGGAAGAGTGGGTATACTAACGGAAGTTCCGTGGCTACTGATTTCAGGAATGTTCATAGGCAAGGAATGTGGTCTTTTGAGAGGTGGGACTTGAGGAGCGTCATCATGCTCGTCTATCAAGTGTATTCTGCGATGCCTTGAAAGCTTTGATCTGTTAGAATATGGACGACCACAAATATCGCAACAGAAGTCCCCAGCAGTTAGTGGCAAATGGTTTGAATGGACATGAGCCTGAAGATCTGGAACAGTGCAAAAAATCTTCAGACATACACCACATGTCAATGGCACACAATCTGAGTGTACACCCATTAGGTGCTTCCAGAAATCCACACGTGTACCCCAAAGCTTCCCACATATCTCACAAACATTTGGTGTCGCTCCCTGTAGCTGATGATGATTAGTGCAATGTTCTTGTTTTAATGTACGCGTAGGAAACACTTTTCCACATCCTTGTTTATCGCACGTCAAAGCAGACTCGCCTCTATGAGACCGGAAAACGTGCCTCCATCTATCAGATTTGCTACTGTACGAGCTTCCGCACAGTTCACAGACAAAGTAAAGTTGGTATGAGCCTCTGATACTGCTTAGAGTACCTGCATCCAAATTGCAATTAACTTTATGAGCACCTTTCTTGTGCTTCACCAATCCATCCTCTGTCGGGAATGACTTGTAACATAACTCACAGCCGAATGAAGAAGTTTCCTTAGTGAGTTTTACATTTGTGTATTTGCCACCACTATACTCCAACAGAATTTCCTGTTCTGAGGAAGGTCTGTATTCATTCAACACTGAATTTTCATCATGATTCTCAAATTTATAAAACCCAGTGTTCAATGTAACAAGCATTTCAGGATCATAAACTCCTCCAGCGCCATTGTCAAGGTTATGAACAGACACGTGCGCAAGCAACTTCTTCCGGTAATCATGCTGTCTACCGCACATCTGACAACAATAACGGCGTTGATCTGTCGAATTTTGATCAGGAGGGTGCGAGGTTCTCCAGTGTTGGTAAAGCTGAGTATTATTCTCACATATCTGAAGACAAATGCCACACGCGTACGCCGCGCACTCCTTATGCGTGTATCGAAGGTGGAGCCAGAGACTAGCGCGGTCACCAAATTCCCTTGTACACACCTCACACATGAAGCTAGACTGTGATTCGGATGGCTTCTCAGGCAGCAATGTATCATCATCCTCATCTAACTCTGCTACCTCTTTATCCACACTGCTCCGACTGCTAGACCTCTGGAAACCAAGTTTTTGTTGGCCATCAAATTTCCTGGATGTGGACTGACCACTTTCAGTTATGGCCAAAGTGGAAGTATCCTGTTTCTTCTGAGGTATTCGTTGGTACTTTGAAATGTCCATGACCTCTGAAGGATCTATCCCGTGGCAGGCATTAAAATGTCGGCTAAGAGACGTGCGCAGGGAGAAATCTTTCTCGCAAAGGAGACATGTAAATGGTTTCGTGTTACTCACATTTTCTGCTTCGGTATGCTCTTCAATGTCATGGGTGCTTCTATGCCCTTGCAGTTCTGATAACGTATGAAAAATTTGAGAACAATTATCACAGGCATAAGTATTCAGATCCCTCCCATCCTGATCAAAGTCCTCGTTGTCTTCCTCGTTCCTCGCTATCTTTCTTGGTTTTGAACTCTTACGCCGGCTGCCGCTGTTACTTCTCATCTCAGCTGATGAGCCTACCCGTTTTTTAACCTTTACATCATCGGTACCAGCGTCCAGAGATGGGCTTCTCTTCCTTGATCTAATCTCGGCAGATTCCCGATTTTGTAGTAGTGTCTGTTTCAATAAACTTGTTTCGTTATTAATTCCCGGTATTGCCTTTAGATCCACCTTTCTGACGGTTTCCGAGCCTTTCGTAAACTCGGATTTCTTTCCAATTTCAGATTTCTTGCCAGCTTCTGGATTTGGATTCTGATTAGCGTTTTCTGAAGACCCTCTACTTATGTGGCACACAGAATGCCTTTCCAACTCTCCTTCTGTTTTAAACACCTTAAGACACTGCATACACGTATGCAGAATTCCAGAGTTGCTTACCGATGTCTTTCTGGTCACATTCTGAGTAGACTTCAAGTTGCCTGCAGATTTCTGGAAGTTATCTTCAGTGGTTGGACTTGACCTTTTGCTGCTCTGTTTCAGAGAGTCGGTACTGTTAACGACAGCCGCATCGCTGTAATTTACATCAACAATTTCTCCTTCCTCCAAGCCATGCTTCGTTCTCTTATGTTCTCCGAGATTATAACATGTAGAAAAGACTCTTGCGCATATGGGGCAAGTTACCAGAGGATTTCCACGATGACACACACTGACATGTCCCCAACGATGTTTAGCAGTTGAATATGACTTATTACATAGATCGCAGCGGTAAGGACGATAGTAACCACTCTTCCAGTTAAGGTCCATCAGGTTTTCTGCGGGACTGCTCGTTTGACGACGTGGGCGTTTGGAATGGGTCTCTTCCACAGTTTCCTTCATGTGGATTTTATTATGAAGTGCAAGATGTCCTTTACTAGAAAATGCCTTATTACAAATACTGCAAGTATGAAGGGTTTCATGTTCAGGTAGTTCATGGTCCCCCGCTCCCACACAGTACCTGCAACATGGGAATATTAAACAATTAAAGCAGAGTCAGTTGAATTGTTTTCTCTACAAGCACAACATATTTTTTTCAGGTGAACCCAATCCATTTCGTTCACATCAATAATTTTATTTAAATTCTGATGTTATACTAGGATATTAATCTTAATATAATTAGACATTATAAATCTAATAGAATACAACCATTTGTCACCTTGCGGTATGGGACCAAGTCATACATAAACCTTACTTTTGGACAGAACTTTAAAACTTGCATCGCAGTGGACCACCGACTTGCATGGCTATCTCAGTATCAAACACATAAACGTATTATGATGTGATCGAAACCTTAACAAGCTGACCACTCAGAAACGTGACCACGTGAATATCAGAAACTTTTAAAAACATGCAAATTTACAAGGTCTTTTCAAAACAAAGATCCAGTTTTAACTGCGTGTATTCAGCAGAATATACGACAAACACCAGTACTTGGTGCCACCGAACACAGCAGAATTGGGAGTACAGATCAAGTCAAAATACACAACATCTTTGAGAAAAAATGGTCCATCTAATTAATTTGTTTATTGAAGACCTGCCTGGAGGTTTGCACACTCATATTTTGTGTGAAACAGTTCAGCGTGAGATGTTTTGAACAGCAGACAGGATTACTCCAAGATACACTAAACAAAAAGTATAAAACCAACAAGACTTCCATAATTACCTATCAGAATGAAGAGCACCCTTTCTTCTGCCATTAGTATTGTCTGCCACCTCAATATCCTGAAGACAAAAATAGGGAAATTCTTATTAAGAAACAGGAATAGCAGAAACGCACGGTCAGAAAAATTAATAGATGTAACAGAACAAATAATATGACAGTCTATTTGAAATTACAAACTACAGACATAAAAGTGTAGGCGTAACAGCAGACTTATGTATGCGGTGTCTCGAAGAAGGGACACGTTGCATATATGAAATAGGATCACATGAAAATATAAAGACCATGGAGGGGAAATCTGGAATAAATAAGGAGAAATTATACTCAAATCCAGGGAGCTGATATTTAAAAATATTACATGAAACAACAAACACAACTGATATAAAAGAAATGAACAGGTATCAATCAATAATAACAAATAAATAGACACACAAATTTTTAATGCAGTCAACTTTCCAACAAAGCTGGGGTACAAATACCAGCATGGAAGATGAAAACAAGTAGGATATAACGCATGGGTAACTGTACCTCCCCACTTCATGGTACCTGCACCTTGTCGTGGTGGTGGGGCTCGAGTACCTCAGTGACCCCAAGAGCTACTGGTAGGGCCTCCCTAGCCAGATTGGTCGAGGGGGAGAGGTCAGACTAAGACAGGTACCCTGGTCAACCAGGTTGGGGGTTGGTCGCAAGGCTAACAACCTTACACCGTAAAAAGGAAGATGTTTTGAAACCTCAATCAAAGCCTCGGACAGACGGGCCTAACAGAGGACCGAATGGAAGAGGAGAATTGAGGAGGCCATGGACAGAATACGGACCAGAGAACCATAGAAGAAGAAGAACTGTACCGCAGAAGGATCCTGGTCTGTATCTTCATCACACTCCACACCCACTTCATCTTCGCCATCAGACGGTGGGTGGAAATCCGATTGCTCACTAGTAGGGCTAGTTGCACCTTTATACATCCGTTCTGATTCAGTATTCTGTCCTTTCTCGGGGCTTACCGCTGGAACAGGAAACTGAAAAACCGGAATCAGCAAATGGTGAACTTAACCTCATTACTGCCCAATCCAGACAATGTAAAATTTCTTACAGGTAAAACTGTGCAATATGTACATACATTATACAGCATGTAGAACATTTATTTTCATCACCTGTTTATTATATATTTATAAAATCATTTATTTATCAACACTACATGAAAAAAGATAACATAAAATAAACAGTGCATGCACGTCACCTCTTCTACATCTGGCTCTCGCTCGGACACAAATGACGATGAAATGTACGTTAAAACTGTCCATTACAAACAGTAATACAAAATTTTGATTTACCTGAAGTTCGAGACGAGGCATGGGCATGTCTTTCTCACACGTTTCACCTTCATCCTTAATTTGACGCAACTGGCTACAAAGCCTCTCAAACCGTTCTTTCAGCTCTGCACCCTATTCAAATATTAAACAAAATTAAATACATCAATAACTCCGAGATCCAGTGTTAAGCCAAATGAAGAATGAAAATCAGAAGCAAGAATTTAAACAACCGGATAATTAAAATGAAATGTATAAAAAAAGTGATTCAGCATTTCACAACATTAACTTTTAAAGTATTTAATTTCTTTTGCACTTCAACATGGAAACTTTTCCTTTTGTAAATATCCATCCAATCTTAGCATACAATGACCCAAACCTCAAAATATTTGTGTTCAATTAAATGTCTATTCCCATTACGAAAGAAAACAGGAGAAATTGTTTTCCATTGTTTCCTCATAATAGGTTTATACCATTTCAGAGTTCTCTTCTGACTGCCCAACACAGCTCTCCAAAAGAGCAACCGCATTGACGCTCCTCTTCCGGAAGTCATAGAAGTTTTCAAGATTGTACATGCATCGATAGCATAATGACTTCGGCAGCTTATCACTCTCTGATACCTGTAAAATATAGCAGAGGATACATTTTTAAATGTATGCATAGCAATTATAGCTATAAAAACACTCTACGCAGTAAAACGCAAAGATACTCTTTCTTCAAACGTCCTGCACAGAAATAACAAAACATGAATCTGAGATTCATATATAGTGTTACCAATGAAACATAAGAATCTTTGTCTGTATTACCTGAAGTTTCAATTTAGTTAAGTTATGACTGCACATTTATTTCAGCTAATACTTGGGTATGAAAATATGTGAAACTGGGCCCAAATTATTTAAGTCCTCTAAAGGAAATTCCTCTAGAAGTTTTAAAACAAAAAATTCTTCTCCTGTACCAGAAATCTCTTTGCATTTGTATCATGATACATATATTAAATACTGAAGTAATGCCTTCTAATATATTGTTCGGTATTTAATTAAATACAGTGACATGAACTGTAAAATAATCTTTAACCTTCTGTAATGAAAAATATTCAGCAATGTCTACAACTGCCAATGACTACTAAAAGCAACAAAGAAATTATGGTACATGTCTTGCCATTAACACTGACCTATACTAAACAGCCAAATATGATAGCCTATTCTCTCACATGAGTATAATGTCTTAAAGTTTCAATGTTTTCACCTTGTCCAGATGTTATGATATATAATTGTCTGAGGATGCAAATAATTTTCATAAGCCCAGACGAACCCAATATGTACACTCAGATGCAGTAAAATTTTACTGAATACCAGTGCAGGGAAAAAAAATTTTAGTCTGGGGCTAATCAAAACGAAAGACATCGTAAACGATATCGTTAATAACAGTCTTAACGCGTGGCTCCAAAAATGTTTACATAATGCACACAATATTAATTTATTTCGTCACATTATACAGCTGGCATACGTTAAAAAATAAATTGTCAATTTATATCCTACACAAGTAGTTCCCGTACAAATATGCTCTAGTTCACGAACTTACTGGGTACTAGATTATATAGTACCTGGAAAGGGAGGCATGTCTGTATCTTGTCAACCAGATTTCTTTCTCTCCCTTCCTCGCCAAATATTTCCATTTTGATGGCATCATAACATGCACATAGCCTGCAGAGCTCCATGTAATTATCTGGTCGGCATGACATGGTGGACCTCTGTAAGACAACGTCTACATTCCAAATATTATATCATGCGATACAAGAGAGCATAAGGTGGTCATTTCCGTTGTTAGAAGCAATATAACCACCTTGATTACGAATAGATCCAGTACAAATTTTATAGAAGTCTCATATTACCACGCATATATTTTCATGTAACACTTCGCATCATCGTATCCTTTCACAATACGTACGTGTAGGTATGGTTACAAACAACTAGTGAAACCGAATGAAAAAAAGATATACGCTTCCAGCTCCCACAGCCAGTCCTTATCCACTATTGTCTATTGCCGCCATCTTGTACACATGCTATCTTTCTGCACCATTAAACAAAAAAATGTAGGCTAGGATGAGCCCGTGGGTTTTGTGTTGGTACGAATTTTCAACGAGCTAGGGAGTGTGATAGGGATTTTTAGTCCACGTAAACTGCAATAAACAGATCAAAATATCTCCTACATTTGGAATGTCAACTTTCAACACTTTCGACTAATTGTTCTCGATCATGAACTCGATGCATCCATCATAATTCTACGTACTACTCGATCTCCGTAACATCATATCGTTTGTTACTAATCGATTGTAAAAGAGCGTCGACGTCACAGTTCTCAATAAAATTTGTCGATGCAATTTCAACAAGAAGGAAATGTTTTTTTCTTTTGGAGTATTTTAATGATATTTAATCGCATTGAGTGCTGTGCTAGCTTTAAGCCACTTTTAAGGCAATGGCAGGGTACAGAAGGGTGAATTATTATGAACTTTGTCGTCTTTGTACATCAAGTGAAGGTACCAAAATGCACATATTCCGCGAAGAGGGACGTCGAAGGCAACTCCCAACAAAAATTCAGATCTGTCTGCCACTTCAGGTATCGTACGCCTTGGTTATGAAACTTTGGTGTGTGGAATATGTAAGTGAGAAAGTGGATACTGTTAAATTCATGTTATCAATGATAAATTCAACTAAATATAGATTCCTTAGGTAAAGTTTGAGCTAGCTGCAGAACAAATCGGGTATGACTAATCCAGTGTCAGTACAAAATGATCATACGTAACCGTACTTAACCTACATCATCAGTCTTTGAAAGGCCAGCTCATGCTAGCCAGTCGTAAATTGTGGTGCAATGTATCGAAACCTTAAATAGAGCGGCAACATCGAAATTTATTTTCATGTATTATATTTTTGAAACACTCTATTAAGAGTTAAATTCCCATGGATTCTGTATGGTTTCAGCAGAGGTTAGATTGTTGTGTTTTTTTCACAAATTGAACAGTAAGTCAAATAGTGCAGTCAGTCTTCATTGGGTTGGATATTTTCATATTTTATGTAGATATTGTGTTATATAGAAATTTGAAGGGTTTTTTTTCGTTTTTGTCCTTCCCAGGCATATGTCTCTCAGATATATCTTTGGTTGTTCAGGGTGTGTGGGAAGCTATTCCACTTAATTTTAAACAAATGGGAATCTTACTTGATCATTTCAGCAAATTTGAAAGCATACGACTTTATATGTCTTTTGATAGATATTCAGGCTGAAAGATATTTTCCTCCACAAACCACCTTGCTTTACTGAACATGTTGTTTGAGTTTCTTCACTCAAGAGTTGGACAGTATCTGTTAATATCTGCTCAAGGATGGAATGTGATTCTCGGTATATATATGATTTTTCTTGTGATATTACAGTAAGTATTCAAATGCAAAATAAGATGCAGGTTTAAAGTTAAGAAAGAAGGGCTTTGGTGTTTGGTGTTCACATTGTCAGACTAATTAAAGCTGTAATTTTACCTGTTTATAAACTTTTACTCTCTCCTGTATGAACCAATTTTAGATTGATAATGTCTAAAAATCGAGCATAGAGGAGAATATTTTGAATAGGACAGGAAATAACAGGCTCTTGGATAAAATTGCATAATAATCTTCATAATTGTATTGTTCACCAAGTATAGGTGGAGTAATATTACATTTTTTTAAAAAAAAAATAGGCTATGCAGTTGTGAACTGGATTCTTATGGCCAGTGGTAATGGACCTTCAAGTTACATAAAAGCTGAGGAATTTATTGAGTAGTTGAGTGACTGTTCTCAAGAAGGACTCCATAATGTAGTTATTTAACATTATGGTACATTAAAACACTATTCATACTCTGTGCTATGTTTACAACTGTGGATTTTATTTTAATAAGCAGGTTGAAGAATTTATTGTTTTGTGTAAAAGTCATACTGACTAAAAACAACATAAAATGTTTTGACATATTCAGTAGATAGAAAGCTTGAATCTTGGCTGGAGAACATGGTGTTGTGGCAGGGTTTTCATAGTTTTTTTGTAGTCTTTGCAGGTAAGAAAAAATTGTTTCTTCTAACAAGCATAAATATATCTTGGTTTATATGACAAATATTTTGAACGGTCTGCATCAGAATGTGGAAGGAAGGAGTTGTATTGTATCTTAATGTATTTTTTCTGCATTTGCATTGTGGAACTGGAGATAATCATTTAGGGCATTCAGGAGTAGCTGAGGTATGAATCTGCAACCTTCCAGCTATTAAGCAGGAATGCTGACCACTGCAATTACATGTGTGATAGATTTCCTTTTACAAAACTCAAATAACCTTCAGTTTTTTTTATATGAGATGAAGTGTCAAGACAGGTTTTTAGTATCAAATCATAACAAAATATTTGTTTTGTTATCCTGTGTTATTGTTAATTTATGCAGGTATGCGAAGATGATTCCTTACCGAAGATTATCTGCAGTCATTGTGTGGACAAGCTGGAAAGCTTTTATGACTTTCGGGAATCCTGCGTCAATGCAGAAGCGATGTTGGAGAGTTACTTCACATCCCTACGCTATTCAGATGACTTCACACGTGAAGGAAAAGTAATTTTAGACTTTTTTTTACATTCTTCATTATGTTAAATGTATACAAAGTGCTGAATAGGACTGTATACTTAAAAATATCATGCAACATCTAAATTACAATAGATTTGGTAATATGCATCTTAATTTTGAATGTTTAATTTCTTATATAATACAATTTCTGCATGTTTGTAACACAAAGTTTTGCTGTAAATTTTATTTTTGTACTTGTAACCACATCCTTATTTTCTAGGTATATGTCAAAGATGAGAGTCCACCAAAGAAAAAGACAACTACCACTGTAGCTGTAGCAACGACAGCCAACTCGGACTCTGAGAAACACCAGCATAATAAGGCCGGAACAGCTCTGACAGCTGCCACAGACGGTTTAAACAGTCTAGTGCAGGCAGCTGGTATTCAGATTGTAAGTGATGCAGATGGAACAAGAGTGCAGCAGTACAAATGTGCCATGCAGGTGAGCATTCCTAAATTCATAGCTCGTGTTCGTGTTATATTGTCCTGTTTAAAAGGTGATAGCTCAATCAGTAAGGTGACTGACTTAAGATTGAGGGTTTTTTTTATCAGATCTAGAACAACTATTTTGGTCACCCTGTCTCCTGTTTATTGGGTATGGGGAGGAGGCTCTGTCCCTGATAGTAAAGGTGGCTGGAGAATGAACGCGACCACATACCTCCATTTATTTCCCAAATAAATTGGAATTATGTTGTGGATTGTGGTCTTGGGTTATGATGCTGTATAGTGTCAGTAGTGTTACCAGTGTTTCAGAGGAAGGTTGACCAGCGTCAAGACTGATGTCCTGGGTAGACGCGTCTACCGACGAGTCTACGTGACGCCAAACACCAGAACAACATTGTTCGCCCTCACTGCCACGAAAACCTCAAATCTCATCAACGTGGCTGTCTGAAATTTGAGTTTCTTGTGGTGATGCAGGTGTTAAATGTTGTATTCTAAGTTATGATGCCATGTAGTTTTTAGCCCTGAAGATGGAGGTGATAGATTCCCCCAAAATGTTTGCCATCGAGAACACTGCATGGTGTCACTACCCAGATGACCAGAGTCGACATTTCTAACATTGTAAAGACCTAGATCAAATTTTTACACTGTACAGTTTAGTTCACAATAAATCTTTATGCTAGCAGATTAATAAAAAAAATCTGAAATTATTCTTACAATTTTGTCGTAAGCCTCGTATCTGTTTCTTGTTGTCACATACATTTTTAGTGTTTTCTGACATTTTGCACGTGGTGTTTCATTTCTGTACTTCGTGTGCGTGTCACTCGATTTTCATCATATTGAGTTTTTGTTTTAAAAAATATTTACGTGGTCTGCTGAATGTTTTGTAATGGTGCTTTGTGATATTGACAGATTTGAGTACCATTTGCTTTCTAGATGCAGCCTGGGTCAGCAGGACCTACAGTAGTTGAGGCAGCAACCACTGAAGCATGCTACAGCTACGAATGCACTGCTGCCAACACACGAACTACTGACGCAAACCCCGTAGTTGCACAGGTGACAGCAAAAGTGGAAGACGGAAGCACGCAATGCAGCGAGACGGACTTTGCGAACAAGGTTGTATCTGCTAGGCACCATCAGGTCAGTTTATTCTGCAGCCAAATTTTAGTTATTATGGTTTTATTTTGTTAAAGTAAGAAAGGAAATTTGATAGACACCCGTAAGAACTGTTATCGGGCTATTCAAAGTGTGAATCACATTTATTTACATGATAAAATCTTCTCGGGCTGTTGTCACGTCAGTTTGTTACACGAATAAACCTATATTTCAGGGAACCTTCTCCATTCCCATTGTCAGGGTTGTGATGGTTTCCAAGAAGATTTTATTGAGTTTAGTTACCATGAAAACTTCATATCATATAACATTTATTTAAACTTTTTAAAATTAAGAAACACAGTATGTTACATAAATGTTATGGTTTAAAAAGTTAAATTTAGCCTCACCAGAAATTTTAGGTACAGGATGGCACCCCACTGACAGATACATCAAAGAAATATGGTCCAATATTTGATTCACTGGTGACTCCACCCTACATCAGAACGTGATGTGGATGGATGCTGTGCTACTTTTTAAAATAAATGTGGATTATGTGTAGTCCAGATGTAAACATTTTTGACTTTGTACTGGGGCTATATCACACGTTCATTAGTGAACATAATATTGCATTTGGATGCCAAGGTTGAGAAAGTGTGCAGTAAAGTTGCATATACCTATCATCACAAATCCATGTCTATTAATTTTTTTTTAATTATGTTCCAATATTTACTGTAGTCTTCCTTCCTCGTCAGACATCACATAGAGGTTCTTGGAATGTCGATTTCTGAAGATCATCTCTTTGTGGTAATAGCTGAAGAGATTGATTTAAAAATCGGAGTCATTAGAATAGTGTTACGAAGTTTAGCGAGACTTTGGAGGAGTGGGAAGTGCAAAGAGGGAAAAATATATATTAGAACAAGTTATATTTGACATTCGTTGTGTTAAGACTAGTATAAATTTGTTTACATTTCATACAATTTGTGCCAAAGATTGCCTTATATGATAATAACATCAGTTACCTTTATTATCTGTCTTCCTTCAGAGAGTAAAGCTTTTTCATATATGATACAGATAAATTATTTTATTCACATAATGTGGTTTGGTGATGTTGCTCTTCTGGGTCGTGACACCGAGTTGACGTGGGTAGATAGCAACATATGTGAGAAGCATATTGTTTGTATCTTCAGGGCCAAAGAGACTGTGTGTGCGTTATTTTTTTAACTTTGTTGTCAACCTACAATTCCACACAAAATCTCTTACAGTAAATGTTTTAGTTATGAGTTAAGCTGTTTGTCCTTTTAGTCACCAGAAAACAGTGAGGAAGGTGATGTGTCGGCTGAACAGCATCAGCAGGCGACGGCAGCAGTAGCTTTTACTACGGCAGGACCGGGCCAGGAGATGCTAGTACATTTTAATTTCAACAAGGACAGAGACGGGCTATTTCGACCAGAAGATCATGCAGCAATGCAGAGGTATTTGACCTCACAGTAATCATGCTGTTGCCATGATTTTATTAATTATGCTGTAGTCATGCCCTGTTTTCAGGTGCTAGACCCAACATTTGCCAGGAATGACTGAGAAGAACATGAGAAATCTTGTGTTAAATTTTATTTTGGAGTTATCCGTCATCCATATATTATAAAATTACTATGTTTTGGAAGTTGAATTATACTTCCATTATCAGGTAAGAAGGGAAGGTAGAAAGACCTATTTGTTGGACCTCCTGGTTGAGCTAGTTTTCAGCCTGAAGAGCAGCAGAATTAAAGTGCCATGAATAAGACCTGCAGGCAATGACGTTCATCCGTGGCAGATAGCTTGGTAATTAATATTCTGTGGACTAGCTCCAGTCCACAGAATAAAATCTTGAAGATCCCAGCTAGCTGTCTTTACTCATCTGCTCTGCAGCCTTCTAACCTCCACATAAATAAGAAGGATCCAAATGGGGGAGATTTTTGAGCTGTGCTAAGGAACAGAACACTTTTTATATGCTTGCATTCAACATAAAGCTCGTTTGTCATTGGTGAAACTTTTACAAACTATGCAACAAATGGAAGTAGCCTTAGCTCACTGTCTTATCTGATTCAATCATTCAGCATACCTTCAAACCAGATGCTTATAGTAACCAAGATTGAATTCATAATGAGGTGTAGCTTGTCTCCTTAATGACCAGGGTTTATTAGCTATCAGTCACTTTGAAATCATGACACTCAAATTGAATATTTACTGTGTGGGTCTTATCTCCAGGTCCTCAATAGCTCAGATTGGTGAATTTCTACGCATGAAGACGGTGAATATCATCGATGGAACTTCTGGTCCCACGGCAACACTTCTTGAAGTAGCCGCAGCTCCAAATGCTACTCGGCCTTGTGAGCGTTGTGGTAAAGTATTTGGTACCCTTGAAGAACTTCATTCACATTCACCATGTAATTGTCCAACAAATCAGGATTCAGAAAACACTGTTGCAGACAAGAACGCCGGTAATGTAGCAGGCAGTGGTGGCAGCTTTGGTTGTGAGATCTGTGGCAAACCATTTAAAAGAAAAGAGCATTTATTTCAGCACAGGAAGCTGCACACAGGTGAAAGGCCATATGTCTGCGTATCATGCGGGAAGGCATTCAGCCGCAAAGAACATCTGGTCCGACACGCGGTATCACACACGGGGCAGAAGATGCACGGTTGCGACCTATGTGGAAAGAGTTTCAGTCGAAAAGACAATTTACACAAACACCGCAAGACACATGGTATAGCTGGGCCATATATTTGTGAAACATGTGGTAAATCTTTTGTTGTGAAACATTATTACCTCATGCATCGAGGAAGTCACGCCACTCCGGGTTCATCCATCGTGAACAGCGATGGAACAGGGGAAGGTAACGGTACCAATGCAACAGCTGAGAATCCACTCCCTTATAAGTGTGACATATGCAGTAAGGGATTTGCAATGAAGCAGTACCTTATTACGCACAAACAGAGACATCGAAATAAGAACCAGCAGCAACAGTTACAGACTGGGCAGGCTGCAACAAATACCGCCAACTTGGGACAGTCGCAGAATAACCAGGTCAAAGTGGAGAATGTTGGTACTGGTGAGGTCCATGTGGCCGGAGCCATCGGTCACAGTAATGTTCCACTAACAACAATTAATAACACTGCACTTCTCTCACCAAACATTTTACACCATGTGACGACACAGCCGAATCCCGGAACCGCTGGCGGAAACAACTCTTCAACTGCGGCCATGATTCAGGTGTCCTCTGCAGCTGCCACAGCCTACCTCTGTACTCCAGCATCAGTAGCTGCTAATGAATTGCTGGAGACTTACAGAAGGTTGCATTCTGCATGATAGTGGGTGAGAAATGTGGGGTTAACAATGACTTATTGCTCCATTTTGGTAGAATTTCAGATTTGTTAGTTTACATGAAGATTCTCTTCTTACCCTGCTAATACTTCGAGACTTAATAATAAATGGGGCATTGCATCTTGTTGGTAAGTACCATTACATTAACAAAGCACTGCAAATTACTCTCCATTATTATTTTGCTTGGTAAAATAAATATAATTCATGACATTACAGTTAATGTAACCTGTGTCGATTTTTCATTTTACGTTAGTCGAAAAGCCAGTACTTACCTGTGTCCAGGTTGCCACTTATAAAAATAGTGCAATCTTTTGTTTACCACCTTTTAACATTGTATGAGGGAGATAATTTCATATTATTCAATTTTAGAACACGTGCACTCCAGGAATCTGTTTATGTTGTGTACAACTGAAAAGAGTGACAAAATTAAAAATTACGGATGCCAAAATATTGAAGGCAGGACATTGAATAAATTTATTGCATTGTTTTCGGTGTCACATACTACATTTTTGGTACCTGAAGGATTTGTGGGTGGTTGTAGATGTATTAACAGTTTTCGGATTTACCTTATGTTGAAATGTGTGGGACATTTACATCCGTACGATAGATGGGGAATTATACTACATTTTAGTTGGAAAACCTTGAGTGAAGAGATCGCTTAGAAGACCTACGCTTTGAGTAGATTTGTCAGACTCGGAATATGAATCAATAAGAGGCTCTTGCGAACTCATTAATGAGCCATTAGGATCCGTAAAATGCAGAGAAATTTATTTATTAATTGAATAACTTATTCTCTTAAGAATGATTCTACTTCATGGAGTTCGTTCACCTCATGTTCTTTTACACTTTTACTTGTTCAAACCCTTTTAATGTAATATCATGCAGGATTAGTTAAAAAGCTGTTACACAAATCAAAACAATTCTGATTTGTCGTTAAATGATCAACGTCAACGTTCCCTTAAAAATTATGACATTGACCCGCTGACATAGCACATCTGGTGGCATGGCACTAGGAATATGTGAACTATTAAATTGTAAAGCAGTTAGTGTATTGTTTAATATTGATGTCATAACAAGCAGTATCACTCAATATTGTGTGTGCCGTTTGTCATGATAATGCTTCTAATGCAGTTTTTTACTGCATGGGATAAAGGCTACAGTTTGCAATATAATGTTATTTTTAAATTAAAGGACAGGTATCCATGGGTTCCAAAGAAGTTCTATATTTTTAAGACGTTTTGCTTTTTATTTTCATCGTAAGAATGTACAACACTTGCATTCTCAAGAATAATTAATTTTAATATTTCTTACATTAAGAGTAATCCATAAAATGTAAATATAATTTTTTATTTAAACATTTTCTTATAAATAAAACTACCACGTGAATATTTAATTACTTCCTTTTCTCAGTTTGCAGCTCTCTAATACACTTCAGAATTCAACAAATTTTTGATGCAACTGAGGAAGATTGGGATCAACTGGTTTTTTTTATTCACACGGAAGCAATGGGTAAAATCGTGACAAATATCTTTGAAATTAATTACTGTAGATGGTATTTGGTTTTGGGATAATAATTTTTCCTATTACATTCAATGATACATATCAAATTATAAGGCTTACTATGACTTTCAGGCAAGAAATGTAAGCTTTTTTTTTATTTATATGCAGTAACACAGGTACTCTGCTAATATGGATATAATATATCATTGATTGTCCCAGACCTTTAGAGAATCAATTTCTAGAATTATCATTCTGTACGGACCAAAATAGAACTTCCAGCAACTTTACTGTAGTAATTACTTGATTGCGTGCTGTCAGGTGTACTTCTTCAACAGGGGAAACTTTAATCAAGTCTGTAACTTAATTAAAATCAGAAAATAGAAAATGCTTCAAAAGCAGTGTTTTTTACTTTCCAAGATATATCCACAATTTAATTGCTTATCACTTAGCAGTAGTGTGTACAGATAATGTAATATGTATCCTGCTTACAGTTACAACAAATTTTTAATTTCGTAAGTATATTTTTGAATGGAGTTTGTAAAAATTAACATGGGTTTCCAGTCATCAAGAGTATGATTCATTATCACATTCACATTTTGACCACTACCCACTCTTTGATAACAGAACTGAAGGTTCAGCTGCTAATAGTAAGCTCTCTTTGAACATGATCCTCTGCCATTTCTATCCACTCCCCATCATCACAGCGAGTTTTTGAATCGAATAATAACGGAGTACTTTAATTTATGTTTCTATAGTCATATGAGCATAACTTCTGTTTGTTGTTGTCGTCAGGTATTTAAAAATTACATAATGACTTGTAGATTAATTTATTTTCTAGCCTGTAAATGAATTTCTGCGTTATTCTTTATGGTACTTATATTCTAACCTAACAAATTAATAATCAGCAAAAAAAAATTGGGCATTTTTTTGTAATAAATATTTTATTATTGACATCACCCCTTTGTGCAGGATAATAAAATTCACTTCTAATAAAAATAAACTTGTACAAACAAGTTTAAATGACATTTTAATATGTTTTAGAACTAGTCCATATATGAGCTGTTTTATAGCTGAAGACGAGGATTTACTGAAAGTTGACAAAATTCCAGTCTGCTATGTCATATTGCATGATAGATACTTGTAATAACATGAAGTACCAGTACAAGTGATTTCTATACATCCCTTACATAAAAAGAAATATTAACCCTTTCAAGCCTAATAATATAAATAATAGAATTCAGTTTGTACTGGAAACAAAGATGTCACCATTACAAAGACCAAGTGGTTAATGCTGTTTAATTATCCCTTAGAGTGAGAATCGTACAGAACACACAAATGCAAAATGGATTTTAAAGGATTAACAAAGTACATCATATCAGTTCTCAGTTTCCTTATCCTTGATGTTATATTCATGCTTCCCGTGTATTTCAATATCTAAAATTTTTAATCCTTTTTGGATGTGTTTGTGTAGATGTGTGCCTAGTGCTACCCTTCAACATATCGATTTATGTTATATAATTGTTATGCATATGATATTAAACAGGTTTCAAATTGTGTCATTACTCTGTGAGGTAGGATAGTTCATAGTTTATGCTCACATCTGTGCCTGAAGGCCATGTTAACAAAGAATGTTGTGATGTAGGAATGTGTTAACCATCGTGGTCTTCATTATATTTATTTACCATTTCTTTTTGAAGAATATCTGGTATCATTGCTAAAAATTAGGTCAAATTTAAAATGTACAATTACAGATACATACAGCACAAAGACATTATTATTATGTTACTGGGTAATACTGTTGTGTGGGCTTGAAGATAGACAGTATTTTGGAGGAACATACTACCTCCATCTTCAGTGTTATCACCCAGAAGACGTATCAGTTTACTATATTCTGTTTTGCAAAATACTCCAAGGAAAACCATTTTCAACAGAAGATGTTATTTCAGTATAATTTAAAATATTGTGAAAAATGTCAAAATAGTTGATACATCTTGTTCACACTGCTGTAAAAGGACACGTCAGTTAAGTACAAGTCCCTGAATTTGCTTAATTTCAGAATTTCATTCAAACACAGCAAAATACAACACGGTATCTTTTCATAGAAACACAGTTGATCGCCACGTTCTAATTAATGAGAGATGCATTCATCAAAAGAATAGAATGTATGTTGTGTTAGAAGGGATCTCGGCCCCCTTTTAAAATGCTGCTTTATATTCTGCCATTATGTTTGGTTAACTATTTTTCTTTCTTATCACTTATTTGCTTATCAACATCTGTAATGCCCATAAATCATTTGTATGCTATGCAGTGCAAGTTACAGTCATCACCATTAAAACTATACCATAATTTGTTTATTTTAATTTTGACGTGTGTTTAATAAATTTTGAAAGGTGGAAGAGGAACTTGAATGTATTTAACTGCCACATAAATATGTTTAATAGATTATTATAAGTTTTCTAGCATAAAATTTTAGTGTGTAGGTATTGGAACTTTGTTTACGTGTCTGGCAAAGAAAAATAAGTGGTTTATAAGGGGGAAATATACTACTATTTCTGTGATAATTATTAACATTAAGGGAGATGTTTAAAGGGGAATCATTTTAAATGAAAATTAACTATCTATAAGGCATGAATAGTTTTTAAAATTAAAATAAGTGCCTCATCAACATAAAAACACCACTGCCGAAACCTCCCAAGACACAGCAATTGCCAGCAACAAACCACAAAATGAAGAGCCTACAGTTTGTATTATAGTGTACCATTTTCTTGTCATCTTGGTGTTATTTGTTTGCGAGGTGGATTTTGATTTTAATGTTCAACGTTGCATTTGCTTTTGTTTAACATCGCAGATGCTCTAGTGTAAAATCAGGTATAATTTTTTTCACTTTAAAATATTCTATAAGAGTTTCTTAAATGTTTTCTGGTTCAGTAGTAGAGTTTTGATTGCATTTCTTACTAGTTTAAAACACTCTGGTTGCCACTGTACTTTACCGAATCAACCCAACCCCAGTAACAGCATTGACAGAAGTTAAAACATCTGATTTGACATTTTAGCATACACAGTGTACAGGCAAAGACTGGTTTACTGTTGGAATTCACTGTTCTAGTTGTAGACATGTTTGTGTGTGTGCACAGAGTTTAGTTTATTTCTTAGCGATAAGATATATATCTGTTTCAGTAGTATTGTAGATTCATAACACTCAGGAATATTTCTTTAACCTGTGTGGTATAATTTATAGCGTTTACAGATTGGCAGACATTCTTTTGACTAATAAGTCATAAAAATGGACAGTACCGTATTTACTTATAACTTTGTTATAAGTGAGTTTCTTGTTTCATCTCTTGACTTTGTACCTGATTAGATATTGCTTTCACATTTTACTTAAGGCTGTTTGCTGATATAATGATTTCAGGAGTGTGGCTAAATTAATTGTGTTTTTAAGACATTCTCCATGCGTTTCTATTCAGATGAACGTACAGTCCAACGTATTTTGAATCTGCTGTTCAAAAAACAAAATTAATTTTTTGATGCTGGTATCCATGTTGATGACAAAGTGTCTGTTATGCCCTTGACAAACAAAACTCAAAACAGTGAAATAACACCAGTACTGTAATGGAAACTTACATGAAACTAATTTTAGTGATATAAACAGTCATTATTATTGTTATGTTGGCAGAACTGGAGTTTGACTATCTGAGACTCTTACCTGTTTCAAATTTAAGAGACCCCCTAATATTCAGAAGTCAAAATATACATTTATTATTCCAACTGAAGTGAGCGTTAAACGATGAGCATGAAATTGGTGTGAATGAAAGCATTATACTAGCACTGGACTAGAAACATGACTGTAAAGCTACACATTAAAAATTTGTAATACATTTTCTTTAGTCCCAGAGTCATAGATTAGCATATCTGTAAGTCTGGAAATGTCTGTTAGCATCGTTCATATTTATATAACGGAAGTCTTCTGCCATCACAGTAAATGTTATATATTCTTCTGCCTTCAGAAATGTTTTATGTTCAAATTCAGCAAGGAGTATACTTTAGTTTGTACATAACTGCCTTTATTTTTACAGCAGGAATATCCTATGTGTACACTAATTGTAACTGGTTTATATCAACTCTTATATTGAATTTGTATTGCACTATACATATTTTGAGATACTGTATAACACAAATTATTCATACCATCAAATGGCCAAAAGTTTGCTGAGAAGAATGTATTTTATATTATGCCCTGAAATAAGAAATTAATAGTAAATATTTAAATTTGCTATGTTAGACCATTGTAATTTACAGTATAGCTCTGTATTTGGTTTGTTTGAAGGTTCTTTAATGGAATGGGTTCTAAATATGGGTGCAAGTTGAATTTGTATTTACATGTAGTAGTTTCAAGATTGGTACTTGTAGGAAAGTCCTGGACTCTGTTAGAGAAATTTGATGTGTAACATGCTTTGTTTTATCTCTAGGTCCATTATCCTTCATGTTCGCTGTGCATACCAGTGGTATGTTTGTTAAATGAATTTCGGATGTAAATCCCTCGAAAGGAAGAAAATAGAACAAACATTTTAATGTAATTACTCTTTAGGCAAGTACTTAATTGGACCCCAGGTTATTTAATGATGGTATATCACCTGCAGATGTTATTTGGTATTGAGATGAGTAAGTGCTTGTGTTTAGTGAATTTTAAAGAATTTATTATTTTGCAGTTTATGGACTGTTTCAAACTACTGTCCCCGCTTGTTCGTGAACGCACTTCTAAATATCATGAGACTTCTGAATAGCTGGTGCCATGGGCTGGAACTGAGACCTGGTACATCTGAATAGAAATTGCATGCTTTCTACCAACGACTTACAAGTCTGTTAACAAAAACTATACACTTTATTATATTAGGTCGACAGAGGGTATCTGTAGAAAAGTATTTGGCCTAATTTTGTGCATGAACTACAACAGTTTATCATGGATAGATATGATCTGGGGAACTTCTCTTATATTTTCAGTCTTACGTATGAAACTAATTTTAGAAGATTTCCGTCTTCATACTCACCGCTGTGAGAACCTAAAGTCTTACGAAACTAATTTTATTTGTAGTACAGATTGCTTACTCATAAACCTTACTTACCTCTGTCAAACTTTGAAGCTATTAGTAACAGTAAGATACTTAGATGAACAGAAAATGGTATGCAACAAAGAAATGACAATTTTAATTTTGCTACAATCTGGAAAACTTAATAAAAATTTTATGACCTTGTTCATAGTGTGATTTTTTAATAAAGTGGAAGAACATTGTTTCAAAACTATATTTAAAGATGGAAGTCCAAGACATGTACATTTCATCTAAGTTTTTGTGTGTATGTGTGTGTGTGTGTGTCTTTAGATTTTCTGAATAATTGTTTTATTATATCTTATTTCTAGAGAAGTATCTAGTGTTTGAAATGTTACAGTTTTTATTTAAGTTAATCTTAAATTTTCTGTAATTTAATCACTGTAAAGAGTGAAGATTTGTATGTAATGTTTACCACATATAATATGTTATACTTTTCTAGAAGGAATTTTGCATAAGAAACTAACATTCTGAATGCCAAATATCTTTGGTGTTTCTGAGAAATGTAAAATGGTAAGATCATTGTGATATAAATTTCTGCAATTTAGGCATGTTTTATACTATATTTCAAAAGTTACTTAAGAAAAAATATGTATATATATATATATATATATATATATATATATATATATATATATATATAAACTTTGACCTGGATGGTAGACAAAAAAAAAGGCTAAAAATTTAGAGACGTCACAGACAAAGTAGATCAAGATCAGGATGAAAGACCCATTTCAGTAAGATAAACCTTTCAGTACCACCAGAATTCACTAGAGGCCAACTTGTGCAGTTCTTTCAAACTTAGAGCTTATAATAATGAAAACGATGTTAAGGTGGAGAATTTAAAATTTGTTCAATAGGAAAGAATTATTTGCGGTATCACACTGCAATCAAATTATGAACCACAGCTCGAATTGTCATAATTTCCAGAAAACTTTTGGGGATGTAATGCAAGACTTCTATATTTTGCAGCCTTCAAGAAATTAATTTGTTTCATACCAAAAGCATATTCTAGGTACTAAAATTCCTTTATTTAATTTCAGTGAAGTGGAGTGTTTGAGTTTATAAAAGAAACTCTAAAATCTGCTTTGCTGAGGTGCTAAAGATGAATGATTAAAAAAACTGGCTGAGCATTCGACACGTCATAATTGACGGGAATTAAAGTTTTTTGTGCTTTATTATTGTACGGTTTATTGCTACCAATGTCACCACTTATTTAGAACTTAATTTAAATTAAGTTTTGCATTGCATGAACAGTGCACTTGTCCAATCAGGCGTGATGGATGATGGCTATTATATCGAGTAGATTACTTTTCCAGCATCTAATTACAGTCTAAAGTACCAAACGTCAAAATTATTGTTGGCCATGATTTGAGATATCGTACTATTCAGTGTGCCGTTTGCTTCCGTACTTTAATCCCTTTCTCTTTGACAGAATTTTGATTGTGACCATCTCACAAAGAGAACTATAACTAGTTCAGGGGTTCTGAACCCATGGGATTCACTCCAGATATGTTAACGCAGTCTTCATTCAAACAGAACATTGAAGCTTTAATTCAGACGTCTAGATGAACTTTCTTGTGTCATAACCTAAAGCAGTGACACTTCTTATGAATTGTGTTTTGTGTTGTGATCACTTTAGTGTAGTACAAAGATCCGACACATGGGAACTCCTGAACTAGGTAAACAATATATATCAATTCTAGTGAACCTTTGCATATCTTACATATTATATCACTTTGCTGGGTACAGAAACTTGTGAAAGAATGTATGAACCAAAAAAAAATTAAATTGTCATAGTAGTAGATTAAATACTAAAATTGTGTGCAGTGCACATTTGTTAATATGTCTTTTTAATTAAGGTGTAGTGGTGAAAAGAACTATGACAACTTTTATTCTTATTTTGTTTGTTGATGAATAATAGTGTAGAATTTTTTGAATACATAGTTGAGTGAGATCAGAATATAAAAAGATAATTGCCTCGCAAACTGGAATATTGTCACAGACTGAAAAATACAAAAGATACATTTTTCTTATATCCTGATTGCTAGTAAGGAGCAATAGCGTAGTTTTCATTGCTTTGTTTAATAGGCTGTTTATATTCATTTTCTGCTGGAACGTGTTTAATCTTCTGTTTTACCAGTACTTTTAATTTGTGATTGCAATTCAAAATTTACATTCAGTTACAGACAACTCTTATAGTTATGCCTGAGTTCATTCTTAGGCACAGTTAATTTGTTTTTTAGACAAAATATTGATTCATATCTACACAGAATAGTAGCACAGTTGACTTTCAAGAATCAAAAACATTCCATTGCACCACATCACTCCCATCACTGACGCTGTTCCGCATGCTTTTCTTCAGAGAACATAGTTCAGTCCCGTTTATAATTACTGTGCTAAATGCCAGTGTTATTTACAGATATATGCATATTTCACGCAAATCCTAAGAATAAATAACAGAAATCCGGTTCTGACTTTTTTCGTAAATAAATACGTATGATTGCAATGTTAATTGCGTTGTAATAAAGATTGTTTTGATATTTGATAAATGGGTATTTCAGAGAGGAATTTAGGAGCTTGTCAAGTTATTGTGGCATACTGAGAACTAGCTCTCTATAATCCACAGTCTTTGAGTTCAGTTTTTACACAGTTTTGTTATTTTTCTGAAAATATAACAAGCATGTAAATGGCTGATCTGTTGTATCTAGTAATATGACATTGGGACATGTAGAGATTTACATTTTTCTGATTCTATTGGAAATAAAACTCCTATGTTTGTCCTTTATGCTACTTTAATATCCATTCCATAAATTCAGCATGCATTTGGCTGCTACTATGACACACATTTTCCTTAATCACATGCAGTAGTTTTATTTTTATGTATGTAGTAGAATGTGTCTCAAATAACTGTGAAACTTCAGAGAGAGACTCCGGTTAAAATGATGCTGTTGTCGCACATTAACATTAAAATCACTGTACATTTAGTAGAGCCTATGTGGATGGAAAAATGTTTACAGACATTGTAAAATATCTTTGCAGTGAATTACAACAGATAGTGAAAATTAACTAATTCTGTGGAGTTCAGCTAGTCAAGACACTCCCTGCATTTTATGGAACTTGAAGGTTTGTTCACAAGAGCTCTCCTCCATCCCCTGTCCTAAGCCAGATGAATCCAATCTACATCTCCAATTTCCTTAAGATTTGTTTCATTATTGTCCTCCCATCTATACCTTGGTCTTCTGAGTGGTCTTATCCCTTCAGGCTTTTCATCGAGAATTTTTTATGTATCATATTCTGTGTATGTGCTGCATTTCGTTCTCAATTTTTTTGCCTTAATAATATTTGGTGAAAAGTACAAACTGTGGTGCACCTCGTTATGCACTTTTCTCCAGGCTGCCATCACTTTTTCCCCTCTTAGGTTCAAATATTCTACTAAGTATTCTGTTCTTAACACCCTCACTTTGTGTTCTTACTTTAATCTGAGTAATTGGGTTTCACATACAAAACAAATATGCAGAGTTTTATGTCATGTATTTTAATTTTTGTTTTTAGATAGCACACAGGAAGACAAAATATTTTGAAAAACATGATCAGTTGATTTTGCATTCTCAAATTTTATTTTGTACCTTACCATCAAGCCTGAATCGCTTGCGTCCTGAGTGTTCTTTCAGTAGTGTATAGCAGGGTCGCAAATCAAGATTTGATAATAAGTAGAACATCCTATCCCAGTTTAATCAATGTATGCACAGATTAACTGTGACTGGGGACAAACATTGTGGGGAAAATAAGTGTCTTTGGACAGATGACTGGATTACTTCTTCATAATTTTAGAGAGTTGTTTGGAGACTACAGTAGTTGCAAACAGTACTTGACTGGACTTGTTAATCTACATGAGTAATGCTTTGTATCATCAAACACTGTACCCATTACCTTATTTTCTGAATTTGTTCAGTAATTCTGGTTAAGGTAAATTTGTGTTTCTCCACTCCACAATGAACTTTTTAGGTTAAAGTTACGGGCCAGTGTTTCATCAGAGGTTATGAAGTGATATTCACTCTGATATTGATTCAGTATAATTTAAATTCAACTCAAATTGCCTTTTGCACTGGTAAGAACTGTTTCTGCACAGATTGTGTGCTGCCTTTATTGTATCCCACATTAATTGAGTATCAGTATCAGCACTACTCAACTGATGTTAAAATTGCAATGTTAATTAATATAACTATATTCTTCTGTTGAACTTCATAAGCTGATCCACATATGTAATTGGCACATCATGTTATGTATATTCATCATAACTTGGTTCGAATACAAAAGTATGGATACCAATATCATACTAATCATTTTACAAAGATAGGAATGCAGAAAATTTAACAGGTTTTGCATACATCCCATGTAACATTTTGGCCAATTATAATCACAAGTCCTGGAAATTTTAACACTAGATGTTCTTCCAGAACAATTATTTATGGTCAAGTTGTGCTTCTAATAAAAGGAACTATTGAGGACATAACCTGCTTGTGAACTACCCAAGCTATAATAAAATTAAGTTTTACCAGCAGAAATTGAGGAATATCACCCAGAGTAATCGTATTATTATTTAACATATTTGAAACTCTATATTTTTTAAATACTGCACTAACACAATTACATGAACTCTGTGTGAGTGATGCAAAAATTATAATTTTGTTTCTGTGTTACAAAATAATAGTCTTTATTCTGATCTCACTCATAAACAAGAATGTGGTATCTGGTTATGTATGTAAAAAGATATATTAATGTGTATATTGGCACACATTTTTTAAATATTATTTTATTATATTAAATATTTAAATAAGAATCATATATACAGTGACATGTTTCTTGGTTATTTTGACATAAATAAAATCAGCATTGTGGTTTGATAGCCATTCATTATTATTATATGCATAATATAATATATAACCTCTTTATCATAAGTATATAAGCAGTACCATAGGAATATTTTTTGTGTTGCAGGTGTAATACATAAACATTATACAAGGTGTACCATTTAAAATGTAACCCATTAACATTCATATACTGTGGTACAAAAATGAAATCAGAAGCAGGCTCACCCACACAAGGTACTCAAGTCAAGGCCACCTTCGTTGCTAGGTCATTGGTCATACTAATTACCCAAAAGCTGTGCAGGTGTGAATATTTGTACATTCTCAATCATTACTTCACATTTAAATTGTTTCCTGATACTTGTGAAGCATTTAGCTATACATATCCTAACAAGGAAATACCAAATAAAACAACTGTATACCAACCAGTAACAAACACTTCACAAAGTTGCATGAAAAACATTAAAGAGTGTGGATTCTTGTCTTCGAGAAGGTGGCGTACATGTCAGCATCTTCAGTTCTTGTTAACACATTAAAACTACAGAAGTAAAAATTCAATTTTCTCGTTACGTTGATGTCACAAAAATTTACAAATACTGTTTTAGTTAAGTTTGCATTTTAAATGGGTCACTGCATTAGAATATTGGCCTTTCGTATTCAAAGTGGTGTATCAAAAACAATATATTTGTAAATGTTACTGCAGTGTACCATGATGCTATAATTTTATCAGGTGCTGCCAAGTCATGATAGCTAACATTTTTAACAGTGGTAATTCTGTATATTGCCTGAGAAATACTTATCATGATACATGTGATTTCATAGCAACCCATCTTCATCCTTTCCTATGTCATGTAGCTTTTCATAGGAAACTACCTCTGTCTAATATTTCTTTCAATATTCCTTATCTGTGAATTACTGAAACTATTTTCACTTATCTCCACGTCATCTGCAGCCCAGAAAATTTATTAAACTGTCTAGTAACACAAACAAGGAGATGCTTTGTCTCCATTGCTCTTTGTCTTTGCGCTAGGATATGCCATCAGGAATATCCAACATAGGCAAGAGGGTTTGCAATTGAATGGGACACATCAGTTATTGGCATATGCTGATGATATTGGGTGACAATAATAGAAACAATAAAGAGGAACACAAGTTTTATTGGAAGCTAGAGAAAAGGTGGTTGTCACCACAAAATATACATAGTAATTATGAACTAAATGGATTTGATGATCCCTGGACTGTTCAAAAAACATAGATTTCAGATTGACCAAACTAAGTGCTGATCTGTTTATATCTTTTCCCTATGTCTTCTAAGTCACTGGATTCCAGCGTCAAATGTCAGTAGATCAAGACTCGCCAGTCACACTGGGTGTTACCCTTGCGCCATTTCATCAATCATTTCTCACAGTCCTAAATTTCAATGTGAGGAATAGAGGCTAGTCTGGATTTTAATGCTGTTGTTCTACACATTGATCATCTTTCCACCATTCCATGAAGAGTATTATCTTCCCTCAAAATACTATTCGATAGTTTATATACGATGAGAAAAAGCTAATTGTAATGATTACTAAGAAAAACATCTCACTTACAGAATAAGCTGCCCTGCAAAATCAAACAGGAAATGATTACCATAAAGTTACGTAAACATTGTGAATAAAGGTGTCGTTGTAATATATGTATCAAACTTGCAATATTAATAAATTTGTGATTATTCTAATAAATTGGTCGGTGTATCACATCAAGATGTATAATGCGACTGAGAGACAAAATCAAATTGCCTAGCTGCTAGTCTCACGTCCTGAATACTGATTTTTATTAATTAATTCATGTTTTTCTTTAAATAAGACATATATTGGTGTTTTTGCTGACATCTTCCATAAATAGTTGTAATTAATGAAATTTAAATGAGATTTGCATACGGACAAATACGATTATGCGTGATTGGAATTATGACGCTTGCTGTACGTTTGAAAATTGAAATGTTGATTTTTTGTTGGAAAGAGTATACAATAACCTCTGTACAAGTTCGAAGGACACATATTTTCTGCATTTATTTATTAATGCAGAGGAAGACTGAAATACGCACATTATGGACATTTTGTCCTGTGTTATACATTACTGCAAGGAATTCATCAGGTAAGAAGAGCCATTTTTATCATACAATAACTATTTTGTTAAAAAAGGAAAGTTTTAAACGTGGAGGTTTACAAATGTATTTTACGCTGCTTAAAGTATTTGTTGTAAATGAGTATATCAAACGTGCAACGGACACCATCAACAGAGGTGTGGAATTTTGGTTATGTTCGGGCGCTTTCGATTAGATGCCGTCTATTATATATGAGTAGTTGAGTTAGTACACCAGTACTTCATTATTAATTAAACATATTGCCAAATTTCTTCAATTGTTGAGAGAAAATAATTAACTATATCTGCTTTATCGTATACTTTTTCTTTAAATTCGGGTATGACTGTGGTTATTTCGAAGCAGGAATAGCCACAATTATTTTTGCAGGAAAGTGCAGAACTATGTAATGTCATATATAACGATCTTGTCACATGTTAAATTATCAGTGTTATTGTTATTCACATCTACATGTATAGTAGCATTCCAGAAATGTATTGTAAAAAGTGGAAAAATATTTTCTGGACGGTCAATTGATGGGAGAAGTTCACATATTCTTGCGAGCCATCAATAAAATGAACACACCCAATGTTTGCCCGTAGGAAATGGCCGACCGTAATGGAGGTTGAGAAGTGATGGTCGGAAGATGGTTATTGCACGGTAATTACGTTTGATATTGTTTTTATTGTATTTTATTATTATTGGTACGGCTCCTGTACTTGCATCGAAAACTTCGGAAGTACAGTTGGACTTGTGGGAGCCAAGGTAGTGGTATTATGTGGTTTCAAGTAATTTCATTCTGTTTACAACCGAATACTTTTGTCCTTTTTTTATAAGTAGTTTTGCATAGGCATAATAGAAGAAACAATAGATCTGTAATCTTAAATCAGTTAATCTGCTCTGGTTGGTTTAGAAACTTCATTATTTAAAGAGGAATGTCATGTTGTCTTCTTGATAATACACTTCATTGAATCAAACTAGTATTCTGTACATTATTTAATTATAAATAGATCATGGGAAGAGAAATGTGTTTTTAAAATTACATTAATTGAGAAGGAAAATCACATTAGAACGTTTTATATTAATGTTGTGACTGATGAAATACAGTGAGGTACATGATTAAGTATATGTTTTAAATATGCTTTACTAAAGAAGAAAGAAATGTGACAGTCAAGAAGTAATATTTCAGATTCAATTTGACGTTTTTGTTGTGTTATGAATATTTAAGAACTTTGTTGCTGAAGCTGAGGGGTATTCTAGTTTGAAAGATCAATATATTTATACCAGTTCTGATACATTGCACCTGCATGGAGACATCTTATTTTGTAGGCCAGAAAAATATTTCTGGATAACTTTTGAGGGTAAGTTTATCATAGCATTGCCACCTTTAATGATGGTATTTATGTCAAGCAACAATAATTGTACTTTATTTATTGGCAGTATTAATTCATTATTCTGTTTCAGTTGAATTTTAAGTATGTGTTCTATTTAGGCTAGGGGTTTGAAACATTTTCATTACTGCTGGTCACATTGGCCTTTCATATCTTTGTTAAGGGTCACAGAAAAAATAACCTAAACTTCAGTTATTAATAACACAGTAATTTTAATATTGTTTACTTAAATTCCATTTGGTGTTAACATTGGAACAATGGACTCTTATGCAGTAATGATATTTTAAGGTTTTAGGCCTATGGCTGCAACATTTTTGTTCCATTAAAATATATTCCTGTGGTTGTTTGCCCTTATTCTGTATAATGCACATATATATATATATATATATATATATATATATATATATATATATATATATCAGTGTTCCTCTGCATCAAAATAATTTTGTCCCCCTGATTTACGACTCTCACATCAGAGATTTTGGCAGTTTTGTTGTCTAGTGTATAGGGATTTCAGACAGTGCTGTAACTGAAGAAGTTGTTTTTGTCATTGTTGGAAATTTGTTGAATTATTAACAATCTTGTTTGATATGGCCACAAACAGAACCCAGATGAAGACAGTTTAATACTGTTGTGAAAATAAATAATGGCTGTGAAAGAAGACGTGGAATTTGAGGTTCTTATAGTTATGAGTGTGAAGATGGCTATCATCTGGGATGTATTGACATGTAGTATCAGAAATGAAGGCAGTAAGTTTCTCTGAAATGACATTTTTATAATTTTTAAGACAGCCATCTTCAAGACAGGTGCAATTTTATTCAAAAGACAGATGGGCTAGAAAAACATTCCCTATGTCAACATTTTTCTCACATGAAAGTGACCCATAAACACGATGCTGGAACATTTTAGTTTTCCTTATAAGCGCTTGAATTAATGGTAGGTCATCTTTTCATTTTTGTGATGCTATGTCCAAGTTCTCACGGAACTCCCCTTTTACTGTATATTGCAGCGCATTCATCAAGCCGTCTTTGCAAAACAGTATTTAGTGACTTGCCAGCCACAGTTTCAAGTTACCTGGATCATTAAAATCGTGGAAATGGCAAAAACAATGTAAACTCGCAAGTTCACCTTCACAGCCTGACAAGTGATTTGCTCAACAGTTCTGGCTTGCCAAGAAATGAAATTAGGTAGGCATACATTTTAATTACATGCATTTTTAAATCTAGAGTTATGTAGGATCTAGGGTAATTTTATGTGATAATAAGTGCTAACTCTTTTATGGTTATTTTTCCGAGTGTTTAAATATTTTTACTCATCTTTTACATCTCGCAGCATACACAAATATATGAATAATTCAGAATAGCAGATTGCTTTGCTGATAGGAAAGTGGTTAATATCGATCCCATCTGTTTTATACGTGTGTTGAAGAACTGGTGAAGCCGTGAGATAGCGTGTGACGGATGAACTGTCCGCACAAAAAAATTATAGATGTTGTGGAAAATGTCATTTGCTCTCTTACACATCTTCATGTCACGAAGAATATATTATTTTAATTGTTTTAAAGTTTATTTTCTGCGTTAGGCATTTGTTGATTACTGAGTTCCTTTAGCAGACGGAACTAGTAAGGAAGTTCCATCTGCTAAACGGTGTATCGTGTGCAGATGTATAGGTTTTTGGGGCCATCTCTTGCTTTTAAGCAAGAAACAAAATTCTTAAATTCATCGTGTATTATTATCAACAACATTGATTTTGTGTGTTATAAAGTTAAAAGTAAACTTACATGATTCATTTGGTGTATTTTTGACAGGCGTAACATATAATGATAGAGAGATGTTGACTGAATTCCAAAGTGGAAGGATGAAGATCCAGGAGCTACTTGTGTGACTTGTGCTGTTATTTTTGCTGTCACATCCACCCGCAGATGGCGCCTGCTGGAACATTACTTCTCTTCCTTTGTACAGCATCTGCTTTGCTACGTCCAGCATTGTTATCTTCTGGGACTGATGTTTCATTCTTGGATCGTACGTTACTGGAAAAAGACATTGCAGCTGTTTTCAACAAGGTAAGTTTCATCTTCCATTGTTGTTGTCTCAAGATAAATTGTTTTGTGGCCGCTATAAATATATGTGCGGCTATCATCCAAAAGTGCGATATCAAAAATCTGTCGCCATCGTCTTGATCAGAGTCATGAAGCTTATGTTACCGATTGACTGTGCTTGCCCATTAGTCAGGAATTAGAATCTGTAAAACAATACCACAGAATGTGATTTCCTTTCGAATAGCGTTTTCAGGAAGTTATGAGTATGCGACATGATTGCATGATTTGTGTTCTGAATCCTGTTACGTCTTTCGAGAGACAAACAAGACACCAAAAGGAGGTGTATTGAGTAAACATGACGTACATAAACATACGTCTGATCTTCCGCAGTCTTTCTTAGCCTAAATCGTGTTTGTTCAGTTCTGATTGTGGACAAGTTGAGTACCAGCAGGCAAGGGTAGTTTTTGTTGTTGAACAGGATGCAGTAGATAAGGATTATGGAGTCAAGATCAATACTGAATTGTAGTAAACTGGTCTTAATCAGAAAATAATCTATTGTATTTGTGTGGAATAAATCCATATTGTGTTTTTAAATAATAAACCCACTGTGTTATCACTGATTATATTACAGTAATATAATTTTTGTACTTGTTAGTTATAAGTGGATAAACTGAAGCATTCGTTCAGCGTTTGTGACAACAGATATCTTGTTAGAATGATCTCGTTCCGCTGTCATTAATATTGTCCAAAATAAATTCTGAAATTTGTCAGAATAAAATCGCTGCAGTTGAGACAAACATGTAACATGGATGCTCTGTTCATATTTTGTTTTATTTTTATTTATTTTTTTCTAAGCTGAAACTTATAAGAATAGTAAAACTGTAATTCAATTACCCATGGAATGCCATTGACCTGTAGTCACTTTGGGCTTGAATGTTTCAATCAAGGATGGTTGAAATATGGTGAAACAAGATAACTAATATTTTTCTCCCAGGTGGCCTATGGTGGGGTGACCACTACAAAACGCAGCATCTCGTCAAAATACTTCCCTTCCTCAGGTTCCCCTACAACTGTACCTCCACCTATCACAAGTATATCTGTCCCAGCAGTGCCACCAAAGATTGTAACCCCACCCACTCCTCCGTACACAAATATACCAAGTCACAGATCTCTTCAACCCATTCCCCCGATGCATTCAACTACAATCCCTCCATTCACGCCCCCAGAGACATTATTCCCGCCCTCTTTTACAACTCCAACGCCTCATGAGGTACCGTCATACATCCCCCCAATACGATCCTTCTTTACTCCGCCTCTCCCCCCGGAATATGCAAATCCATTTGCTGACAAGCCAACACTGAGGGGGAGTAATTCTGATGGTGCAACTTTGAATGGTGGAAGGATTCCAGTTCAGTCACTTCCTAATCCTGTGTCGGGAAGGGATCGTATTCCTTTGAGAGCACCAGACGTTGTGCCAAATTTAGAACAAGATGGGAATAGGTAAGTTTGTGGTCTCTGTTTGAAATGACATTAGCTGGAATACAGTTTAGAAAACAACTGCTATTTAATTTAATTATTTTTGGCACCGACAGTTTACTGGTTTTAGCAGATCAGTTAATAAATTCACAACTTAATATGTCTGTCTGAATAAAGCAAAGAGCATGCAATTTACATTTTGAGAATGCTTTAAACTTTCTAATTAGAATAATATATGTGTGTGTGTGTGTGCAACTTTTTTTACTTCTTGATGAAAAGCGCTGTGCTTCTGGTTGAAGATGCGTTTGTGTAATTTTCAGAGCTGTTTCTTCAAGCCGTAGTCCAAGAAACAGTTTCTCTCCGCACAGAAACCAGCCTCATATTTCTGACGCTTTATGCTTCTTCTCTTTTATTCCCACGAGCTCAACGCACACAGCACCACTATCGTTTTGATGGAATAAGCCAGTCTATTGTCACTTCAGTCTAGTCCTCTTATTTTGGTGGGAGCATTTGCTGGCGTCCATACTGACCTATGTGGGTAGGGTTTGTTTTTTCATCATGTAACAGCATATTTCTCACTAGACACAGATGGTATTTTTTGTGAACTTTTTAGATCGAAGCGGAATAAAGAAGAATATAACTAAAATATTGTTAGATGGCTGATGGAATAGTTGTTTGCTGTCCTGTCCTTAAGCTGGTTTTACGCTTATGTTCTTGACACAGTCCTCTGCTGTAATTTAATTTGGTACTTGGATATTTTGATATTTGGTCCGCTAGCATGATGAGCTGTGTGCTCTTGCACATGTACAATGATTATGTGTATTGTACAGGGAAGTATTAGTGATACAACCTGAACAAGATGTTCTAGAAAGTGTCTTTACTTAATGATTTTCCCTCATGTATTTTAAAATTAAGTTCAGCATTTCAAAATTGTGCTTTATAATAAGAATCTGTGATAGAGGGTCGGAATGCAAACTCCATAACCAAGTTGATTTTGGATGTTAAATATCTGAATTGTAAATAGCGAAGCAATGACATGCACTGAACTGTAACGCAATACTTCAGATTTGGGTTAGCGAGAGTAGTTGAACGTCAAAGTTTTGCGTGTTTTTCATGGGTGACAGGCAACAAGAACTGCAATGGACTCATGGGTTGATGAGTGTCATTTTAATTTTTTCAGCTCTGTGTCATCATCGTCAGATCGCAAGAAACCGCTTAATACTCCGAGCTTCAGTCGATCTCCTGAAGCTCCGTATTCAGAACTGGATAAAAGCCCTGGTCCCATCAACCAGCGTCCATCAGCTAATGAGTCTGATTTAGAATTTGTTCCTATTTTTCATTATCCTTCTGTTTCCCGAATCCTTTCAGGAAGCAACGGACGCAAACCTGAAGCTCAGCCACCTCCGGAAATTTTTCAGAAACTTAACCCTCCAGAATCGAAACTTCCTCGTATGCCAGAAATGTTCCCAAAACTTGCTGTGGATCCCTCTGTTCCAAAAACATCAAAGAAAGATATCCCTCCAGAGACAGTGCCTGGGCCCGATATTCAAGTCCCTCAGACTAATCCAGCATCTGCTCAAAACCCGTCAAACTCTTTTGGTATCAACAAATCACAACCTCCAAACATCCCGTCCAATACAGATTCAATTATTGACCAGCATACAGAAGGAAAAGCAGAACATCTTCCTGATCCGCAGCCACAGCCACCGAAACCCAACGCCGTATCACCCGATACTCCAAATCCATCTCGAAGTTCGATCCGAAATAAGGCGCGTCTTGCGTGGGATGTTCATGTATATCTAATAGCATCTCTTTTCATGATCCTTACTCTTTGTTCTTTGGTGAACATTTTTCGTGTGAATATCTGTAAGCGTCTTCTGTCCCGCGGCTATTACATCACCTTGCACAGTATTTTGCTCATAATCGGCATCGTGCGTTCTGTGTATCTTTTCTACGACGCGTACAATGTCAACAATTCCTTTCCTGAACCCATCTCTCACCTTTTACTGAATATTGTGTTGCCATTGTTAACCTCAGCCTTTATTATACTGTTCATATTCCTTTTGTATGCTTCGAAAGTACACATTTCCAGTCTTGGCCTACAGAAGCCGTTCCTAACAGGTGTGTTTATAACTTTGCATATTTTATTGTGCATTACAATGGATCTTTCAACGGGGATAGACCCAAATATGACGTATCTACCGCTCATTTGTCAGTCAATCTTTATTGTATTATGCATCTGTCTAGGGTTTACCTACCTCTATGCCTACAAACATCTCTCAAAATCTGCAGCTGTTAGAAAACAGGATAACATTTTTGGAAGTGGATTTACAAACATTGCCAGTCCGACGTTAGCCGTCGCTGTTCGGGCTACTTTAGCAACAGCATTATTGAGCCTTTTAATGGCAGCTGTTCAGTTGTATGGAATATTTGGACCTTACAATGTTGCAAGTGTGGGAAGTGACAAGACTTTTGGTTGGTTGTGGTGGGGTTATCAATTCTCAGTGCGTGTCATTGAAGTGTCAATGTGTTTTCTCTTATCTTGGGCTGGGGTTCAGCCCCTTCGTTTGAGCGGTATTGAAGATGAAAAGGAATCACAGAATTCAGGATTTGCCCTGTTCCGTTGTGGCCACTGTAATAATACCCCGCAGAGCAGCGAGGCTACCGACGACATTTATCCTGCTGTCTGCGTTACTAATCAGGCCATTCATGACTACACAGTACGAACGGGAAAGAAAGTCTACGATGACTCATTTCCTTTGAACAACTTGCACAGTGGACTTCCTTTGCCAGAATCCACAATTAACATTTCTACCTCTGAAAGACGCTCTTTGCGAAAGACCGGTTATGTATCAAGTAGTGACTCACCATATCCTGTTATTGGAGGTGATACAGTAGAATGTCGATCTATGATGAAAAAGTCCGGAACTTTTGATGTTGAAAGACCAGATTTTGATTTGCCATTTTCTGCCACAAATGAGGTTCAATGTTCATTAAAGAATTCAAGTGGTAGTGGTGGGGGAGCTTTAATATCGCTGAAGGGAGATTGTGAGCGGCCAGCGGATTCTCTCAGTGGTAGTAGTAGTACTATGGAGAGGAGACCATTGAAGAAATCTGGTACCTTGGATCCAGCTGTTGGTTTCCCAGGCATCGGAACATCTGATGTGAGGCGGTCCATCAAGAAGTCTGGAACTCTAGCATCTTTAAGTTCTGAGCGAAGAACACCTGTTAACCAACATAGGAGCGGTGCACAGACTTTATGTTCCACAAGAGAGTGTTCGTCGCCTTCAATGCTAGTTGCAGAGAATGGTTTTGTAAGATTCAGGGCACTTGCAGACCCAGAAGAACAGGATGTGGAAGATGCTGTCGGAAGATAAAACTGATTTTTTCATGAAAGATATCGGATCTTTGAAGCATAACAGTTCACATAACAATGAATCCATTTCCATGCAGTTCATTGGCATCAAATTTTCTTAAAATTGGAGTATGTTAATCTACGACAGGAGTTTTTAAACCGTGGCTCTGAGGCTGCATGCAGCCGAGTGATATAAACTGCTCGTATTATGCATGTTTAGTATTCACAATAAAGTTTCATATAAAGCAGAATTGATGCTTCTGGTATTTTCAGATTTTTTCCCAAATGAAAACAGTGGATGATTTATTATTTATACAGCAGACTGTACTTAGTGATGTCTTACCTTATTAAGATAAAAATGTCTTCATATCTTTTGTTCATTAACCTAATATGGTTCTGGAATCCACTTAATAAATGTGCATGGATCATTTCCTAGTAATCTATTGCCGATCACCGTGCTTAGTCAAACGGATTTTCCTGTTCAGTACAAAATTGGAAAGTCTGATTTTGTTTCTAAAAAGCATCCTTTTGATAGATAAAAGTTACGTTTGTTTTAGACTGTGCAGTCAATTCTATAACCAGCAGAAGTTCTGTAGGAAGAGTAAATTTTGCTATTCTGTCAAATACATGCTGTGTTTTATATCAACACTTGTTTCAAATTGTTTTTTTCTGTATTCATGTTAGGGCATGAAATAATGTGGAAACAGTATATTGATGCCAACAATCTTCTTTCACTATGCTGAATTATTAGCTTCACGTGTAGTAATGGTCTGAAAGAAATGCTTCAAACCCTTGTAAATACAGATTCTTCATATAGTAAAAGAATATGGCTGTCTTCAGACTTACCGCCGCAGAAACCTAAAATCCTGCTATGTAAAAGAACTTGATATCGCAGAATGCAGCAACATTACGTTCCTTCGACATGTCGCACTGACACAAAAATAGTGTAATTTTAATGATTAAAACAAATTAAGGAACTGAATGTGGAATTTGTCAATTGGGGAAATTGTAGAATAAATAAAAATTGGTGTCATAGTAGAAAAGATACTTTCAAAAAAAAAATGAAGTCTCAGTTATATTAATTCTACAACAAAATAAAATTCCAGTATAGTTTGAGACCATGACCTGAATTGAAATGGATTCGTTTATACGGAAAATTTATCTCAAGCTCTGTAACATTTTTCAACGTATACCACTGTTGGTTGAGCATTAGCTTGCCTTATCTGCTAAGATATTGATGGACGTTTAATGTCAGTATTATCCTGGTGTTATGCTTAGAAGGTCAAGAAGAATGTTTCTTTCATGTGTGATTTGTATATACTTGGTTTTCTTTTTGTAGAATATCTCTCTCTCCCTCCTCCCATTTCAAGAAGATGATGAAACATTTTAAGATGGAATAAAATTATGCAGCATTTTGAAGTAATGCCTGAGAATTTATCATCATCAAGTAATATTGTAATATGTTACAAATACATGTGTAATATGTAATGCTCTTCAGTATTTCTTTATAGTTTTAACATGTGCTGGGTAAAGAAGGTATAATGTATACCAAGACAAATATTAATTTTTAATACCCATGTTTTATAAATAACTTGATCCAGTTAAAGAACAGTCAAACTTCAAGATTTGTGTCAAATTAAATTTCATACCTTGTGATAAATAGTGGCATTCTGAATTCGGGGTGTTGCAAAATTCAAATAAATCTGACAGAACAGTTACATATTCACCCCTTTTTGTTGTTTGACAAGACTAGTGGCTCTTAAATTTGTGTATTCGCTGTTTTAGTTTAACTTTTTGTAGCTGAAGCTCGCCTAAAGAATATTTAAGAATTCAGTCCGTACCGCAAAGAAAACATGGCTCTGTATAATTACATACTAAGCAGGGCACATGAGTGAGAACTTCCTAATCTTGTTTTCATTTATTCTAGTGATATGAATGGTAAGTTTTGCAGAATTGTCTGTGGTTCTTTAAGTACGTATATTACTGTCACTGTTATTACATCAGTCTGTGGTCGTAAAATATAATAAGACTTGTATTTTTGTCTTGGTATACATAATCAGTCTTCAGTATTTGTGGTCTGTACAGGCCTGAAAACGTGATTATTACAATGGTATTTTAAACTACAGCTTTGTTTTTGAGCAAGGTAAATATTTTGAATTTGTTTTATTTGTGTTACTGTATCTAATCTATAGAAACATTAATACAAATCACACTGGAAGTTGTTCATAGGGATGTTAAAAAATCGATTTTATCTTACCTGGACATATTTGTGGCCATCTGATAGCCTATACTGTTGTAATATATAATGACTTTTCCTTCTCTCTGTGTGAGAATGTTTATTTTGTTTCAGAATATGATCATTGCACTTGTGAATTTTGTAAACATTAAGAAACTATATTCTCACAAGTAATTGAAACTTGTGTTTATAGACGGAATACAGATGTGCTGTATCAGTGGTTGGTATGGTAGTTGTATCCATGGCACAACTTACTATTGTACATGCAATTTGCAAAGCTCAGATTATTTATATAAGCAGTAATTTACCTGTTCTGCGTAATGCTACAAACACATATGTGACATACACCATATTAAGTTAAAATGGCAGCTTTTTAATTTATTCATGAAACACATTTTGGAAAAAGTTAACATGTTAGTTACTGGTTCTTGTACTTGGTGTTCGTGGCTGGAATTCTCTCTACAAATTCAGCTTTCGAGAATTGACCGCAATGAATGTTGAAATTTTTGCCAGAACGGCTTCCAGCATTTGACTCGGCTCATCCCCATTTATCCAGTTCAATTTCAAATTCTCACAGTGTATTTAAAGCTTGTTTCAAGTGTTTGGTTCCTCATTAATGATCATTTATGCAGTATTCTAGGTTTTTTGGATTGGTTGAAATTATTTATTTTGATAATAGTTCTTTTCCCTGCTGTTGCTGCTCAAATATGTATTTACTACTAAAGTAAAGTAAAGCTGTCCCACTATGAACCATGTAGGCGCTTGGGGGGAGAGGAGGTACAGCTCCTACTCATTCTTGAAATCGGCACTAGATGGAGGTGAGTGGTCAGCATCACGCCCCGGCCGCGCTTTACCCCCGGGAAAGGACCCCGGCACCAGAGCCAGTTTGGACTTAAAGTACTTTATTATTTAATTGGTGTCCGTATGTAAGTAACACAAACCACATTATCCAAGAATGGGTACGTCTAGCACTGTACATTTGGAATGGAATTCACTCTTCACATTACTGTGTCCACAAAGTCCGTTCGGGGTTTTGAATACACCTTTATGTGAGATTACCATAGTTCCTTTTTTATGTTAATCATTTTGATTAAAAGTTGCTAGCTGTGTGTTTCAGCCGCACTTCTCAATTAACTATATCATCATTAATTTAAAGACTGAGAAGGTATTGTACTATATATTGATAAAGGGAAAGTCAGATAAGAACTATGTTAAAAGTAGCAGGATGTGAATTTGTTGATTAGAAAATGGAAGAAATTTCAATTTATGTCTGTCCAGAAGTAAGCGGTAAACTAAGAGGTTTGGACTTAGGATAAATTGATATTTAAAAATGGCTGTAGGATGTAACTTAAATTTTGCGAGCAGCGGAAAAGGAATCTATACAGGAAGGGATGTGCATGTTTTTGGATAAGAAGTCACAGTGGATTTCCTGAAAATGAATGCATGTGAAATATTTGAAAGCTCATACAATCCATATGTAGTAGGTTTTGCTATGGATATTTCCCTGAGATGTTTTAATACAGAAAACGACAAATTGTGTGAAGTCTTGGGGCTATGAAAGCATTTAATTAAAATGACAACCCACTCAGTATTACAATATTCAGTATTTTATTTGAATGTTTTTCAAGGATATTAGTACTACTGCATACATTCCAGTGTTAATATTAATAATGCATACATATTAATAAGATTTAAAGAGTGGTGATGTACCGTGTTGTGCGGAATCTCCTTGATAAAGAAAGCTGTGATTGTAGTTGTGCTTCACATATCTGTTAGTATTGTTGTAGTCACAGTTCATAGCTTTATTTGATTTGTTGAACTTCACAGTGAACCAGTTGTCAGATTGATTTGAAATTAAAAGGAAACTATTTTATGAATTTATATCTTAATTGCATCATGCTTGTGTTCCTCAATACAATACTTTTATTTTCCGTCGTTACACAAGCTTGTTGTTAAAAATCATATAAAATTTCACATAAAATTGTTACATTTTAAAATTGACGACATGTTTCGATATACAATTCTATCATCGTCAGGTCTATCAAAATTAAAATTAAAATCTGGTGTATCTGTTGCTCTGCTTATATTGCTTTTGTTTTTATCCGTTTTTATTACATCTCAGGCTTCTTCCATTTAATTTTGGAGACACGCCGATATAGGCACCCAGGCGTGTCTCCAAAATTAAATGGAAGAAGCCTGAGATGTAATAAAAACGGATAAAAACAAAAGCAATATAAGCAGAGCAACAGATACACCAGATTTTAATTTTAATTTTGATAGACCTGACGATGATAGAATTGTATATCGAAACATGTCGTCAATTTTAAAATGTAACAATTTTATGTGAAATTTTATATGATTTTTAACAACAAGCTTGTGTAACGACGGAAAATAAAAGTATTGTATTTTATGAATATCACCGGAGATACATTTAATACAAATAAAAAGGCGTGTCTTATTAAACCAAAATTACAATCACAGTTTTCTTTAGTTTTTTTGGAGTGTAAAATTTCTAGTGCAGCTTACTTGGAAAACTTTTTCCCCACACCCTCTAGAACTAGCAACCATTTAAGACAAATTCTTTCTTCATTTCTGTTGTGTGAATGTTCTGCGTAATTGTACATACATTTTATATATCGCAAATATGTTTGTTTCTGTAAACAAAACATTCCCTCCTTTTTTTACAAAGTATTTCTCTATCGGAAGAAAATTATACTGGGAACTGAGAGTTGCACATGTACTTTTCTATTGCCTGCTCTTTTAGTCAAACTGATATTAGAATGTGATTGTTCTTGGTAAAGATATATGAATCTTCAAATGGTTTTCTTGCAAGATGATCTTCATATTTTACAGAATTTTGTATTGATTGTTAATTGCGGTTTTTGCTGTACTTATAAAAAAAAATTAAACATGAAACACTTTCAAAACATAAAATGTTTGAAGAAAACAGCAGATTTGTATGTCGCTTTCGTCGTGTGTATTCTGTTTGCCATGCAATTTGACTTTCATTGGGTGTTTATGACAGCGAGTAGCAGTATTTAGGACCGTCTGAAGATTGAGGGGAATCATTTGCATTTTCTGCTATGGAATGTTGTTTCAAACCATATAAATGTTGAATACTCCCCCCCCCCCCCATTCTGTTGCATTTACTACATTAAGAAACTCACAGACCGTAGATAATATGGTGTTATTATATCAAATTGTGGCTGTAATTTAATGTACTGTAGATACATTTTTCATTTTCTTATGTATGTAGGTTGGTAGTATGTTGTTTTCGTAGTGTGAAGTCTGCATTTACATCAGATAAACAGGTGTGCCTTTGTTTCTAAGTTGACAAGTTATCTTTCCAACAAAGAAATCTGATTTGTAATTACGAGGTGTTGGAGTGTTGTATTACTGATCACATTTCTCATACTGCCAAACCAATTAAGTATTAAAAGCATGCCCAAAAGACAGTTTGAAAGTCTTGTTACACGACTGATTACTGGCAGTTTTACGAGTTTATAGATATCAACAAACATTTCCACTTACAAACGCGTGTTTTACTGATGTTCGTTATCTTGTCTGTTTCATTGTAATGTGATTTTAATACTTAAGGCAGCCCTTGCGGAAGACGCCCTGAGACCTCTTTTTATATTTAGTATGCTTAAATAATCTGCCTTTGAAACATTTTTAACTGTTTTGATAGATGAAGACAGTTCCTGATACAGTTTTTTTTCTCTAGAGATGTGCAGCTGAAATGTCCGCTAATGTTTCTCATTGTGTGAAGTGGCATTCTCCTCTTCGACATATTGTGCAGTTATGGAGATAAGTAAAGTAGAAAAATATGGGTATGGATGTGGCCTTCTGGGTTGTGACTATGGTTAATATTACTTTTGAAGGTAATCACGAAACTTGATGAATTTAGAGCCGCAAGGTAGCCACATTTTTAGACAAATTTGAAAGACTAATATTACATTTTTAGCCTGCTTCCATGCATACATACATTGATGCCACGTTATTGCCATCCAGTAGAATGCACATCTTATTGTGAAAAATGGACGTAATCTCTTCTTGGCACAGACGGTGTGTTGATTGTATCATGAATCTTCATTGAACTTTTCAAATTCTCTTCAGCAGAATTTGAGTTTTATTTTAATGTCAGAAACTGACTTCTTGAGCATATCAGTTTGCACCCAGGGTAGTTCCTAGAAGTAATGTGAAATTATTAGCCGGGATAAATGACGCATGCGGATAGAGAATCCATCTCTGCAAGTACTTGAGATCTGTGGATTATTATATAGCATTCGTACATGAAGCCTGTAAAAACCTTGGTCATCACTATAATTAATGGCTAATTTTGATTATTTTTAGTCACAGTAGTTTCATGTTACTTGTACTTATTAAATTTTTACTAGTATATGTTTTCCCTGTTTTTCATATGTGGTTCCATAATATAGTAATTCTGTTTGTCCAGAGATTAAGACTGGAATAAGTCCATTTATTGCATTTATACAATTAAGTAATTACAGTTATCACTTCGCAATATTTTCTTATGACATCCCATTAATGTTACAAATAGTTTCAGTTGTTTTGGGTCAGTGTGATTTACAATATGCTTTTTTGATGAGTTCATTGTATTAAAACATTTTTATTATTGTTAAACTAAAGTTTGGATTAATATGGGAATTTAGTTTCTTACTTAATTCTGATGACACATTTCTAACTTGACAGATTGATAACTGTTGCGGGGTACAAATTATTATTGTAGTACTCTTCAGACTACATATTGTTGACACAAAGGTAAAATTGTGACTCTCTAAGAATTTAACTTCCAGGAGGGGCAAAAATACTTTTTAAGGTGTCGTCATTTTGGTATCTTATCGAATTAACTTTTATTAGAAAATATCCAAAAAATTCATATTTTTGACGTTAATACGGAAGGGTCAGTGTCATTCCGCAAAAAAGTGTAACGAAAAAGTTTTACGACAGAAAAATGTGTAAGCCACTACATAAACTCCTTACTGTATAGACGTATTTACGTCAAATTCTCCAGAGCCGTGGTTCCACTGTAACTTTTTATTAACTTCTTTGCAGTTATAGCACACAAATTTACGACTTGTTCTATAAAACATAAAAAGTCCTTTTATTTTCCTGCAGTCTAGCGTAAAACTATAAATTCACATGGCTAGTACAGCAATCATTTAATGACATCTAGATTCTGATACTTTTTCTTCACAACCCAAATGAACTAAAATTGTTAATAACGGAACAGGAAAAGATATATCTCTCTGTCTCTCTCTTTTCCCTCCTTTGGTCCAAAGTCATAAACCAAAAATATCTCAGAATAGTGACGGACGTTTTTAATATAGAATTGAACGAAAAGGCTTTACGAGGTGTGTGTGAGATACAGTTCAAGGTGGCCCATTTATTATGTGTTGTGATAGTTCTTGACATCTTTACGTTGGCCTGTTTTTCTTCATACATTCCAGTGTGGTCTGTGCAAATCGATCTGGGTTGAATTCTCATGGTGATCTTGTAATTACACACTGACCCAAATCGCTTACTTTCATATGTGATGGAGTATTTCAGGATAGCAATGAAAATAAAGACTGTGTCATGCCATTTTATTGAAATTGGCTATTTTTCTTTATATTTATATATATATATATTGTATCTTGTGTGCATGTTTTGGTTTGTTTAGTAATGTTAAAGAATACTCATTAAATAAAGTTGCGATGTTTTTTTTAAAATAGCTGATCATGACATACTTTGATGAATGCGTAAAAATAAATACTATATGCTGAGACATTCTCATGTTTCTGAAAACATTTTATGGGGTTGTAGGGCACTGGTATCCATGTTATGAGAATTGCATTGGAAGACTTTGAATTTTGTGTGGTGCCCACAATAGAGTACAAAGTAATTGTAAAAAATGTCATCCTGTTTGTTGCATGTACATTTTATATGCTAATCTAATACAGTATTTGAAAAACGTATTTAAAACTACTGGCCGAAGAACCAGTGGTTAAAATTTAATGGAGATTAATGCTGCAGAAAATTGATCTTGAGGAAATCGGTTTTCCATACAGAATTGTAAAGGGGCATTGAGTTTATATGACAACACTTTACACAAAAATATGGTGCCATAAGAAAGACTTATGTTATATTTCAAATTATGACACAAAATATGCCAACTTCTTGAGAGAAATATAAGTACTTTGCGTGTTCTTGGAAATGGAATGCTCTCTTCTATGTGTTCACATAATGTTTCCTGTTTGTCTTTGCTTGAAATTTAATTGTTCGACGGCTCGAAAATAATAATTTATTTACATTTGTGAAATGTGTTGATGGAACTGCTTTTAAATTGTCCAGAAACTATGCAAGAGAATAAAAATAAGGTGAACAGAAGTTGAGTCAAAATGAGTTTTGGTCAGATATGTTACATGTAAAGACTTTATTATAAGTTTTGCTTATGCACAATTTGAAATGGTATAACTAGTTTCATGGAAATATCAAATTTATTGTTAGTGTTGTGTAATTCTCTCTATAAACTTGGTCACAGTCTTTCTTGAAATCCACGTTAATGTACCGTCCTATCTGATGCAGAATGTTTGATCAGCGGCCGTTTGTCTATGAAGTGAGTTGACCATTACAGAATAATTTTGGATATAATTCTGCAAGTGGTTGATAGCAGTTACACTCCTTCGTAATTACTTTTTCTTTTTGCATGCTCTTAAATTATTACATTAATAGATTTCTTTCACTTCTCTGGTAATTCTTACTTATGTCAGACAGAATTAATACTTTTAAGGGTCTCAGAATGCAATGTTTACACCCTGTTTGGATTAGTTCTGCCAGAATTTGATCAGTACTTTGTGATTGAATTAATGTCATATCAGTTTTAGTATGCTTCTTGTTTATAAACATGCAATAGAAAAATATGTGTTTCTTTGTGGTTAACTGAATTGACAGAATGGTATGAAATGTATCAAAGTGTGAATTTTATTGTACAAAATGGCAATGTTACTTTGAAGTGAACTACTACTTAAAACAGATGATGGTATTTATATCGAGCAGTTACAGATACATTTGTGTTTTCATTTTTTAAAAAAAAACACTTTTCATTGTCAACAACATATTAATTTTAGTGTTTCTTTAAAATAAAAGTCCCCATTTTGACAAAAAATGTGTGCTAGTTGAGCCCATTAAATAAATTTTCCTGCAAACACTTCAAAAGGTGCGATATGATACTTGAAAATTATTTAAATCTAGGCCAGAATTTGGAGTGAAGTGTTTATGAGATATAAAAAAATAGCTTTAAATGTGTGTTTTCTATAACTTGTTACAACTTTGCTGTTATTTCTTGGAATTGAAATTATTAAAGACGCAATCATTTGTAGTCTCTGCTCCTTGAAATAGTTTTTATACTTTTCATTTTATGTGCAAATCTCAGGACCAGTGCAATGACATCGACTGTCCAATTTATTGATTCATGGCATGTGTCTTGATTGAAAAGTGGCATACTTCCATCTTCAGGTCATTGGTTGTTTTGACTTCAGTGGTATTGAGTAGCTTTTGTTTTGACTTCAGTGGTATTGAGTAGCTTTTGTTTTGTCCACTTACACAATTGAAACCTTTGAATGTTCTAGCAGTCAGTTAACCTGAAAATGAAAGTTAATCCAGCTCTTAAAATCTCAAGAGTAAATATATAAATGTGGTAACAGACATTCTGAACATGACGATTTCTACAAAACACCATTTTCGTACGTATGAAAATACTGTTTATTGTGAAGCACATTCCCTGCTACCTTGAAAGATGTACAGAAATAATAATTTCCTTGTGAAGAAACGCTAAATGAAAAGTCCTAATAAATGTGATATATATATAGTTTGACTAGGCCATTGTACTCCACAAATATTGCATTATAATTCATTTTAAAATCACAGGCATGACGAGTAAATTTCTTTATTGTTTCTTCGCGTTTAACATTTGCAGCAGAGGCGTCATAATGGCATGAAGCAAGTCTTATTTCAGTATTTTATTTTGCAGTTGGGAGCTGCATTCTACTTGAACTGTAATTGTTGCAATTTTATTTCACAGTACGAAGGCTTGTTATGATGCCGCATTGTACGTGTAATTACTGGCCTAATGCTTTGGAAAGATGAAATAGTTGCATGTCACTTAGCATGAAACTCATGCCTGCCAACCCAGAGTGAAACGGAAGCCATAACGTTATTGAATTTTTGAATGTACATATATTTTATGTAAGTAAATGCTGTATTCCGTAGTATTAACAATCAAGTATACAATATTCATATTTTTGTGTTGTAGTTCTTTTTGAATTTCCTTGATATCCAACAAAATAACTTTATGTTATGTGCATTAGTGGAGGTCAATCTTTAAGATCCTACAGGGATCCCTTGATTATGGCCAAGAACTCTTTTAACATAGAGCATTTTACCATTTGGGCAGGGATTTCGTGAAATTAGGAAATTATTGTTAGATCTCACCGAGTCCGTGCTGTAAGCATGGGGCTGCTAGCAAATTAGTAGCATAAAAATTTAGCTAAATGGTTGCAGTGCAAGGGATGAAAATTATTTGCCGTGATGTATATAATGTCATTATTTTGCTATAATCATACGATCTTCTGAAAGTAGTAGGAAAGTATCCCAACAACAATGAGCAATATGGGACCCCCCAATGAAGAGCATAAGTTGAAATCACACGGTATGACAAAGCCATAACGCCACGGTGGTCTAGCGGGTAGAACGCTGGCCTTGTAATCCTGGGGTCTCGGGTTCGATTCCCGGCGGTGCCCGAATTTTTAACTTGTGTTGGGCAAGGCCGTGGTCTAGGCAACACGGAGTTTTCCTCCGTGGCATCCCAACAATTACTCCATTCACACACAGAAGAAGGCAATGGCAAACCACTTCTGGATCATCTGCCAAGAACGTATATGAACAGGTCCCAGTCCGAGAAAAGGATGGAAGGATCCTGTTCATATGGACCTGTCGTCAGACAGAACAATAAATAAATAAAAATGACAAAGCCATCTTATGTTCCCTCACTACAAGTTACTGAATGAAAAAGCAATTCTAGCAGAACAAATCACAAAGAACTATTGACACAGGTGTGCGTGTCGACCTAGTCTTGTTGCAATAATGGAATATTTACCCTTTAAGCCTGACTGTAACTATGTCCCACTTGTTTCAACAATCATTATCGTGTTGTATTTATGAGTTTCGTATGATTCTCCCTGGAAACGGATTATTTTTTCTATATACCATTAATTAATTTATCGCTGTAATGATGACGTGTTTTCTTTGCGGTACGGACTGAATTCTTAAACGTTGGTTAGATGAGTTTCGGCTTCAGAAGGTTAAATATGGTGAAGGTCTGCCAACAAAATATTTGCTCCAGTAATTCTAAGCTCTAAATGCTTTCACTTTGATGTGTGTCTAGTATTAATGCCGAGGAAGATGGTATTGAATCTGTAGGCTGTTCCTTCAGGAAGACATTGGTTCAAGGACGTGCTTTGTAATGTTTTGTGTGTTCATGTTACTCATTTTCCTACAAAACAACTCGCAGAGCTATCTGACGCGACATTCATGCTATCAACTATAGATGTTTTCTAGAATATTGACAAGTGACTGGTTTTCGATTATCAGTCTGCAGCTGTCAAATGAAGTGTTTTTTCGTGCTTGTTATGACTGGCGTTATTGAAAATTTTATATTGCAGTTTGATATTATTCTGTTACAAAAATCTGATCAATGTACGTCTGCGGTGATGCGTGTGATGTTGAAAGATGCAGACTTAATTTTTCGAAATGTCAAAAACGTAACGGCCGAAGCGTGTGGTTTTCATAAACTAGTGTTTAAGGTTATGTATGGATGATGGCGATTCTGCGCTAGCTGTTCCCTTGGATTAAAACAATAGTAAGGTATGTTCTAAAAGCTTATAAGTATATATATGTTGTGTGTCCGAAGTGATAATTGTTTATATTATACATAAACCCCCATTCAATTCAACGCCTTCGAACGTCAAATGACTTTTTTGAAGTGTTCTGTAGTGATTGAAAATTTGTCACTTTCTTGTAGCGTGTTAATCTCATTGACACAGACTGTAGATATTCAACACATCTGGAGCTGAAAATCAAGAAGAGATACAGTCTGACACAAAGTAAAATATAAGATTTATTGACCATGTTCTCTCGTTAAAATTCATTTATTATTTCAAGTATTTCTCGTGATGGTTTTCTGTTTGTGGTGACGAGTGAGAATAAGCAAACTAGGTGCCTTGTTAAAACAGTAAACAGGTTTTGAAAGTTAGAGAACCACCATGGAATACATTTTCATACGTTGTTCCTATGTTGGCAAAGAGTTGACAGATGTTTCAGCCTCAAAGTGATTTTCATTTATACACAGATAATATAATTTTAAAAACATATGTACAGTTTTATTAATCATTATTTCATGTTTTTGCAGTCTAATTAACATTTTTCTTCGTGGGTTTTTTTCATAACAACAATTACAAATATATGTTACATAATGACAGTACTAGTACTTTTTTGGCACTAAGGAAATATTAACTACACGAAGAAAAATATTGGAAGAAACTTGTACAACTACATGTGTTGACTGCTATCAGATATCACACCTACCGTCTTTTTAAAATTAATTATTTTCATGAATCATGTTTATTACACTGCCCTATTCTTCATTACAAAATATACAGACTTCTTAGTTGCATCACTAATACACCAGAAAAGCAGCAGGCTTTTACAGTTTCCATTTAAGAAAATACATCTCAACTACTCTGTATAAGAGTAGCAAATTCAGTACGAGCAGAGATGTCACGTGCTGAGGATCGTGGCCGAAATTTGCGCTTTCCCATCTCCCATATAATTTTGGAAATGTAAGAGTATTTTTTTTTTTGTGTGTGTGTGCCAGATTCTCTCTTGCCTTTGCCTCAGTCAAATAATTCTTGACATCTCCGTGTAGTACAGATTATAGAAACACAAGAAAAGGTCGGTCAGATAATCTGCCTTTCCACAGGTAGGAAAACATTTATACTAGACAGATTCGTCATAGTGCGATCAAATTACGTCTACATTACACATATTATCAGACATTAATTTTCAGCACTTCAAGATCGTAATTAATAAGTCATGTTTACAGGTATTAAAGAGACGTGAAATTAAATTGGAACACTTAAAATGGTATTCATTTGACATTCACTGAGATTTATGATAGAAACCGGTTGTTCCTAAATGAAAGTTCTTAAAATACTGCTTCGCTAATGGAAAAAGAACCCACAATATTTTTTAATAATATTGTGGGCTCTCTTCATAAGAAACTGAGCATTATTCTTTCATACTGGTGCTGCTTGTATTTTGCAAATGTAATAAATCTCACAGTTATAAATTTGCATGAGAGTTTGTATTTTTAAGGATTTTAGAGTGGTGGAAAATTCAGTGTTAAACATGAATGAATACGTATATTTTCCATAGTTTTGTACAACACTAAAGTACATTAAAATATCTGAAACCATAACCTAGTTTAGTTGTTCATAAGGAAGTGTTATTTACCGGAAGTTCATAACGGGCAGTATTGTGTCTCGTTAATTAAAACAGGAATGATTATTCACTTTGAAGAGAAAATATTAGACATCATTTTTAATTTCTTCTAACATGCCAATTTATACATATAGTACTAAAATGAACTAATGCCATGAATGAACAAAGTAATATACTTAGTAACATGTAAACATCATTATTTTGGTGTATAAGTCATTGTTTATACACTTGACTTCGTCAGTTGCATTGCGGATGCTCCAGAATATTTTTGTTTCACTTGAACACTTAACATCTACAGTATGGCGACAGATGTGAAGTGTCGCTATGTTGTATCGTGATTGAAGATACGCTAATGATGGCGTCTGGTTTGTTTTAGTTTGTTTCTTTTAGGTCCATAGTTACGCATATTTATTTTGTTGCTTCTATATTAGGCCAGTAGCTGTTTATGTAATTTTCACGGATAATATGAATAGCAGTCTCATGTAATTTATGGACATTTTAATGACAATCTGTGATGATACTGTTTCTTTTTATTGAGGTACCACTGTATTTCTTCAACGTATGACAGATTTAAATTATTGATATTAAATTCGTTCTTCATATTATTCATTTTCTTGGTGGCAAGGGGTGGAGGGATAGGAAAAATCACTGAACTATGACTAAAAACTCAAAACATGAATAGCCATAATTATTGTGAAGCTACCAGTCACATTTCAAGTATCTAATGTCTTTCTGTAGTTTATTTTCTGAACAGCGTTTTACTATGGCTTCCCAAAAAAGTGAAATTATCATCAGAACTTCAACACAAAATATAGAACGCCATAATAATTGCAAACTCTGAAGGCAATATTAGTTAATCAGATGATCTTTCAAAACTTTTTTTCTGTTCATCACTAATTTATAGTCAAATTAAAATAGGTGTTAATTTGACAACATGATGTGAAATTAAGAAACTGCAGAACTGTAGGAATTATAGAACCACCAGACTTATTGAACTAAAATGCTTTTAAGGGGCTTACAGAGAGCTCAAGATATAATCCTTATTTTATACAACAACCCTTTCCTTCAAAATTCACAAATATGGGAACACATTACTACCACACTTTCATTAACTTTGAATTATTTACGGAGACCACAATTGAAATTAGGGCTTCCAGTTTTTATGTCCATGCTGTAGTCAGATATACAAAATTTACTTTTTTAGAGTTTATTAATTTTTTTTAGCATTATTAAAATACTTCTTGTGATATTGCTAGTGACTATTAGAAATAAATGTTAACACATAATATGCACAGTTCAAATCAGTAAATGTATTGTCCTCAGTCAAACCTGATAAGTGAAAAAATTAAAAATAGCTTAATATTCCAACAGAATTTGGGCACAGAACTTCATATGTGAATCCAGCGTAAGTTGTGTTCCTGTATGTATATTGGAACGATTGTTTTATCACAACCAAATTAAAAATGAAATATATTTTTTGTAGGGCCCCTGTCCTCAGAATTACTCTTTCTCGTAGCTTCCTTACGGTTTCTAGACAGTGCAGAGAAACTAAAACAAATGATTTGAATGAAACTCATTTACGTTATGTAGAATATTCCTACATACGTGTATAAAAAGATTTATTCAGTTCGATGACTCATTACACAACAAAAATATTTTCCATTGAAGTATTAAAATCAGGTATTTTGTTTATAAATTAATCACATTTATTTTTTTATTGGAAACTAACAAGTAACAGCGCATCTCACCAACTGTAGTGTCATCTGACACTTTTGAATAAAGGTAATATTTAAAAATACATATTTCAACACATATTTAAACAACTTTTACACCATCTGGTATATATAGCGTAGTGTGATAGACAAAATGTTCCAAACTCCCACTAGTAGGGTTAATGTGCAAGGAATTAAAATATGTCGACAAAATTTTCTGAATAATTCTATTCAGCATGGCTTTAATTTATTTCGGATATGAACCGATACTCAGTCTCCCATTTTCATCATGAGCACACAAATCTTTAACATTTGCCAAGTATCTTTTATCTGTGCCTTCCACGAGAATTATTTTGTTTGGTTGCTGTAAAACAGCCAATGAATAAGAAGTATTAACTTCAGTCAAATACATGCCGTTTGTCTACTAGACGTGTTGAGTGCTGGGCTTGACAACTGACACATAAACTGGGCGATACAAGACGACAGTTTCCCTTTGAGAGTCGTGACTGGTGGTGCCGTCATAGACTTCGCCGAGTAGGAACTCCGGACCAATGTAGAGACCTCCCTCAACATGTTCGCAACTCACCTCTGTAAGAGTAAATAACACCTTACCAATTGAAGATTTCTGTCTTCTGGGTTGTTGCGCTGTGTAGTCTGGTCGATGTTAACCAACGTTTCAGAGGTCGCCCTGATGACAGAGGCAGTATGACCTCTGAAACGTTGGTTAACATCGACCAGACTACACAGCGCAAGAACCCAGAAGTTAGAAATCTTCATACTCTGATGACGGAGGCAGTATGACCTCTGAAACGTTGGTGAACATCGACCAGACTACACAGCGCAACAACCCAGAAAACAGAAATCTTCATACTCTGATGATGGAGGCAGTATGACCTCTGAAACGTTGGTGAACATCGACCAGACTACACAGCGCAAGAACCCAGAAGATAGAAATCTTCATACTCACCGCTGTGAAAACCTCAAATCTTACACCTTACCAATTGATATGGTATTCCAAAGAGAAATTTGCATTTCTCACGATACATCTCACACCACTTTAATTTCTTTTTATAAAACCTGCTAAATATCCTTATTTGAGTTTAAAACTGGTCATCTTCATTGAATGACTTGACGGAATAATAACGTGCCTGACTTGCGTTTAGGAAGGTACGCAGAATTTTATCTACAGAGGTATGGATCACAATGAGAAAAATTGTTACTTAAACAGTTTCTAAAATGTCAACTCTGTATTACAAATTATAGTGATCTTTAAAGATATTTGATCTGTTAGCACAAACTAAAACTTGTCTGTATAAAATTCTGTAAAATTTCATATATTTTTAACCTCAAATTCTTCTCTCTGAACTTACCATAGTGAACGTTGGGCTGTTGATTGGAGTTTGGGATTCTGAATGGCACTGTCGCTATTGTAATGGGAAAGTGCATTTGGAGGTCATCACCAGATTTTTCAAACTCCAGATTAACCTAGAAGTCAGGAACATTAATGAGTCTAAGTGCACGGAGTCATTGCACGGAATAGAAGATGTTTCGCCGTTCCACTTTATACTGCCAATATTGCAGATAAACATGAAATTGTTGCTACAGGCATATGTTTAACCTCTTTTGCCTTTTGAATTAAATACTTTATTTTATTTCTTCCATCCATATTAACTAATCTATTATTATTTCAATCAAACTTTATAAATCCAAGTATTGTTACTTTATGATAGTTTTCAATGTTTATACGCCTTTTTTACTTAAATTTCATTAAGTTCACACCATTCAAATCCTGGGTTAATTTTATATTTTTACATCCCACAATAATTATGTGACTCGCCTTGAGCACATAGTATATCTGTAGCAGTCTGCACACCCCGACTAGAGACGGAGGCATCACAGGTACAACCAAGCTGTGCGCTGAATCCCACTTAGAACGAGTGTTCGGTTCGACTGCCTCTCCTTTGTATTCTAGAACGAGATGCTGGATTTCTTTGTTGACCCCCAGTACCCCTCTATCAATAAAGTATTCCACATACTGCATCAGACAAAACAAATCATAATTAATACTAATCAAAAGTGTTCACTAATTGTTTTAAAATTAAATATAATTTTTTATTTTATGTCAGAACAAAAAACACTCTGATTGTAAATGACGCAACAGTACTGATTTTGATGGCAGTGGCAACAATAGTAAAAGTAATATTTTTCGTTACTTAATCTCAACAAATACGGCGACGCTCAAAATACTTTTATTCATTAAACTCACCTGAATTAATTTCACTTTAAGCCTAACCTCTTCTTCACCCTGGTTGTCTATGCTGGCTCGAAGTTTTATGGATTCACCGCACACATAAGCCGATCGCTCAAGTTGTGTTCGAAGTACGACGGGGCCCTTCTCACAACAGAGACAGCATGTAGTTCGTTTGTCCTGCCCTACCATCGGTTTCTGTAAAATATAATATTCCGCAATTTTCATTGTATATGCAAAGTACTTCTGTACCTTAGAGTGCGTGACTTCCTTCAGTTTACTAATCCAGGCCACGCAAATTTATTCGCTACATAAATACAATTTTCGCAAATGGTACCTCTACAAGATTCTTAAAACTCATAATTATATTAATCGAACTATGCATATAAACTCTGGATTACGTCCAATGCAAGATTCAGGTTCTAACAGCTGTTGTTTAATATTTATTGATATATACAGTTTATCCAAGTTAAATTCTACAAAATTGACTTCTTATTTATTTAACTCAGCTATAAATTATTCCCTAATAATTCCTCCTGTTAGGTATATGCTTTACAATTTGGTCTAATCATTTCAATGAATGACGGTATTTTTTTTAACTAATTTCAGTGATAAATGTCGCAATGAGAGTAGTTTGTTTCCAGACGAGCCGACAGAGGTTTTCAGTCAACCTGAAATAAAAATCTACCATAGGCATCCAAAGAAATGAGTAATTTAAAGATAATTAAGCATATAACACATTTTATAAATTTTTCCAATGTGGATATATATATAAAATCTTAAAAAATATTTGATAAAAATACAAAAGCTTACCAGATAATGTTCGTCCATACAGTCAATGTGAGGTCCTATTATGGTGAAATACTTCATGCCCTGTGGCGGAGAAGCATAAGGAATATCCACTGTGACCTGCATGAACAGTGTATCATAATGAATCATGATTATATTTTAAATATAATCAGTTTCTGACTAATTTATTCATGGATTTTGATTTCAATAAAATTAAATGGAACAGTTCTGACCATTATGTGAACGACATGTTTTGGAATATACAGCAGCAAGTATGATCGAACACGTTAATGTACCATGGATTTAGTTCGTTATAACTTACCTTAATATAATATCGTATGAAGCCTGGTCTACTCTCAAATGAACAAGGGAGAGAACTCTCTGGTAGTTGGAATTGAAATGGGAATTGGTGGAGACCACGAGGTAGAATTGGTACGTTACCTTCTGGTTTGTCTGGAATAAAATTGGAAAACTTTGATTTAAATTCAATGTGAGGAGGATTTATGAACATGGCTTGAAAGTCATAAGGAATAACAGCAGGATATAACAGAATTTGTGCTTTGTTTACGTCAAAAAATCATTCGTAGTTGTCCCATTGATGCATAATCTGTTTAAGCTCATTTATGACTCGTATTTTATGTGGGTGAAAATTTAATTAGTATTTTTTCCTCTGAATGCAGACCCCCCAGTGAAGTATAAGTTTCTCATATGATTTAAAATACCGCGCGAGTCTAAACACTATTTTCTTTAATAACTCTGCCAAACTATACTTTTCAATGCTGACAGCATGATTAAAAAAATCTAAACTGTTATATCATGTTTCAAATAACACAACACACATTAAATACCAAAAAAATTTAATATCATGAATAGAAACTGAAATCACAGTCGCGCAATTTGTATAATTAAAGACCCCCACAGAACAACAGTTACAATGACAAGGAATATTACGCCCTTGTGCACAGTAGTGATTCGCATCCAAAAGTAGGATTATAACGGCAAGTCCTCTGCATACTGGAGGGTTCGCGAGTAATTTATCACTCTATAACTTGCTTCATAGCATAATAGCATAATTTACATAAAGTCTCACTGGATGTCATCACCTGAATATTATTTTATCATAAGAATTGAAATCATATGACCTTTTCCCCAGATAATAGCTCTGTCGTCAATGAAGTATTGGTCATCTTTAACAGTCCGTCTGTCTCCGCTGACAACCACCTTCCACTCTGCATGTGCCTTCCCTCGCAAGACAACTCTAACCGCTGAAACAAAAGGAATGTTGCTTCGTTACTTTATTATAACGTAAGTCGCCGATTTCTTTTTTATGATGATGGTTCATTTCTGAGCCTCGCGGTGCTCTCAGGGTTTAGTGTCATCTGAGGAGAGATGAGATGCGCCATATAATGAGGGGGCAGGCAGAGTATCGAGGTAAATCTTGACTTTGCGTGGCATGATATGCCACGGTTGCTGAGAAAGGACAGGTTACTGTCTGAATAAATTACACATCTTGGTATAGAAGTATATTTAGGAATATATAAAAATTATATTTCTGTCACACGCGACAGATTGTTCAGTTTATCGATATAACAGATGTTTCTTATGAGCTGGTAGTATTTAGTATGGATTGAAGACAAGAAAATACATTTGCATGGAAGTTTTATCACTCGAGGCGGAAAGTTAAGTCACGGCAAAAGAATACTTACCGCGAAGTTTGAAATTTTCAATTGTGTCCAGGACCACATGACCAACTAGAGTTTCGCCGGCATAATACATTTCCCGATCCAGTCGGATGTCAAACTCCCGTATGTAATCCATTCTGGATTAAGACAGTGTTACCGTACCAACATAGCTATGTCACCTATAACACAGAGAATCAAGACACGATATTAATTTATTGTAAATTCGGTTATTTGGTATATCTGGCAAATTCAGCTCTGCGGTAATTCATCCATTTTTGAATTTCTTAATTTGTATCGAGTTTGAATGCTGTGTAAGGCAGTTTCTGCCTCTGATTTACTTAGCGATATTTTGACATTATATTTGCAGACAGGTTTGAGTCCATAATTTAAATATTTTCTCTACAGAGTTAACAAAAGCTGCAGAAGAGGATAATGTAAAATAAAAAATGTAAATGTAAAATAAACTGCATGCAAATCTGTTGAACTTTGCGCTGTGGTACCTAAAACCAGCTTCTTATTCGTGAGATCCTGGAATCGATCCCCGACCCAGAGACATCTTGCCAGATTAATTTTTGTCCCCCCCCCCCTGACGCTATTCTTCGCCAAGCGCGTTTTACAAGTATCCCCGAATTTATATTTGTAACCAGTTTTCAGTTTACCACCGATTACGTTTTATTACATGTGCGTTACGTCTACGTTAATTATTATTGTGTTTCGTCGGTGTTCAGGCATCCATCTGTAGATAGGCCATGTCTCTGTTATACGCAGTTCATTAGATAAAGCAAACACCTGGTTGATTTCATCATGATTCGTGTTTTTTTTTATATATAATAATGGCCCATCTATAAGCCCTTAAAAGATAAAGTACCATGTTGGAAGATAGTTTGTAGAAGAATAGCGAATGTGATATACCAGTTTATTTTTTAATTGTTATAATCTAAAATGTGTATTAAGTCGCCAAGAGAGGTGTTATACATAGTTTTCCAGTCTTCACCGCTTTACGTCTGTATTTTTGCTGAAATAATTTTCACTCCTCATTTGTTTCGTTGCTACATTGTTATTGATGAATTGTTTAATGGCCATATGATTTGATTTTTATTACTAACGGGTGATATCACGAACATATCTTGTTAAATTTACATTGTTGCGTTTAATTTGTATTTTATGGTGTGTTATAACTTGCAATGGTGCACGTGAAGGCTGAACTTACCTGGAATGTCCGTAAAGTTTTGTGTTGGATGCGTATCACTGTGAAAAGATAACGGCGTGATGTTTGTCATTAGGTGTCAGTGTGTACCTCTTGAGCGCATCGCTCGATATTTTCCCATCCCTTCGCGCACGGAGCAGAAAATATGACAGCGCAGTCCATTCAGAGGGGTTGCAGGTGGAATCATCAGCGCCATTTCAAGGCTGTATTGGACTCAAAAAGAAAGAAACTGACCAAGCAGCATGTTTTGATTTATTATTTTATTTTTTGGGTGAGAACAAGTTGATGTGGAACTGCGGCAGCGAACTGGTGTTTTTCTCGCTTTCGATTGATATAATGCTCAACAATGGAATCAAACTTAGCGATTGGGTGATTTTTGCCAGTAACGTGAGGTTTATCCATCCGGTATCATGAGTGTTTTGAAAAAACATCATTCATGTACTGGAAGCCTCTAATTCGAACTGCTGTTGTTTTTTTCGTTGTATTTCCAGTTCCGCCGTACAGATGATCGCGATGTTAAAATCTACCATTTTGTCCTAATTTCATTATTCATAATCAGCCTGTCATCATATACAACCTATGCAGTTGATACAAACGGGACTGTTCTGATGTTTCTTTAATATGTCTGGGGCAACAGCGGTTCCGTCGAAGGCCATGGTGAATACTTGTATGGAAGAGTGAGATATTAACGTAGGAAACAGTTCTGGATCAGTGATTTGTACTTTTGCATCGAGCATGTGAACCGTCTGGTCCACAGATGAAAGGAAATCTAAATCAGAGAAGGCGAGGGGTGGCAAGAAAAACACTTTCGTGCGCTTCTGGAATTTTTGTATCTGTGACAATGATTAACTTGCATATTTTTTTGAATTTTTGAACACATTTAACAAAATATGATTGTTGCAAATTTTTTAAGACTCAATTTTCGAAATGAAGCCTTAAAAACAATAAAATTGCTAAAATGAATGGTATTACAGTTAAATTAATTACATATTTTCGTCAAAAAAGGAAAGGTGGTGATATCAAAAAAAACCAACGCAGAAGAGTCAAGTTTAAACCCATTAATCGAGAAATATTTTATATAAAATATTAAAAATTATAGAATTGAAGGGACGATAATTAAAGTACAGCATCAATATAATTTGTAATGAGATATTTCATCCGGTCAGCAATTTTCACAGCCGTGAAAACCTCAACTCTCGTACAGAAGTGTTTTCGTTACGTACAATTAAAACACAGTCTTGGAAGCTTATGTACAATATAATATATACAACACACACACACATTTGACAGCTGCATTAACATACATTAAACCAATGCAATGATAACAGTTTGAATTCGCTGATACCTATATAGTCACAACATTAACACACTGCTTATCGTCACACTGATTGCCATGATTTATTATTATGAAGTTCTCCATGTTTATGCGTGCCCCACTTAATGGTACCTGCACCTTGTCGTGGTCATGTGGCTTGAGTACCTCAGTGACCCCAAGAGTTACTGGTAGGGCCTCCCTAGCCAGATTGGTCGAGGGGGAGAGGTCAGACTAAGACAGGTACCCTGGTCCTCCAGGTTGGGGGTTGGTCGCAAGGCTAACAACCTTGCACCGTAAAAAGGAAGATGTTTCGAAACCTCAGACAGACGGAAATAACAGAGGACCGAATGGAAGAGGAGAATTGAGGAGGCCACAGACCGAATACGAACCAGAGAGCCGAAGAAGAATAAGATGTTTATGCGTGTATATCACTGCAAGTTTTTTGAGTTGTACTGAATACTTGCTTACATTTTGTGAGATACAACTCACAAACTCGGACAGAAAATCTTCCACTACTTCACAAGATGACAAAGCTGCCGTAAAGTGGAAAATTAATAGCACGTTTTCGTTTAAAATGCCGCTTCAGATTTTGAGTAGCATTAAATGCTCCAGAAATTGGATACTTCAATTTTTATAAGACCGATATGCAATGTGTTAATGCCAATGTACTGTCTTATCATATCTGTATGCAAAATAAATATATAATATTACAATATTTGTACTACGCACTTTATGCTGAAAACGCTTATGGGCATACGTTTCTGAACTTATCTCTAAATTAACTTTATTAAAATAATATGATAACCCTAATTCGAGAATATGATAATCCGAAAAGATTTTGAACTTTCGCTAATTGCGTCAACACTAAATTTCATCAGCACGTATAAATATGTAATGTTTCATGCCACAAATATTAAGTCTCGTGGACATTTGTTGACGTGGGGTGGAGTTTTGTATGAGCAAAGACGAACCGAGACAATTGACATTCTTGTTTAATCTTCTCGATCCAAACCTAAATAAAGAGAAAAATTTTAACTTTCTGCATAGCCCCAATACTTACGAGACATAAACTACATTTACCTCTTTTGTAACGAGCCTGTCTATAATTTGAGCACAAAATTAAAATTAAAATCTGCGAATTCTTTGGCAACACAACGAACAGTAGTCGAGTAGAAAAATGGTTCAAACTTTCCACGCATTGTGACCACCATTCTAAACTTAATTTATTACGAGCACGACATGCCCTATATATCATTAGATTACTATCTGTTACGAAATCACTGAAGCGTTTACAAAGAGTCACTTTTCGGTGCGTCTTGGTGCATTTACAGCAAAGTGGAAACTAGCAAACAATAATTTACAAATTAACTAATTTGTTGTGCATTACTGTCAAACTGAAAAGCTTTCACCACAGCCGCATGTTCCTTTAATATTTGGGTTATTGAAAACAAATTCAGACGACAGTTTTGTTTCCACATAATCCATCTCTGTGCCCAGGAGCGTCAGCTGGGCCTTCCTGTCGATGATAACCCGAACTCCTATAATGAAATACAAATGTGTTACATGATAAAATGCGGTGCCTTATTACTGGAGCTCTGATGTCTTTACAAAATGTAAAATTACCATCTTGAACCACCTCTTCATCTAATTTCCCTTTTTCTACTGCATAGTCTAATGTGTAGCTGAGGCCATTACATCCTCTTTGACGGACCCCAACTTTGAGTCCAATCTGAAATATGAAAATAAGTTTCAGTAAAATCTAAATAACAAGGCTGAAGTCAACAAAGCAATATTTTCTTTTAAAATCATACACAAAATCAATGTGAAGAATGGCTATGAATATTATCAAACACAATAACTGACCTTGAGCTCCTATTCTAGAGGCTAAGGTTCAACTCAGTGCAGTACATTATTGGATGTGGTGTTAAAGTGACAAATTAAACACATTATTCTCTGGATTCTAACAATTGATTGCATGTATGATGTACAACAGACCCAACCTACCATTACAATATCACATCAGTCTTCACTGGAAAGACTTCACCTCAAACTGACATTATACCAGATCATGTTGATAAACATTGCCTTGCTACACCCTCCAAAATGTAAATGGATTAATTAATTTTCTCTCCCATTTATGTAGCAATGTTGACACATGTACTGATGACGAGTAATTCAAATAAATGCAAAGTATTTGTCTTCATTAACCTGAGATTCCAACAGTTAGGGTTATGTTTACAGTCCAACCAAATCTGCTTAATACGATGCAAACAAAATTCTTCATACTTACACAGTTCGCATTCTGAGCTAAGATCTCTTTTATTTTGTTAACAGCTGCAGGTGTCTGAAAAATAAAGTAATCCCAGTCACCGCACAACATACATATGAAAAAAAAAAGTTAGGTTAGATTCAGACATTATGCAAAAGAAACACTTTACTTTATGTTCATTTAACACACCAAAACTAAAGCAGCCCTAGACTGTATAGGCCGTCTTCCTTTTACTGCTTTCACGGCAGCAGAAGCAACAATGCGACTCGCCATTTTTACTTATGCAACAAACTTATATATATGTCAATTCTAAAGATAATGCGCCCTATTTCGTAAGCAAGTTACAATGTCTACAGATGACAGCTTCTACCGCCAGAATGCACGCTTATTCAAATATACGTACTATTTGTACTACGTGCTGTATGTAATAAGTGCTATATTATAAATTTTTAATCGCTTTTACGCATTACATGGATCCTCCTCAATTACGACATGAAAGTAAATTTTGTCGTCTACTATAAGCGGCACACGAAATATTTCCACAAATGAGAAATTTCATCATATAATCGTTCAATTATAAGTCCTACAAATCCACATCATTCATTTATTTACACGTTGGAATACACAGTTGACATTGCGTTTATGGTAGTTCCGAGCTAATTTTAGTTTTATAAATATGTACTTTATAATTGGACATACCTGTACTTATTTTCCAAATGAATTTGTTTCTTGTATGTATTAAAGAGTATAAGGTCAGCTTGCAGGAATCAGTTTGCTATAGGAATACAAACTGACTACCCTTTTTTGTATACTTATTAGTCTGGTATTCAGTGCTTCTTAGGGCTGCCCAAAAACATAACATATAAAAGGAATGGGTACACTTAACCATAAATTCACACACTGCCTTAATTATAAATAGATTGGAGCAAATCTTACTGCAGACTTTGTCTATGCTTAACATAAGATTACTGTTTTTAACAGTTAAAAAAGTGTTTTTCTTTAATTTTGTCAATGTTTACAAAGGTCCTTTTACCCAGAAATATGCTTTGTTTGAAACAATAATTATTATATAAGCATTTAATTTGATATAAAATACACCGGTTACAAAGATTTTGTCTGTCTGGACATGGTCAAGTAAGTCCTTTTATCTACATTTATTTCTGCATCAATTTTTTCAGTTTTATAATTAATATACTTAAAGTCCTCTAAGGTTACCAGCCATGTCAAATAGTGAACACTCACTGATGTTTCAGGGACCATCTGTGTCCCCATTATCAAGGTATGTGATGCTGTGAGTTTTAGATCATACACTTTTTACAAATGTTTGTAGTATGATGGTGTATTGTAGTTCATTGGCAAGGCTTCCATGGAAATCCTGAAAAATATCACACACTTAACACTGACTAAGAATTTGTTTCCATAGAATCTCCCTTGATCCATGTTGGAAATTTAAATCAGCTGGCAAAGTAAAGTTTCATTCCATGGTCAAACACGTTGAAACAAGGATTCAATCTAAGAACATTATTTAATCATGAAAGTGGTATTAAGATGGATCGGGTTGTAGACTACATTCATCTGGCTGGGGATAAGGTTCAGTGGCTGGCAGTATGAAATCCTGTTCTAAAAGCCAGGTCGTACAGAAATGAAATATTATAAATCACACCACAAGGCTAAGGTATGCTACTATTGTGTTAAAAAGTAAAACATTTATTTTACATTACTCCAGTTTCTGTGGTATGGCAGTGCATTACTAGCCAGACCAGACCAAAGTATTCACCATTGAACACAATAATGAATATTTAATGTCACAGAATTAGGTATAAGTAGTGTTATTTGATTTATTAGCATAAAAGATGTCATAAGAAAATATATATGAAATAAATAACAAACATATATGAAAAGTTGTTTATTTATAAATAGTGGGTAGGCTAAGGATATTTGACTGTCATAAAACTGATGCAAAGGGTGTATTAAAATGAATCTTCAGAAACAGGGTATAAGGTTGTGGATGGGATTTACCTGACTCAGGACAGGGCCCAAGGGTGGACCCTTGTTGATATAGTGAAACTTCAAATGGCAAGACCACCTGAGCGACTTTTTTGTTCTGGGATTGTGCTCCATATACGTAGTCAGTTGGCGACAATAATTATACGGAGCATTTTATAATCTACTTTCCAGTTCTACCAGTCTTTTCTAACATACGAAAATTTCCAAACCTGAGAGAACGAAAACGGAATTATGTATTCACACTGTGTCTACGTAACGGAAATAACAATAGAAAATTAGGATTTCTTAGGGGCACGCTGGTGTGGGCATATGAATGGGAACAAAACCATTATCATTATAACTCAGATTAGGGCATAAGAGGGTAGAAAAATAATATTAAATGAGGACATACGTTATGGTGAATTATGATTTCGGCAGATATGTCTTAGGATTGGTTAATTACAGGGTCAATTGTAAATTTCGTCGTAGTTTTTGTTTGCATAATATCACGAACTGTAGACCTGTGTGGCAGTTGGCAGCTCATTTATGGTTGGTAACACCTTACTAAACGCCTGTTTCCCCCTCACATACAAATTTTTCGTTATGTTTAGTGACCATGTAAATATGATTTACAAGTAAAATGGTTCTGTAATACTCAAAACGTGAAGGAAATGCATAATCTGAAGTTTTAATAATATTATCTCTCTTGCTTTCTAGAATAAATGGATAATTTAAAATTATGCGATACTCAAAAGGAAAAGACGATCGGTTTTCGGTTATTGTGACGTCATATTCGGAAGGGCTCGGAAGTTGTCGCGAATTTATATTACGCTCCCAGAATTCCACAATAGTACATGTCCGCCATAAGTGCTGGTGGCTGTACGTTGGTTGCGGAGCTGTTCAGTCCGAGACCCAGTACGGCCTCATGCAGCACTCTCCTTCGGAGATCAAGGAAAAGTTACTAAAGGCACTCGACAAGGAATACAATGTAAGGCTCTTAAGTAAGATTTGCAATAAATCTGACACCGAAATCGGCAAAAAATCGGACGCAAGTTACGAATCGTCGAAATGCACTGTGAAAGTGGCGTGTCTATCCCAACTTCAGGTGCAAGTTTCTCACTTGATAAAATTACAAGTATACCCTTTTCTGACTAAAGATCCCGACCGTCGACACCAAAAATGTGCACAGATTCCGCTGAAACCAAGGATTAACACCGAACTAGTGAAGAAACCTATAAATTTGTGTGTGAAAATTGGGCTGGCGGAGCTCGAAGAAGACGTCTTACCCCTGGCCCACCTCACTTACGCGGCACAGCGCACGCGCAGTGTTCTGTTTCATAGGTTCCGGTTATCGGGCGATTCTTGCAACATAGTTTTCAATTATTATTTTGAAATTTTTTTCTGTTCCGTCCAAGTGTTGTTCAGTATATACGCTTAAAAGCGTTACGTAAATTTAAAATCACTTTAATTTTAAAAATTTCTTTCATAAGAGAATAGAGCTGTATTAGTGATAGAATTAGTACACGAAAATGCGCATTCATGTGGAACATCCCATATGCCCTTACAGAAATTGTGTGCTATTTGCATATTTTAGACTTATATTATACTTTTCCAGTCCCTTTGAACCGAGATTTGTCCAGTTTATATTTATAACTATTTATATTTTGTTGTGTGCGTGGCCAACTGAATTCAGATAACTTATATGGTCAGTTTGAGGTTAGGGCAGGCAACTTGTCAACATTTTGCATTTTTTTCCAGGAGAGTAGTTAACAGTACCTCTTGAAAGGTTGGAAGAGTTATTTAATTAGATTAATTCCCATTTTTTTTATTAAAGCAGTAAAGTAAACTAATGAGCACTGCAAATTTTTGTTAGATATGTTAGAAAGTGCTACAGTATTGTGGATTAACATTTTGAAATTTCCTGCCAAAAGTTCATTTTTACTTTTTAACTAACAACAGACTCAACTATATAAGAAATGAACAATGGATATGTTTTATGGGTTTCTCAGTTTTAAGTAAATGAGTATTGCATATGGACTTTTACATAGGGAACTCTGTTATTATAAGAAGTAGCTTTAATTGCCTATTTATATGCAGGTTTAAACACAGTTGCAGCTTAGGAGTTCAATAAATTATGTCAAAGTCTTCCAATAGCAATATGTCCAGTACACATGATTATGATGGACAAACCATGAGGTCCTTTCAGCTATATAAAACATTTTGTCGTCACTCATTAGGTTCACGTATCCCAAAACAATAACAGTATCAAGGGTACCATTACGTGTATAATTAAAAGTACCTGATCATTACTGATTTTATTTGTAATAAAAAAGTGTTTTGCAGTTTCATTGCTACTTTGCAGTAATAAGCTTTTCCACAGAAGTTGTCTTTGAATATGGCAGAATTTTAAGCTTACATTACAGGATCTTTGATTTCATTGTTTGAAATGTATTATTCACTGAGGGAAGAGAATAAAATGTTACTGGGAACATTGTTGTCATTAGAAATCACCCTTTTAACTCCCTTAATTTTCGTAACGAATGAAGTAGAGTTAGCTCTAATATTGAACAGGAAATATTGAGCACTACCATTAGAAGAACATGCCCCCAGTATTGAAGTGGAAATCGTGTCTTTGACGTGGCATCAGATTTGCTTTCAGTAGCATATCTTTTTGATGTAATTCCTTAATTTCTGCCCATGTGTGCCATATGTCTTGCACATCTTCCATTTTGTAATTATCCTAGAAATGTGTGAAGAGTGGAAATTGGGATGTCCCTCATTGTGTGATCATCTTCCTGTTTTTCTAGGTTCAAATATTTTCCTTGGGACTGTTGTATTGTTCTGAAAATCAAGTTTCACACCCATTTAATACATAAAGTAAAATTATAGTTCATTTCTTTAATATCTAGGTTTTGAAAGAGGACATGGAAACATTAGTGATTGTGAACTGGATAGCAGCAAGTATTTTTCAAATTAATCTGCTCTTGCTCAATTTTTTCCTCATTCTCAGGGAAAATATTGGGATAGAGCCCTAGAATATGCCTTGACCACTTCCACATATTTTCCACTTTATCATGGGCAATTTTGTCCTGTAATGCTATATGACCTGTTTGATTCATTATCAAGTAATGGATACAAAATTTCCAATATAATTTATGTTTTATATTTAAAAACTATGATAATTATACAGTCTTTAAATTTTGTTGTTGTTTTTTCATCATATAAGCTATGTAATCTACGAAAATTAAAAGTATCATGTAAGGAAACTGCATTTTTTGAATTGCCAAATTCAGATTTGCCAGGGCATAGTAGTTGCTACCTGCCTTAGTATAAACTGGTCATTGATGGACCAATATATATAAACATGAGCAAATGAATGTACTTTAGTTTTTGCAGGTTAGGTACGAAACTACTTCTAAAGCAGCTCCTTGTTTCTAAAGTGGTATTCATCTCTTCTTTTAACTCAAATTTCTTGTGGTCATAAAATTATCGGCAGAACCCAACGTCAAAACAGAAACCACAGGATATGTATGGAACAAGAACGTAAATACAATTTTAAACAAAAATATGCTTATTATGTGTTATTATATCCATTAATACTTTCACATACTATGCCTCAAGAAAACCTTTCCTATGTCCTCAAAGCTGAGAAAATGAGATTGTGATGCCATCCAGTAGCTAGCCTTTAAACTTCCGTTAAGTTTCTTGGAGATATGAGTTATTGTTATGAGGGTGATAATTATATAAAAAAAAGGTACTGAAATATTGCCAGTACATTTTCATTTTGTTATTTTGTTTAGTAAAGTTTCCAAAATATTCTTACTTGTCTTATTTTGATAACAGGTTGTGGACATGGCTACAGTGGTTGAGATCATTGCCATCTTGGAAAGAACTGTCATCACAAAGGAAGCACTTGAGGTAAGCTTCAATTTAACGAATTACAATGTACATGTAGTGTAATAATTTAGGCATGTTTGCTGCAATTTGATATTTGACCTTTGCAAATGGTGCCAGTGACAATTATCTGGTGCGTGTCTGATAGTATGACATCACCCAATTCTTCCAGTAACATACCTTGAGTTCAACAAATAGCCTTCCTAATCAGTCTTTTTCAGGAGGAATCAAATGTCTGGTGATTTGTTCAAAGATTAGGAATGTCATTAGGTCCAGTGTTAATGGTTCTTGTCAAATCATACTTCACAGTTTTGTTATCAGTGTGATTGTAGACAGTCGGTGAATTTATACGAGAAACGTTCAACACTTGGAAAATACTGTCAAGAAGCCAGTGCCGCAAATGCTGTGGCAAATCTTAAGCAGAACATGATTTATCAAGCAGTTCTGCTGCAAATTTTGTTTGTTGTAGAATGCTATGACTTAAGGTCTCTGTTTCTAGTTTAGTCTTCTTTATAATATACGAGAATAATAACAGTGAAATAAAGTAGAGCACAATTTATGGTTCTATTTTCAGGCTTAAATTTCCTTCCCAATTCCCCATAAGCGTGAGCTTATCATTATTAAAATAAATCTGCAGATAAGAGGATGTTGAAAAACATGTTATTCTTCTTTCTTCTGTTTCTTGAATGGTAAAGAAGTCTGTGGGGTTTGTGGGGCTCAATCCATCATTTCCTAAGATTAAGTCTTTTCCAAACACTCTTACTGTATTTGATGGAAGACTCTCGGGTTACAAGCCGTAGAAGATGTGGTTTATTCACCATTCAGCCACCTGACGCAGCTTGTAACCTGAGAGTCTTTCATCAGCTTCAGTTGCTGCAAAAACTTTGCTTTATACTCTCCTACTGTATGTTCTTTAAATCTTAACATTAGCTGTGGCATTCTGCAGCATTAGGCAAAACCAAGGGTAGAATTGTTTACGGTGCAGAATACTTTTTATTTTTACAAATGTAATTAAAATAATATTGTTGTTCCTAGACTACTCGTCTTGGAAAGTATGTCAATGAACTGCGTCGCAAGACGACAAATGAACTGCTTGCGAGACGAGCGAAGGATCTGGTACGAAGATGGCGTGTCATGATTCAGGAGAACAACACAGCTGGGGTTTCTACAGTATGTTCTCACATTCCCTCAGCAGTTCATCAGACAAATGGGACAAATCTCTTGTTGCATCAAGTAAGTCCAGGACTCCGTTCAAATGTGAGTCCTGCTCTCCCCCAGTTTGGCAGCACTGCGGGTCGGTGTTACTCGCCTTCGTCGGCTGCAGCTGGGGATGCAACAACAAATTTTATACCAGGTTATCCCCGCTCTCCAGTTAAGCCTTTTGTTACAGGTGATTTATTTTTGAACCCCAGTCACCATTTTAAAGAGTCTTCCTCCATTTCGCGTTCAATTTCGAGTCCAAAATTGCACCCTCTGGCCCCCCAAGTGAAACTTCCTAATGTTTCATCAAACTCTGATCATCTGGGGTATCATTGTCGTCCTAGCATTTTAGTAAATATGGACTCTGTGCCCAGAACGCACGCGTCAAATAAGAGACTCCGGAAAGAACCTTCACAGGACGTGTCAGCTAAAAAATTTAGTCGGCCGAATGGTCAAGTGGTCAAGGGGTTTGATTTTATGAAGTCTTGCGTGCCATCGCAATCTGAGATCCATGGCGATGGTAGCCGAGACAGCATAAGCGGTATGAGCCAGGGCTCTAGTAGTTGTGAGGTAATACCATTACACAACAAAGTGCCTGTTATGGATATGGTTTTTGGGATGACGTGTGCTGCTGTTACAACAGCCACGACGACAGCTACTACCACAACTATGGCTACTACTGTTACGTCAACAGCTGCTACAGATCCCTTTACTTGGTCTAGCATTTGTTCAACTTCTGTTGTTACTGATACAACTTCTACACACAGTACTTCAGCTACTAATATTTTTGTTGGTACTACTGTAGTAACAACAGCTGTTTCTTCAGCTACTGATACTATAACTGGCTGCAGTACCACTCCCGTTCCTCCTGCTAAGACACGTCGGAAAAGAACTACAAAGTTGAGACGCGTGTCCGCTAGTGCTTCTGTAACACAGGCCATATCTGTGGGTGATATTCTGAAGGAGAAAATAGCATCTAAAGTCCGGACACCCAAAGTGAAAACTACACAGGAATTGGTTGCTAGTGTACAAGCCAAGACTGGTGGTGCTAGTGGAACCCTTCCTGAAGATAAATTAGGTAATTTAAATGTACTTTTATCTGAAAACAAACCTAGTCTTGCAAAATGCATTCTTATGAGTCGGGGAACCCCCACAGATGCCTTAGAGATATCGAGGAACAAGACCGAACACATCGCGAAGTTCCTCCAATCGCAGTCAGAGCTTCATCCGATTCAAGAAGATCCTTCCATTGTACCTCTTGCTGAAATGGAAGATCTGAGGTTACAGAAACATTTGAGGGGTCTTCCTGGCAGTAGTGGTGGGGATAATTACAATTCGTCTCCAGCCGAAGTGTCTTCATTTTCAAAACTGTCGAAGGACATCCTCCAGCAGTTCTCATCGTCTAAAGACTCGCAAAGTGCCAGTGGTATAGTGACGAACATTCATGATCAAACTGTCGAAGATATTCTTCCTCCCGTTGATGTAGACGCAATATGTTGGGATGAGTCCGTGACTGACGGTACAGATTCTGAACCTCCCGTTGCGAAGGAAGTAACAGAAGAGGTTATTAGGAAGTTTCATACCGAGCATATAGAAAACGTAAACGGAAATGTGAACGAAGGTGCAAGTTGTGATGACAGTGATAATTTCCGTGAGTGGCATGAGACAGTGTCGAAGAGGTCCTATCAGGGAGAATTTTTACATATATTGCCTTATGTTGTAATAGACTGACATTGTTTTGGGGTTAAAATATTCTGTGGAATGTGCCAACTGAGTAAGGATACAAGGCTGAGGCATATTTTTGTGATTCTGGGATGGTAGGTGGTTGTGAGGTCTGAGTGGAAAAGGACACTCATAAGAATTTATGTACTGCTGCATCATTTCTGGGGTATTTAATTACTGTTGCAGAATTTTCTTCCTTTAGTTGTCACCATTTGAGAAAGTGTGGTCCTTCACGATACTGTTAAATAATTATATTTAAATTTGACTGTATTTTGTTTTTTTTATTTTATAACAAAATTGACTGAACTGAATCGTATTCTCTGTATAATTAGATGTTCTTGTTAAATTACTGATCTTTTTTCTGATCTCCACTACTTTTTCTGTTTAATAAGGTGTTCTTATTAATTATATACTTTCCATGGTGTGATTTTGCAAATTATTTCTTTCTGAATACATTTCAGCAAACTACTACGTTTGACATCTCAGCTCAAAGAACAATTTGTCCTAAATCTGTTCCTGATTTCATGTATTTCTTCTTTATTTGCGTAACTTCTTCCTTTAATATTTATACATATCCCTTAAGTACTTGAAATTGCAGTTGTGGCCTCGTGTAGTTTTATACAGGCTCATGACTATTGATTGAACAAAGTGAGTTTGTTAATATTGTATTTTGTTATGTTTTATAAAGTTTCATTCCATCGATTATTATAATATGTATAAATATTAAGTAATTATGTTACTGGACAGTGATGATGAGAATGTGTTGGGTCCGTATGATGAGGTAATTAGTTTGTGAATTACTTGAAGGATCATTTGTATTGTTTCAATTTGTTTGAAAGCCATGGAATACAGAGCAAACTCAAATGTGTGTTACTGTTATTTCTGCTTTGGTTAGGTTATGCTGTCAATTGCGTTTTAATGGTTATCTTCAATTCCAGGTGCAAAATGCTTTAGCTCTGAGTGTAGTCTTATTGAGACTTCTTTCTGTGAACCAGTCAGTTTAATGTAGAAACCACAAGTTTCTCTGAGGAGCAGCTGGAAAGTTTGGGCAGTCTTTGTTAAATGTGCCTTTGGTTTTGACATGTCAAGAGCCACCCAAACACTTACCATTTTCCCTTTGCCTAGGAGAAGTGAAGGTTACATATTTGTGTAAAAGTATATAGTCCATAATCCCTGAAATTAAACGTGTCAAATTTTCTGAGAAGCGAGCTTCGTGCGATTGACTGGATAGTCACGACGACTGATACGCTGTACACTTAAGGCAGTTCCTACTACTTTTTGTCTGCACGGCGTCAAGGAAATGTTGATATTTTCCGTTTATCACTGTAGTTGGCGAATTGTGTCACCAACATATTTTTATTGTTCCACTAGTCTTTGAGCACCATGTTCTACTTTCCTGGAAGAACACTAAGGTGTCCCGTTATATTTATTGTTTGCTAGATGGATTATCCAAAATTAATAATAAGTGATCATTTTCCAAAACTGGGGCTGTTCAATGACATGAAGGTAAATTTTAAAAAAATGTTCAGATGAGTTTTGCTATAATTGAAGGGATCGTGTTAAAAATGTCAGCTTGTATAGAAATTATTTTTGGAATTGTTTATTCTGAGTAAAAAGTTACTCGTATAATTTATGTGATCTTCGTAGATTTGTTATGATGGAAGAAAATAGGCATACATATGACCATTCAGGTTTTGGGTTCTACTTTCTTTCTCCTGTGTTGTTTTGTTGCAGCCTACGCAGAATGTCGTTAAGCCAATAGAGTTGAAATGTTCAAATTTATCAGAACTTTAAAATTTAAATTTGAGTGGCCATACGTAAATGTAAAGTATTACATGAACGTTATTGCAATGATACCAAAATATTATATGGATTAATAACTGTGAATACATGTAAAAAAAATGATGTCTGAATGTTTTCATTCACATTTGCCCATTTTTTTGAAACACTGTTCTGAAGTTTAATTTTAAAAATTTTACATCTAGTTTCTGGGGTTGCATAATTGTTATGTGGATACGCAATTTGTCGTCGTAATCTGAAACTTGTACTGTTTCTTGTCTGAGAGTGTCCCAAAATACGTTTCCAAATTTTACTCTTAAAACAAAATATACTGAATGTGAAGGGCAATACAAATTTGTCAGCGTTCTAAAAGGCATTTTGATTGTACAAACGTATGGTACCAAAAAAAGAATTGTTCTGCGGTCTTTTCATGAGAAAATTTTAATGTATCCTGCTAGTACTAGTTCTCTGCTTGGCTGTACAAGGTCAGCATTTCAGAAACTTGTGCAAGTAGGTAAGATAATGTTTGGGAAACTGATGCTGCTAATATATATTTTTCCCCAATATTTACATTACACCTATGGAGCATGCAGTGAAAATTTTATGTTATGAAGGAAGGAAAATATTGGCTCTCTTACAGACATCGAAGTATCTTAGTCTTCAGAGCAGCCATAGAATGTTCCATTCTCCAAACTTTAGATACATTTCACTCTTATGTAACAATTTTGCAGTTATTTAAATTGCTGACTAAAGGAGTTATGTTAATGTAGGGTCTACATATTCAAGAGCACACGTGACAAAAATTCCGTGTATTGTGCGTAGTATTTCTCATGAATAAGTATTCGGTAGAAGACTGGCCGTCACATTCCCCAGATTTAAATTTGTGTATGTTATTTATTTAAAGTAGAATGCTTACAAAAATAATCCATACTCGTTAGAGGCCTTAGGAAAAGAATTAACACTCATTCCAGAAATCATGAAGAAAGAATATCGAGATGCGTCTCAGAACTTGCATCACCATGAAGTGTATTTCAGTGATGAAACCATTTCCAACAGTTTTCATGGGCCAGTTTTGCCACGTTACTAGAAAAGGTGAGCAGAGGACCTTATTATTCAAAAAATCTTTCTCAATGAACTGAATTTTCCAAGGACAGAAAAGGTGGCTGTCCAGCAGTTGGACACTGTCCACTGTAGTTGCTTCGACATGAGAGTTTAGATTCTCAAGGTGTTGGTGATGTCGACTATGGCCTTCTGGGTTGTGACACCACGTAGTCTTCGAGTGGTTATCAGAGTTGGAGGAATGCATCCCCTTCAATCACTTCAAACCTGAACATTTAGGCAGTTTATTCCTCTAAAATGGTAAATACCACAGCCCACCAGACCACAGTCGATTTGCCCTAGACATCTCTCTACCTTTTTCAAGACACTGAAGAGACCAGGTCCATCGTTTAGGACTGATAACTGCTGAAGTGACCCCAGATGTCAAGAGTATGTTCCATGACTTAAGACTACCATTTATGTCACTCAGACGATTACACTATTGCTTCTTACTTGAAGTGGGACATTAAAATTTCATAAATGGAACAGTCCCTTTTGCCTTGTATAATATAAGCAGATAACTTTATAGGGAGTTGTCAAGAACCCCCTTTGCATACACATTTCAATGTAAATATAGTATCCATCGATATAAAAAAAGAATATGACTGTCAGTAATAACAGATACTGGATCTTGTAGTATCTGTAATCATGAAACTAGTTCAGTAAATAACTTCCTAGGCTTTCAGGTTTACTAGAAGATGAATCATGATTTTGTATGTTCAATTGTAGTTGTCATGGAACTGAAGAAGACATTAATTAACCTGCACCACCTGGAAACGGATTTAAATTTTTGTACTATAGAGTTGCCTAACAGACATCAGCTCCAGAGTTAACAGTTTAGTGGTATTCTACTCTGATGCTTGGCCGTCTAGATCACGCGTCAGACAGATAATAAAGGTTAAGCTGTATAAAGTGACTATAAACAATTAGTATGACTTTTAAAAATTAATTTTTTATAACGAAGACCGACGTGGGACGGATAATATTCACTGTATACAGGCAGGGTAATGTCAATCACTTTTTTTTTTAAAGAATTGGTAGTCATAATTATGTATCGTGAGGTTCATGAATGAAATGAAAGTGGTGGCCTTCTATTTTATTACATGTGAACAGAGATGCAGAATTCTTTTGATATGATGTAAAAAATTATATATTGCACAGACTTGTACTATACACAAGACAGTGTCCATTTTTAAACTTATTTTACTTGTTAACCTGACTTTATATCAAGTGACCAAACGTCTTTGAAATGGGAATAAATTTGCAGTCACTTGATAAACCACTGTCTTCACTCTTGTAAGTATACTAGACTCAAGGGCATTAATTATTATTTGATATAATTATTTTCATTTGTGTTTACACTGTCTTCAGGTCATCTCATACTTTACATGAGGAAGGAATGTGTGTAGTGTGTGCTTGATAGTTTTTAGGAAGTTGATAAGTATTATATCTGTTGTTTCATGTTTACAGCTGAATGAAAAGAATTTTGAAGTACTGTACATTCATAACTGTTTAATTCTGGATTTACAAAAAATATATATATATATAACTAGAAGGGGTCCTGATATGTTATTATTCCCAGAATAATTGCCAAAGCTTTGTTAACTGTTTATAATTAAGTGAGAAAGAGTTATGTTTGATACTGTAAAGTTTGTTATATCTGTGTATAATTCCACAGAAAAAATATAATACAGTGAACATTTTAAGGACAGTCTCTCTTTGGGTTATTTTGAAGTCTCGCAAGTTTTAAAAGATGAATTGAGATTTTCATCCAGTATCTGATCTGGGTCAAATTTCTGCACTCAACTGGAATTACTGACAAGGAATGTATGTTCAGTTACTATTGTAACATACGAACTGTATGAACCCATTTACTTAACTGAATCATTGGAAAAGGATTCCATACTCCTGAAGCAAACTGGTACTTGGTACCCGATGCAATTCCTACAGGAATAAAGTGAGGTAATGTGTGCATAGCTTAACAGTTCTGGAGGAATTCACTATAATTTGACCTTTCATTAAATTATTATAAACTTTATTCTTTTTTACAAGGCTGGGTTGTTAGCCCTGCGCTCAAGGCCACTGAGTTCTTCTGTGACTTCCTTTGAGATTCGTTTGTAGTTGAATAATCTACTTCAAGGTGTGTGTTAATTGCTAAAATTCCTCTTAAGTTTACATTCTTCAAGCAGCCTTCAAAGGGTTAAGCGTATCCATACCTATTTCAGCTATGCAATCACAAAATGTTACATTTTTTTCAGGAACATAATGTTGATACTATTCATGGCCAGTACAGGCGTACTAATATTTTGTACAAGAAGTCACACTTTTCTTTCTAAAGTTTTACTGCTCATTCTTACAATATATGGGTGCCCCAATAACAATGCAAATAGAAGAACTGATATTTTATTCTTGTTTTGTATACACTCATCCTAGCTTTCAAAGCATAATTTTTAACAAAAGAAGGTTATGTATTATTTAACATATCGTGATGTTCCTTTAAACAGAGAAGATTATTCTGGTTACTTTCAGAATTATAATTTAACATAAAAAATTACATTCTTTTTCACAAATATTAACATTTGCAATGCATATTTTAACCACTGGACAACTTTTAATTTCTGTATATGAAAATAAGAATTACTGGAGCAGTGTAATTTTTAAATTATAAAAAAAATTGTATTTAATTTTAAATATACAGTAACATAACTTTAGTTTCAAATATGGCACAAAATACTTCAGAATCATTTCAATCTAATTCTTCATGTCTGATTTGATACATAATTGCATAAGATTCAAATAACAGAGATATTTCAACACGTGTCAGTACTTAACTGATACAGGTAGGTCAAACCCTTCATATATATATATACCTTCACAGAAGGCAATTTTACACACCAGACAATCTCATGCATACTGTAACATAAATAAATAAAAGAAATGAAATTTTAATGTGGTAAGATATTCAATAAATTTAACATCTATCATTTCATGTAACAATTTTGTTGCTTATTACTGTAAATCCAGGAAGCATTTTAAATGCCTTAAATTGCGGAAAAATACCAAATTGATACTCTTAAATAATATAAGATACAACTCAAAGAACTAAAAAATTGTTCAAAATCACAACTACATTCACAAAACAAGTGGAGATTATAAAAATGAAGTTACTTCACGATTTCTAAGATGTGATCACGTACGAAGTGTTTAATGTAACTGATCCATCAGATGAACAGGACAGTACCTGTGAACAGCTGTGATAAGGTCTCTTCGTGAAGCAGAATTAAAAGTACGATCCCATGTCTTTGCAGTACCGAACAGATGAACTAGGATATTGGAAATTCAACAGTTTGTTGTAAGAACATTCTGCAGTTTATAAATTTAAACATACTAAGGCATGCATTAAGAGATCTCACTTCCTGTCCTTGTACATTTGCAGTGTGTAAACATAATTTTTCATACTTTTTGCTAGACACGACTTGCTAAAGCGTCTGTTATTCTCTTCCCGTACACTAACATTCCCATATGACTTTGTGAGCTTTTAACAAATTAATTTTCTGGTATCAAGCACTGTGAAGCTGTAATACCAATGGAGGAAGATTTACCTGACATTACCTAGCCTCACTCTAGAATAATATTCTTGGTAGCCAGAAAATCAAATGTATAGAGCACGTTCAAACTGCGGCGTCTGTAACTGGTATCAGGTGATTGAATGACCTAGATCAGTAAAAAATGTAATGGTTTGTACTTCACAGCTTTGATTCTAAGAAGAAATACATTTTATAAGAGCTGGGCCACTACAATATCAGATGGAAGTGGGACAAACTCGCATCGCTGAACACAATCGATACCAAATCTTGCACAGGTTCACATCACCTCCATTGCACTATGACTACTATTTTCACTGAAGCCCACTGCACCGTTAGAAGAAACAAGTTCTTCTTCTATATTATGTGTAGTGTCATCTGTTGACTGATGCATCGTGTCTGTATCATCCCAGTTAATTTTGAACCTGGTCACTCTGGGTTCTGAAGCCAGAATATTGCGGAAAACCTGTAAAGTAACGTCATTCAACTTGATGCAACTCGTACCATCGTCTTGGGCTATAAGATGGAATTATTTTGAACTTAATGACAGCAAATATTTCTATTTCATGTGCCATTTGTGATGTCGGAAAAGGGTTTAGTTCATTTTCATTTTACACACTGTTTTTCTCAGTAATGTTTTATATAAACATTCAAAGAGATGTGTATGATGCGAATGTAAACAATTAATATTTTCATTACCTTCAAAATTATGGTGATTTTATGCAACTTTTAGATCTACAAATTTCTGGTAGAGGTAGAAAACGGTTATAGTATACCAACTTTTCAACTATCTTTTAACAGCGATACCATTACAAATTATGTTTGCGTGAACAGTTACCTGAATGGAAGTATTTCATCGTCATTATGTTATTTTCATACTGAAACTACTGTATGACCGTTGATAAACTAGGGACACGTGGCATGCAAACTGAAAAGCAGACCTTCACTTATAACTTACGATGAAAGATCTATGGAATATAAATAAATTCTTTTCAAGTATAAGAACATGCCTCTAATGCTGACCTTATCAAATTGTGGTTGTGCTGGAGGATTTTCTTTGACCTCTGGTTCTGTGTAGTCATTGTTAATAAAGTATCCAACACGCACAAATTCTTGCCGTCTATAGGAACATGTAAGGAGTACCACCGTCACTCCAAGTGCATCAACAACAGGAATTTTCTGCTCATCTGGAGGGTCTGCCTGCAATAAATACCTCCATTCAACAGTATGTCTTCGAAAGGATAAGCTCTCGTGTATAAGAATCCTTTGATACTTTGGTAAATAGTTATAATTGGTTGCAATAATATACATCTACATATGGTGGTCATGACAATGTATCTGTTGTTTGAGATATTGAAACTAATAATGGATACATAACAATGCAAAAGCATTTTCAGTACTTATACCTGCAGACTGAAAAGATGCCACCATTAGAATAGGATATTGGTATTCTAACAGCAGGAATTCATAAGATTAGTAATTTAATAATGCTGCCTCAACCCTAGAAGAATCACAATATATCCTACCTGAAAGACAAACTTATGCTTCCCCTCAGGAATTGGTCCAACATATATTGTGTCCAAAATCTGATCATGCTCCTCACTTTCTGCAGAACCTACATAGATCATCTTCCACTCTAAATCTAGAAGAAAGCACATCTTACTTAAGACTTTCCTTTCCATATTATAGTAAAATATACTCTACATCTGACTCTTCAGATGTGGTAGAGAATGTATGTGTTATGCAATAACTTTACTCTTGCATACATAGAGAAAGTATGTTAACTGATGAATTTATGAATCCCCCCCCCCCCCCAAATTAAATTTAAAACTTTTTACAGCAATTCAGTACCAAAAACAAGACAGATATCATTAATAACATAATGACAAGCCACATTAATGCATGTCCGAGAAAACTGAGACCACAACACAGTGGCAAGGAAAACTTAAACAGCAACAAATACAATTTTGTAACATGCATCTGCATATACAGAAATCTGGTTTGCATGAAGAAAGAATTCAGCGGTAAAAGTATTAGTGGCACAAACATCTGCAATGATTAGAATAAGGCAGAAGAATCGTTTGAGTCACAATGGGTCAACAGCCTATCCTGCACAGATGTTTTGTTAGGACTTTTAACCTCAAATTAAATCAAAACAATGGGTTAGAGAGATTTTAATAATATATATTACATGTAGAAACAAAATGAACCTAAAAACTGTAACATATACAAATGATCACCACTGTAAAGACGTACAAGGCAGCTTTAGAAAACAAACGTACTGTGTATAAATCAACTGATCTTGATATATACACTGGGGATAATAAAAATTCTTGTAACTACCAACCTTCCTTCAATTCCTCTATACATTCGAAGGTTATTTCAAACTGGAAAGGATTGAGAAACGGTGATGGATTATCCAGTACAACCACGTTACACAGCTGGACTTTAGCCATTTTCTCAAAATTCTGAAATGCACACAATGGTCATTAGAACCTAAAAAGGAATTATTAATGTTTACTATGCGCCGCTTGTCATTACTTACAAAAGGATTTAAAGCAATTTGAACTCTACGCTGACTTTAAACAATGACACTACAACCACCAACTGACTAACCAATTCTGTGTAGCCAAAGTTTTCCCATGTACTATACCATGCATAGAGTAGAAAAGCATGTATTTTTGGCGGTAAAACAACACATACAATAGGATATGGTACTAATCAGAATGGCCAACTACCTACTTGCAGGCAAATACTATTTCTTCTTCTTCTTCATGGCTCAGGTAATTTTCCTGTTCCGTCTGCACAATAAATCTCGCCATCTCTTATTTGGTCTTCCTAAATCACTTCTTCCTGAAAGTTTGCTCTGAAGTACTCTTTTTCGTATTCTTGCATTCTGTGTAAATGTTGCAACCAATATTTACGATATTGCTTTATTACATTATTTGCAGGATCTGTATTTCTGTAAGTTCTAAAAAAATTAATTTATTATATGGTGAAGTTTTGTACAGCATTTGGTATTCAGCAGGAAATTAATTTCAGTACTTTTATTCTGCTCTGGGCCTTCTTACTGGGTACCCATCTTTTACTCCAATATACCACGACTTGTATAGCCATATACTATTCCTATGTTGGCATTCATCACAGATGATAACAATTTGATATCATTAAGCAAAGGTGACTGGGATTAGTACATTCTGGCAAGATAATAAAAAATATGGTAGGAATGTATAAAAATATGTCGTAAATGAGATCAATTATGAATATCTGAACAAACGACAGAATAGCGTAATCCCCAAAACTTGAAGAGAGACAAATGTAGTTATCCGCTACTTCACTGAAACGAATTAATACAGTAATTTAAATACAATTTAATCATACGAAATAAAATTGTCCTACAACCTGACGTGTTCCTAAGCATAAATAATTAGGTATGCAGAAATAAAGTTTCTTGGCAATCGTATGTTCCGGCGGTGACTGCTGTTACCTTTCTCTTATTTACAAATATGCCAGGTATGCGCGTACTCTGATCTTTCCTATTAACGAACGAGTTTGATGTATGGCATTATGAATGCCCATAGTATATTTTCCCTATATGTTATTTAAATATTTACAGATTTAAACAGCACACTTTTTTGCGGTCATCCTTGGTGATTGACATAGTAAAAACTACATTTGTTTTGGAAATAAATTAAAATGGAATCGTTACATTCTTAAGTATATATTCATTTTTCACTTGGTACTGAACGTAGGCTGACATGTATGCTATAAATGCAATAATATGTTTTTGCATTTGCATTGCATGAATATTGTTACCAATTGATACTATTGAAACGAAATTGGTAACGCAGTTGACTTCCTTAGTGTATATTTGATCGATAGGTGGTTTTGAGAAAACGAAGGTCTATGATTTTTGGGAAAGATTACGTATTATGTGGATTAGGGATGTGGTGAAGGATTCACGGTGGGTATGGCTATTTATATGTAATTAGAATATGGCATTTCAAACAACATTTTGTATAATACATCTGTAGTATCATGCGTAAAGCGAATGGACGTCGTTGGGCATATTTGTTGGGCACGGGTTGTCTTTTTTCATTCACATTGTCGCTGGTGTTTTTAGAATTATTACATTATTGTAAACTATGTTATCTAAAATGACTACAATTATCATACTTGTCTTTCTTTAGCTGTCAGTTTGGGAATGTTAGTACCGTATTTATAGTAATTAAAGTTTTGCCTCAAACGAAAAACCCCGTCAATCATTTTTTTAACATGGAAGTTCGTGTTTCTCAGAATTTAATGCCGCGAATTTATTAAAAATTACAATAGTACTGTCAGATGATTACAAACATCTTGATAACCATACTTTCATTGTGTGTCAGTTTAGTACTACGATATTAATATTACTGGTTTATGCAAGAATTATTGAATAGAAATGAGGTTAGGTAGAGTATCAGACCTACCTTTCACACGTGGAAGCGAATGTAAGGTACAGACCATTAATTTAACTTTGTCTTATCAAAAGTTTCATAGATTAGTAGCATTCACATCTGTTAAAAAGTAGCGGAGTTTCCAGTGAGTGTTACATCACTATCTTGAACTGTAATTGTTATTATTTAAAAAATGTGATGTACAGAATATACACTCTGTAGTGTTAGAAAACTGTGTTTAATGAAGTAATAGTTTGTATCTGAAATGTTTTCTTAAAGTTTATACACTCTCATTCTCATTGCCCACCTTTAGCCATTGTGAGTCTGGCCTGAACCACATTACTCAACTATAAGATATGCTTTGGAAACACCTGTGAATTCAGCTTTGTTCTGAGCGACCTGACTGAAAGCAGCCGACAATCACATGAAGACAGTTGGTCCACCCAACCGTTCCCATCCTGTTACAAAGCATTCTTCTGATTGATTTTCACACAAGGTTCAGTGCAAAATTTGTAGTTCATACTTACCAGTATTTTTACTTCTGCAGGGTGGGATCAGAAACAATGCAATGATGCAAGAACATGGAATCCTGCAGTGGCACACCGACATCATCAGAAACTGGTGTTGCTGCCACCGTCACTTCTACCAGCACTACAGCCACCGCTACCACCAATGTCTCATTGAGCAATGGAGGTGCCCATGGGGAGGAAGATGAGGACTCCAACTTTGATCGTCTGACTCAAATGTTGCCAGAATGTTTTGTTAGTGTCAAACTTGAAAATAACGAAGACACTTGTTCTGCAGAGATATCTACTAACACGGTATATATTGTTATATCCTGATTTAAAGTTAAATTACCAAATTAACAATGTTCTTGTGATGCTATGTGGACTTACAGGTGGATACCAGTGTGTCAGAGAGATATAATGTCTCCATCTTCAGTGCTGAAGATTGAGTCAAGTGCAGAACTTCAGCCCTGATGATGGTTATAGTATGCTTCTCTGAAATGGTGTCTGTCTACAAGTCCACATGACATCACAACCTAGAAGACCAATATCAATCATTTTCAGCTGTGAGAACTTCATATTTCAGAAAGGCTGGACTCAGAGCATGCCCCATGGTATATTCTAAGTAAGTCCCTGTTTTGATTTAGCCCTAGTTTTATTAAATTACCATTATTGATACCTTGTGCCAGGGCTGTGGAGTCGGAGTCGGAAGCAATTTTAGGTGGGGTCGGAGTCGGTAAAAATGTACCGACTCCGACCTCGATATAAAATCTTAAGAACAATTTCTATACCGTGTGAGCTGCCGGCAGTATCACGCTTAGGGAGATCCAAAGATGCGTTGAGCCACGTGGTGTGGGAATAATGCTTTGTAACTTTGGCTCCGGTACCTTAAGAATACAAACTGTCTACAAATCAACCGATTTCTGCAATAACCATTATACGTATACTTAAATATAGGTTATAAGTCTAAAAAGTAGCCTGATGATTAACATGGTGGTGATGAAATCTCTTGTGGTACCATTTACCATTTTAGTAGGTTTACCCTTATTAATATACATTGAGCTTTTATGAAGGAGTCACAGTTGGAGATTTTAGTACCTACTCCGTAATGGTCCAAAGTTTCACAATTATTACACGTTACATTTCCTTTGCAGACTTATTCTTTACCTGTAGAGAGGACAGAATGAACAAAAACGAGGCTTGGAAAGTGTACAGAATATCAGAAATACACGTGTTCCATGTGTACTCAAGTCATCCTTAATGTTTAATGGTAATTATCTTGGAAACAGTATGTAGTATGAAATATGTATGTGGCATCAAATATTCAATTTATTGATTGGCCATAAAGTTTGTCTGACAATTTCACACTTTTTCATTCTGTTCAGTAATGTATTTAAAAGTATGTTCAAAACTGTATTTATATGTAATTCAGAGTTGTGGTTCAACCTTTCAAGTTTGGACAAAAATTATAATTTTTAAAATTTGATATTAATAGATGATACCAAATTTCACCATCCATCCATAGTGGCATATGTGTATGGAAAGCGAGATAAAATAAGAAATGGCATCAAAGTGTTACATGCATGAGTCACACACATTTTTATGAATGTTTATTATAAAAACAATTTGATTCTGTAGGTTCATCAAAATCTATTTTAATGCTGTTTCACTATTTTTCTCAGGTAAGGTTGCCCTACCCCAAACATTTACAATGTAAGGATTGACACTTCCATGTTTGTGGTTCTCAGTTTAAATATAAGATTAGAAACTGACTGTCCTGCCTGGGACATCTGTTACTTCACAAGAATGATGCGATAATGCCTTAGAATCTTCCTTCATCCTGTCATGATGTAAAACTTTTCAAATTGACCAGTCGCCATGCTCCCGAAATAAATAAGCAATAAGAGAATGATTTGTTTATGCTGTTCAGGTATCGCCTATACAGGACACCGTACGTAAAGGAACTTCGTCAGGGTGTCCTGAAGTTTTAAGTGAGCCGGCACCTTCTAAATCAGTATCGCTGGACATGCAGAACTCTCAGCACACGACTGGAACTGGAAGTCGAGTGGCTCCTTGTTTTCACCACAGGGGAACAATGGGGTGCTCTGCGATACCAGAAATGCCTCCCTGGCTTCAGCAATGTTACACCACAGGGCAGATATCTGGCAGTGACAGCTGTCAGCAAGGACCTCAGCACTTCCACCAATCTGCAATGTATTTCAGTCATGAAGGCCCTATCATTCAAGGAGACAGGTACAACATGATAGTATTTTTTATTTAACATTTTTATTTCTGCTGCATATAAAATTGTGATAATTTGTTCTTCCATGAAAGACGACAACCATTTCCTACAATGGTCAGCTTGGGACCTGGGAAGCCAGATGAGAGATGTCCATGTTATCCAATCCAGAATGTAAATTGGTTGTTCAGGAGAGAACGCATTTCAGTAGCATAGTGGGCTGGTGGCCCGTCTTATCGCATCAGCTCCGGATAATGTTCAGCAGTCATAGAAGCATCAAAGAAATATGGTCCAATAATCAGTTCGCTGGTGACTCCAGCCCACATTATAACTTTAGGTGGATGGTGTGCTGCTTCTATGAAGAAATGCGATTTTTCTTTAGCTCATATATTAATATTTTGAGTCTTTCCACCAAGATATACTGCACATTTGTACTCCAGTCCATGAACAGTCTGTGTCTTAGCCTTTGATGTCCAATTATTTAATATAATTTTAAGAAACATTGCATTTTTATATTGTTACAATTTTATCGTAAGTTACAAATTCCATTTCTGACAAGCCATATAGTTGACGACTTAATAGATGGTAATACCGCCAGTAATGTGTCTGGTTCTTGGGTACAATATAAGGCAAAAGAATTACTTTACAAGTTCAAGTTGTTCATTTTTTACAGTTAGTCATACCTTTAGGCCATTTTTGTGCAGTTTGACTGCCTTTCAAAACACAAATAAGCCGGTGTAATGCTGCAAAGATAGGCAGAAAATTGTAGTTTCTACATGAAAAATCTTACTGTAGGTTGGAAAGTGATAATGGTAGCGTGATACTATTATAATATATTTTTCTTACAGGTCTTTGAAGTCTGGAGGAGGAATTTCTCGTATAGATACGACTCCTGCTGGAATTGGTGGCCTTTCAAATGGTGACATTTGTGATTCAAACACCTTCCTCAACTATGTTTTGAACCAGCAAAGGTCAAGTGGTATTTTCTTGTTTGACCCCATCCGTACCCTTCATCCAAATGAACCCAGCACCGAAACATCTGAGCATGAAAGTAATACGAACACAGAGTCTACCAAGCATCAGAATCTCAACCACAAACACACGAGTGATGCCTCGGTTAAACGTAATAACTCACCGCCATCTTCCATCGCTCCGGTCGAGGGTAATCCCTCGCGCCGTGATGCTGCCACCAATACTGTCTCGAAATATGCGCAAACAATTCCGTTACTTCCCCTTAATTCCGATGCAAAGACCAACGTGGGTGACCACTTGGATGATGGCGATATACCCATGACTCGAATTCAGTCCAAGGCATGCCACTTACGCCATTGTACCAAATGTATCATGTCAAAAATAAGTCACATGTGTCATGACGAGAGAACGTTGCAAGCACAAGATGAAAGTGGAGGCCAGAGCTTAACTGCAAACTTTACTGTTAGTGGTGCTTGTCAGAAAATTATAAACATGAGGAATTGCTCTACTGTGGGCTGTGGTAATCATATTGCAGATGCTAAAGCTGAAAGTGGGAAGGTACAGACTAATTTTGTTGTCATAAGTACAGATGGCAGCAGTGACATAAGCCCTCAACAGGGGCAACAGTGTAACCATGGATCTTGTTCTTGTTTGGCGGAGAATACTCGTAATCTTACGGGCCATGCTGTAAAGACTGAAGACTTGTCAGCTCATAACTTCGGTGGTACAGACAGTAACGGCAAATTTGGAAACATGCAATTAGGCCACGGAGTTGTTACCGACTGCAAATGTATGAATGATTGCAGTAGTATGTGCATTAAGGATAATCGTAGATTGCATTACGTTGATATTGATAGGCCGTTTACTTGTGAAATATGTTTCAAGAACTATCCTACAAGCACTGCACTGATGAACCATATGAGGTACCATCGTGGACAACGACCATATCAGTGTGAAGTCTGCAACAAGGCTTTTGCAACAAATTCTCATCTCGTCACTCACCGCAGAGTTCATACAGGTGAACGACCATTTCAATGTAGGCTGTGCAGACGCAGCTTTGCTGACCGGTCTGCATATGTCAAGCACGAACGTACTCACGGCCCAAATGGAACGATAATCAAGCGATACAAATGTGATGAATGTGGTAATTCATTTGTGGATTCTTGTGGATTGAAGAAACATGTTCGGATACATACTGGCGAGAGACCGTACTGTTGTTCAGTGTGTCAGAAAACATTTTCAACTAGTTCAACTTTTGTTGCCCACAAGAGGATTCATAGTGGAGAAAGACCATACAAGTGTGAAAACTGTGACAAAATGTTCATTACCAAGTCTCACCTCTTGACTCACCGACGGACACACACGGGTGAAAAACCTTTCAGCTGCCAGGTGTGTAACAGGGCATTTGCGGATGGTTCAAGTTTTCGCCGTCACGAGCGTCTCCATACAGGTGAGAATAGGCATACTTGTGATATCTGTGGTAAGGGCTTCCCATTTGACACGTCATTGGCCAAACATAAACAGAGCCACATACCTGGCACGCCAACATATGTATATATGGTATGAATTATTTGCTGGCTATTTGTACAGTCTTTTGGACTTGAAAGATTTTCTTTTCAGAAATTCATCGTATGTAGGGATCATTGCATATTAGAAATCATGGCTAGTGAATGTAATCTCAGTGAAGCTCTTATTTAGGTATATAGGAATACTTTTCTTTTTGTTGTCGGTATTTGGCAGAAACTATTTCCGTGGGTATCTGTTTAACTTACTGAAGGACGTGTCTTACTGATGAACACCTGGAGGGATGTTTATGATTTACGGTAACAGAAATTAACCTTATATTGAAAGATTACTCAATATAAGCAGTGTTTTATTTATAATTTAGACAACTGATGAAGTCCAAGAAAGATTGTAATGCACCATTGTCAGAAACGTTCAGATATCACCCTGATTTAGATTATTTAACAGTAGAGTAAAATGTATGTATATCCAAAGCTTTGTATGTGATGGTACTGTTATGTTTGAATTTTCATCAAATTAGAATGTTTAAGGACAACCAAAATCAGTAATTCACATTCATCGCCCTGATGACGGAGGCAGTATGTCCTCTGAAACGTTGGTTAACATCGACCAGTCTACACGGCGCAACAACCCAGAAGACAGAAATCTTCATACTCACCGCTGTGAGAACCTCAAGTCTTAAAACTCTGAATTAGCTTTTGTTTTGCTATAACTAGTGAGTTCAGCATATTCTGTACCAAACTATGCAGCAAAAATGTTCAATAGACATTCAAAAATAAAATTTTAATTCAAAATTCATTCTGGGTTTACATATAATTAGAAACTGGAAATTGAAGTACCAACTGCACAGTGTAAAAAGTGAGAAGAGAAATAAATACAAGTTTTTAAAAGCTAATAAAATTCATATAGATAATAAGTAATGTAATATTACACAGTAAAGACAAGTAATGGTCAACATAGAAACATTGTGTAATGTAAGGTTTAGAATAATAATCATATAGATATTAAAATGTTCCTTTTACCTCATGAGAAGTGAACATGTGATGAATCTGATAAGGCATAATGCTCTGGTCAACTTTTTTTACCACTATAAACCAGAAGTGCTGTAATCTGCTGGCAGAACCTGGGAAGTACATTGTGATTTTTTTTTTTCAACCACAGTGTGTTTTGAGGGAAAGCTGTTAACACTAAAGTTGAAACAGAATATTACAATGAATTTTATATATAGTGGTTGAAAAATGAACCACAAATTGTTAATGGGTTAAATTATTATTGAAAAGCTGAAAAGGTATGATTCACCAGGTACTGATAAAGTTTTAGACAAATTTATTGAAGCATGAGGCAAAATATTTTCTGCAATGCAGAAACTTGTTAATTTTATGTGTAATAAAGAAGAATAAGTGCAGAAGTAGATGTAATATTTTATTATACCTATAAAAGAAACTGGAACATATTGGGATCCAATTTCAATTCCCAATTTTAATAAAAATAATAACAATACATGAACATGTGTGTTAGGTTAGGTTCCTGCTTTATTGATTCATTTGTTGGAAACTGATTATTGTGAGAACAGCATAAGTGTTCATAAAACAAAATGTCTGTTATTGTACTTAAAAGACTTTATAAATAACTTGTTTGTAATGTGTTCTATAAGTAAAGTAAATCCTTAGCCCTGTTGTATAATGCATTTAGCTCTGTGCTAAATGTATTAAACTCATTTGCATATAGTAATGTGATTGAAAACCAGTTGAGTTGCATTTTTGTTGTTGTCATGAAGCTGCCATGTTGTAGTTTTTACATTGTACAAGAGAATTAAAAAAAGTGAAGTTGTATATATTTAAATGATGTGTTGCTGTACATCATTTCAGGACTGTATTAAGTAATGCTGGTATGTCTGCCATTGCCATGTTAGTATTTTCAATCATAAGATATTAAAAAAATATGAATTTTGGATAGCCTCTAATGGCATAACATCCATACCATATTTCATAAAATCTTTCAGTCAGTTACTGATTTGAAACGTGCAGTCAGATTGACAAAATCAGCACTTTATGTATTCGTTTGATGTAAATTGTGCAGAAAACGCATAAAAGGGTTGATAAAACTGATTAGAATCATAATTGGAGAATATCTCTCTTCCAGCCTTCTCTTGGTGATGTTAACACTATCTGGTTTATAACTTGATGCCCATAGATCAGTTACTGATCACATTTTCTGTGTTTGTCAGATAGAGAAGAAAAATTATAAGTGCAATTGGACAATACATCTATTATTTACAGACATCTAGAAAGCCTGGGAATCAAGAGAGAAATATTGTACAACATTCTCATCCAGTTTGGTATATTGAAAAAACTAGTTAGGCTAATCAAAGTATGTTTAAACAAAACTGGTAGTAAACAGGTTAACATTCATTTGATACATTTTCTATTCAGAATGGTGTGAAACATGGAGATACTTTATCACCACTGCTTTTTAACATCACTTTGGGATATGCCATTAAGAAGGTGAGGAAAATCAGGTGAGATTATAGTCAAATGGAACACATCAACCACTGGAGTATGCTGGTGATGGAGCATTAAATAAGAATACAGAAAATCTGCTTGGTCTAGAAAGAAACGCAGAAAAGAACAAGTATACCATTATGTCTTGTCGCCAGAGTGTGGGACAAATTCATAATATAAGTGTGTGCAGTACGCGACTGTAATCTTGAGACTTGCAAGGAATGCAGGAAGTCCGAAGCATTAAAGGCAGACGCTATCTTTCCTCCTTCACCCCACTTCCTCACCCCGCAAGTCTCAAGATTACAGTCGCGGACTATATAATCCTTTTAATATATGATGACTCCCCTGAGGGTGGTCATATGAGACCAAAACATCCAGAGATGAATGGTAAATGTTGTATTTGATGGTGCTAATACATTTAAATATTAGTTACTTAAATTGTATTGCATTTCCACTGACTTTGTTAACATATTCCTCGAAAATTATACTCAGCTTACTCACATCACTGATAACGTTGGCTATTCACATATAATGCTTACATTGTCACCCATATTATTAGTCATGGTGTATGTATATATTTCAGATAATGTGTGTGTATATTAAAAATAAAGTAATCTACACATATTTTAAGTGGATGATGATTTACATTAATATTTCATGGATTCCACATGTGTTTGTAAATGTTTTTTTTGTCTTCATTTACATACATATTCAGTAACAGATTGTTGCTTTGTTACATACTCAGTTTCTTTAAGCATAGGGGCCAGCCTAGCCACCTTATGTCTTCTAAACATGGGGCCTTTGTTTCCTGGCATTATTTTTGGAAATGAATATCCAATTTCATTTATTTTTCAGTCTTAAGGCAGATATGGCCCACTGGCCTCCAGATAGATCATGCTGGTGTAACATGCTGATATTCTTCAGGAGCATAGGTAAAAAGAAATTCTACATTGATACAAGAAGAAATTTTGGTTATGTTATATTCATGTCTTCTTTTTGCAGTCATGTCAATGAATGCCATTGATTCCTTGAATGGATCATTTGTGTTTCCATTAAATTTCACAATATAATATCCTTTATAGTGCACGTGGGATGCGCAGTGGTCGCGCGGTCTGAGGTGTGGGCCTTGTGCCGCTTGGTCACTGGGACCGTGGGTTCGAATCTCACTCAAGCCATGGATGTTTTTCCATGTTGTGCTGTCCTGTGTATAGGTAGAGGCCTTGCGACGGGCTGATCCCTCGTTCAAGGAGTTCTACCGAATGTCTATAGATCAAACCAACGAAAAGTTGGGACCCGCAGTGCTCAGGCACTTGAAGAACGGATCGTTCCCAGTATAGTGCACGTAATTATTGATACATACTATTATATCTGTAATTTTATTCACAAGAAGTAACGATATCCACCAGATCAGCGGTAAAGTTTTAGACCTACATATTGCCATCGTTATGAGATTAGAATAGAAGGAAGTGTGAAACGGAAATCAATTCTCTTCTATTTAACCTAAATGGCTCGTTGGTAACATTTATTCAATTGCGTGGTCATAAAATTATGGTTAGTAAGCCACACATGTAATACCAACCCACAGATGACTGGGTTGGTATTACATACGCAAGACCTAACTTCACGTGGTTACAGGATGTGTCATGGATGGTGTTGTTTCTTGTTTTTGTTGACTTTTGGTTTCTGTTTTAGATTGTGAAAGACAGCATATCTGCCAAAAAATTGATTTAAATTTATTCAGGTCTGTCAGCAGTTATTCCACGTGAATTTTAACACCTAATGTATGTACTAAACATTGATTTCAGCATGTATTGAAAAGTGTGGTTAAGATGCGTAAACAACTTCAGTAACGTTTGTAATTTAATTGCTTTTAAGTGAGATTTGAGGTTCTTATGGCGGCGAAGATACCGATGTTATTCGTCAGGGTTGTAACGCCATGTAAAGAAACGTATTATCATCTTCAGCGCTGAAGATGGAGACAGTATGTTTCTCTGAAAGGTTGTGTCTACAAACAAGTCCACGCGGCATTACAACCCAGAATACAAACAGCAGTAACTGTGATTAAATTTGTGGGCCATTAGAAGAAAATAATTATGCTGCTGGGAGATACATTCTACAACTTCATTGCCTTCGTAATTTATTAGTTTATAAGAAGTCATTACAATGGGATTTCTTTGTTATGTCTTCAATAAAAGTTGTGAGCGGTATTGTATTTAATGATCAAATCATCTTGGATGAACTATGATCAATACTTTTATTAATAACGGATGCTGGATGATTACACAAACCTTTTTTCTGTCTATTCTAGTTTTGTTGCTGAATAATGAATTCCAGTTTTACATAAGCATGTGGCAAAGTGGATTTGTTTGTACATTGCACCTTTATACATATTTAAGAGTAAACTATTCCAGATGTGAATGAAAGGGAGTTCATTGAATGTGGAATGGTATTTTAAGTGAAATCTACCATTATAGACATTTATTTTTAGATCATCTGGGAACTCAGAATAAAATATGAGGATTTTGTTGAACACAAATTAGATATCACTGCATTAGAATAATTGTATGTGGCTTTACCAGAGGGCATCTTTGAAAAGTTTTATAACTGCACTTGGTAATCATTTTGATCTGTAAGTCTTTCATCTCATTAGGCTGCCAGACTGGACATAATGAGAAGATTACATACTGTACCATTCTTTGATTTGTAATGAGAGTTTAAAATGTTGTATATCTTCAGTTAGTATACAGGATGAATGAAACCATGACCTTGAACTTCAGCAAAATATGCCGCTTTTGCTTGAGTGATTATAAGACACTTCTGCCTCTCTTTAATACTGCAGAGAAAGTACAAGAAAAAATCCACAGTATATCACCTACAATAGAGGTAAGTGTAGAGGTTAGGGAAGTGTAAGGTACACATAAGGAATTTTCAGTAAAAACTAGTAACCATGTAATAGTCCCTTCTTTCCAATCACTCATGTGACCCTTGAGTAAAGGTCACCCTGGTTGCTAGGCTGCTCCTCATGCCAGTTGCACAGAAGTTTTGCAGCTGTGAACATAGTGTATTCATGAGCAGTACATGTGTTCGTTCTTGAACATTACTTAACGTTAAAATCATTTTCTGCTGTTTGGGAACCATTTAGCAATGCATATACATACAAGGAGGTTCCAAATAAGAAAACTCATGAACTAGTAAAAAAATGTTAGGTACACGGGTAGTGTTTGTCCGCAACAACTGTTTATCAAGTGAAAAAACAGCTGAAATTACGGCCATACTAATTTCAAGTGCGTCAGCTGCAGCAGTGGGATACGTCTGCAAGAATTTAATATTGTCATTGGTTTCATCTTTTTGTGCATTAATGGGTTTATGTATGGTAGTCAGTCCTGCGGTTTAAATGAAACATTCTCTATATTGAAATTACAATAAAACACTGCCATTTTAACCTTTGCATGATACAAAGTAATACTGGTTGCAGCAAATATAGTAGTGCCAATTTCAAGGGTCTAGATATGGTTAAAGTAAAAGTTATGCTCCTCACACGACCTTGAAGGATCGTCTCTTGTGAGCTATCAACATTTGCTTTTCAGTATATTCACAACTGATCCGTGTGTAGATGGCAAGGTATTAGCTACCTCAAAGCTTAACATGTCATTATAAAACGATGTGTATGCAGGTTTTTGCTGGAGATGGTCTGCCAGCCCAGGTATGCAAGGAATGTATCACTCAGGTCAACAAATCTTACAAATTTAAGCTGCAGTGCGAGAGGTCAAATGCTACCTTGCGACAATACCTAAACAACCAACAGCCACATGAGCCATCAGTTCAGGTAATTTATTCATATTTTTAGGAAGTAACTTTGTAACCCAATGTGAATACTATTTGTGGTTGATGGTGCGATGCAGTTGAATGAAGATGTTTGAAGAGATCAGTTTATCTCAAATTAACTCTGGTTAAAATTTTTTTTGAAGTATATTTTCCGTATTTTAGCAACAAAGAATTCAGCCAGTTTTTTATGTATTAGCCCAAAAGTAAAGGAGTGACAAACATATATATATATGCAGATATTTGTATGACAGAGTAGTCTGTGTACTTCTATTTTCAGATTGTTTTGAAAGAAGAACCCTCATTGTGTAATGATGACACAGAGTTAAGTAGTGAATTGTTTCTATCATTTGGCAGCAATAACCAAGAAAATGTAAGTATAGAAATTAGTAAGGATCACTTGTTTTTTTTTAACTGTATGTATATTTACAAATATGTCATTACATAGATTAGTAGAACAGGTTTTAAGTGTGTTTTAATATTGTAGTGACTTAAGAAATAATCTTGGCCATAAAATATTTTATCAGATGGTACAGACTACCATATTAGGTGATAATCAGATTGGATTGGTGATGTCTTACAGAATTTAATTGAAGCTGTAAAATATGTTTGTTAAAAATTAAGTGAAATATGTATTAACTCTCTTATAATTTTCCAACATGCAGTATAACCTCATTAATTCAGATCCTGCATAAATTGGATTGCCTTCTTTTTTATGTATGTATTTTATTTGTTTGGATTTTATTTTTTTCCCAAATGAGAATTTAATGATATAATTTCCCATTTTTCCCCCCTTCATCATATTCATGTTCTAATACCATCTGAGTTGAAAATATTTACATATAATTATATTTTGGATACAGAGGCTAAGAGAAGAATATTTTGTTCTTTTCAGTTGTTCACCCTGTTGTCATTTACTATACTGACTGCCCATCTGCATATACTTACCATATTTTATGAAACTAGTTCAAATTTTTATCCATGCTGTATTCAAAAAATAGATCATCTTCCAATGAAAACGTGACCTATAATTTTTTTTTTAAATTTTGGGCACAGTACAAATTCATTACATCTGTTTTCACAAACCACTGATGTTCATACGACTCTTTCTTCGATCTGTGCTGTTTGTTCTTAGTGCGTATATATTGTTACTCTGTATCAGCAGATTACACTGTATGTGTGTTCCCAGCCCCTTGGCAGTGAAACAGAGGATGTGGCAGAAGCTAATGATTCATCAGACTCAAGAGATGCAAACTTTAAAGATGGTTCTTTGAGCCATCATGAAGAAGCAGTAGATCCAGCCCAAGAAGCAAATACTGGTTCTGTGTGCACAACTGAAGCATGCGAGAAATCGTTAGGTCAGAAATCATCACAAGACTTGAAATACGAAGACATTAGTGTGCCATATCTACACATGATCGGAAGAAGTGCTTTGTCATCAGGTATTTCTGTATTCAATCTGAACCATGAAGACATTAGCGTCCCTGATCAAGGTATTGACAAGGCCAGAGGTGGCACACCGTCACTGGCCAGTTCTCTACAGGACATGAAGCCTGAAGATATTGGTGAACCAGATCTGTGTATTACTGAAGGCAGAAGCACTCCACAACTAAGCTCTTCCCTTGGAGTGGATGGTGATGATGGGATGGAACAGCACGCGTGTCATGTATGCAGTAAGTCGTTTAGCACCGAGGAAGACATGAAAGAGCATTTTGCAGTTCACCCAGATGAAAATCCATACTATTGCTTTGTGTGTGGCTGTTCATTTAAGTACAAATCAAGCCTTACAAATCATACAGCATTACATTCCCAAGACTCAGTGTCATGTACGGAATGCGGAAAATTATTCCATTCTAAGTCAAATCTCATCCAACACCTTGCCTCCCACTCTGAAGCCAGGCCACACCTGTGTTCTCTCTGCGGTAAATCCTTCAAATATAAATCAAATCTCATACAACACACAGCTTTACATGCTAGAGACTTGCCAGTACAATGCAATGTCTGTGACAAGCAGTTTGATTCCAAGACTGATCTCATGATTCACATAATTTCTCACTTAGAAGAAATGCCACACCAATGTCCGGAGTGTGGCAAATGCTTCAATGATGAATCTCAGCTCTCTGAGCATCAGGCTTTTCATGCAGACACAAAACAACACTGCTGCTCTGTGTGCGGTAAGTCTTTCAAAACAAAGTATAACCTGACTGTCCACCAAGCCCTGCACACAAAGGATAGGTCACATCTTTGTACCGTGTGTGGCAAGGCTTTCAAGTACAAATCTAACCTCTTGGAGCACAGTGCTTTACATGCAAAAGACAAACATTTCCTTTGTACCAAGTGTGGAAAAGCATTTGGTGGCAAATCCAAATACACTAGCCATCTCGCCACGCATTCGGAAGACAGGCCCTATCAGTGCTCGATATGTGGCAAGTGTTTCAAGCATAAATCAAACCTCTGTAATCATAAAGTATTGCATGTGGAGAATGGGCCCCATCTGTGTAATGTATGTGGTAAATCTTTTAGCTGTAAGTCAAAATTCACTAGCCACGTTGCTTCCCATTCTGAAGAGAGGCCGCATCAATGCCCTGTGTGTGGGAAAAGTTTCAAATACAAGTCCAATCTTTGTAACCATAAAGCACTGCATGTGGAAAATGGCCCCCACTCATGTACCGTATGCAGTAAATCCTTTGGCACGAAATCAAATCTTGTCAAACACATTGCGATACATTCTGAGGAGAGACCATTTCAGTGCTCCGTATGTGGTAAAGGTTTTAAATATATGTCTAATCTTTGTAATCACAAATCTTTACATGTAGAGAATGGTCCCCATCTATGCACAGTATGTGGTAAATCTTTCAGTTGCAAATCAAATCTAATGAAACATGTGGCAGTGCATTCAGAAGCAAGGCCATACCAGTGTCCAGTGTGCGGTAAGGGATTCAAATACATGTCTAATCTATGCAATCACAAAACATTACACACACAGAAAAGCCCATATCTGTGTGCAGTATGTGGGAAATCATTTAGTAGTAAATCCAATCTGATGACTCACTCTGCCTCTCATTCAGATGATAGGTGCCATCAGTGTTCAATATGTGGAAAGTCATTCAAATTTAAATCCAGTCTTACATCACACCAAGCTTTGCATTCACAAGAGAAGCCCCACCATTGCAGCGTGTGTGGTAAAGCTTTCAAATGCAGAAGCACTTTCATTAACCATATGAGAATGCATACTGGAGACCGGCCACACCAATGCCCTGTCTGTGGCAAGCAGTTTACAACATTGGGTAATCTTATAGTGCACAGGAGAACACACAGTGGAGAGAAACCATACAGATGTGAGACATGCTTGAAAGCATTTAGCGACAAAGGTAACCTCACGGCACATCAGGCTGTTCACTCGGGGGAGAAACCACACATCTGTCCTACATGTTCCCAGTCTTTTAAATATCCTAGCAGTTTGAAACGGCATATTAGGAAACGTCATGCAGGTGAAGGACTGCCTCTTCCCAAAGTGAACTTGTATTAAAATGTAAGCATAATAATTTGTGTAAATCATGCTGTTTGTAATCAGTCACATGATTTGGGATAAAGAACTGAATTTAAATACTCTTATAAGACAGCATTTAATTTACAGTTAATAGTAAGTACAAACAGAGAGCAGGAAATGTGATCTGACTAAACATATTTTATTATTAGTGATGTAATACATAAAAACTCATGTGGAATGAAAAAAATAGCTAAATGCAGTCGGAAGGTGATAGTGTCTGTTGACAATAAATCAAAAGGCATATTCTAATTCCTTTTTTAAACACCAAAACCATAATATCTCCTGAAGAGTCACCCTCTCCATCTGTCTATATCTTCCCATTCTTTTCTCTCTTCCCCGTCCTCGACATATTTCATAACTAGGACATTTTCCTTTTATTTTCATGTTCAGCCTAATTATAGAACTGTATAGAATAAACATTAAATCTAATACTCATTAGTGATAGAGCCGGGATAGCTCAGTCAGTATAGTGACTAGCTACGGGCTGGACGACCGGGGTTCGATCCCCGATGGGGGCAGGATTTTTCCTCTAGCCTCTGCGTCCAGACCGGCTCTGGGGCCCACCCAGCCTCCTCTACAATGGGTACCGGGGTCCTTTCCCGGGGGTAAAGCCGGCCGGGGCGTGATGCTGACCACTCACCCCCATCTAGTGCCGAGGTCAAGGAAGAGAGGAGCTATACCTCCTCTCACCCCAAACGCCTACATGGCGTATAGTGGGACAAACTTTACTTTTTACTTTACTCATTAGTGATATTTATCTTGAATATATCTAAAATTGTTTAATGTTAAATATAAATAAGACTATTTGAGTAGAAATGTGTACAGTGTTAAATACAGCCATTAGCAGTATGCAAAATATCTGGTAATTATTTTATTGATAATTACTGAAGATTTGTCTTTTTCTTGTATAGAATAAAAGAATCATGCTAACAGCAAAACCTGGAGCGTAGATTTTGCTCTGAGCCTGACCAGTAATAAAAAACATGTATTTAAGATATCATAATGGTGTAACTAATCCTTGATATTTGAAATGTGGGGTCAGTAGTATTGTTTTGTGTGCTGCATCTGAAAACATTCTGCAGTGAACTGACAACATATTGTTTTTGTCTTCAAATACTCATATCATAGAGAATGATTTACTTTGGAGTGGGTACATTTGCACATTTACATGATCAGTCTGATAACAATCCTTGGCTACAATGCCTAAGTACTCTCTCCTTGTCTCGTTTATAATGAATCTGCAGAACTGGGTGGTCTGGAGATAAGGTGTTCCAGAGATCTTAGGTTTGAGACCAGCTAGTATTTTTCCATTTCAGACAATGGAAATGTTCAGAATTATGATTAAAAGCAAGATGGAAATAATAGGTGGCAAAATAGCACCAAATTCTCCTTTTTCACATAAATTTCATATAGAAATGAGAGGATGTCACACAATGGAAACAAAATTTTTAGTGTGGTAATAAATGCTGTGTCAGTGTCCTTGTGTACTGTTCTTTCAGAACATACCTCAAATATGTTCCCAAGCAACTTTGGTTTCTGCAATATCGTAATTTATTTGTGGTTCATTTAAGAACATAGACAGAATTTCAAAGTATATTGTGGCGGACGACAGGATCATTAACAAGAGCAAAGTTTGCTAATCAGCTTTTTGGTTGGTTGGCGCCTTCCTCAAGACAACCCTGACGATGGAATATGGTCCTACGAAACGGCATTAACTTATCATTTAAAAGTAAGTTCAGAACCAATAATGTATCGCCGTGAAAGCTTACAATTTTAAATGTTACACTTATTGTTGGTTAGTCCATTTAGCTTCCGCATTTCAGCGTCACTAGGGGACTATTCAGTTCGTGATTATTTTACTTTATGGTTGAATTTGTTTCTTCTTACTTTTAAGAAATCTTTCTGCTAAAAATCTTAACGAAATGTATATTAAAGTTCTTATATTTTATGTATAAAAATGCTTATGAATGGATGCTTGATACGTTGGTAGACATGTAAAAAGTGCGCGTTGCGATCGTCAGTTTGAAATACTCTGGAGTATGTATGGTATTTACCGTACAGGTAATGTGAGGTTGATAACAGGGGCTGCTAATTGTAGTACATTTCGTGTTAAGTTGTAAGAGACAAAACTTGACTTCTATTATTATGTTCTGATGGTATGTTCTAACCTGCAGGTTGAATAAACATTCTTACAGGAAGACTTCCGTGTGTTAAATAAGAAGCACATGGATCACCATACTACTCAGATTAGTGGTTAGTTTGTTTTAATAGAGGAAGTTGTGTAATATATTATTAGTATAAATAAGACTGTTGTAATATATAGTGATTTCGTTAATATTCAGAGTATGTAGTTTTGTTTCTTAACGTTATTTCTTTAATGTTTTGCCTGGATGGATTGTAAACACATGGAAGAGTAAATGTTCAAGTAACCTGCCCCAGGACTGATCAACATATCATATATGAAGAAGTGGTAACCTAAGGCCAGCTGGAAGGGTGAAATTACTGCTGTGCTTAAGCTGTGTTGCATCAAGGCTAGAATATGGTTTGAGGGGAAAGTTTATGTTCTCAGACAGTGGCACTTACAATGAAATCTCTTTAAAGTACTCCAGTACATCCACTTGTACTAACTTGAGTTAATAATGCAGAACAAATCAAAATACAGTGTGAAGAATTCCATAAACAGATTCATGCCAGCATTCCAGAAGTAGACTTATGTCCAGAATAACCTTACAATTTTTTTTCAGTAATAGCAATTTCAGATTGTGTGTATCTTCTGAGTTGTAGTGCTATGTAATCTGGTATATTACCAGATATCCGAATAGTAATTTAATTCATATCTGTGAATGTGATGGTTATAGAAATAAATATTGTATTGTTCATGTTATGAGCATTCTTTGACTTTTATTTGCAGCATTAACTAGAAGATTGGTAGAATGTGTTGGACCAGTCTTCTTGAGTTTCTGGCAGGTTGAGCCTGGAATTTCAGATGATGCGTTAACACTTCAAGAAGAAGAGGAATCAGAAGATGAGTTGACCTCTACTTTTGTTGATCCAGATGATGTGAATTTTCTTAGAAGCCTTGATCCTAAAGAGTGGAAGGTAATTTGTTGTTGTGTAACGTACTTCTGCTCTTTAGTTCTTTGAAATCTAATTTTAATAATTTATAATATTGTTTTTAGGAACAAGATCATTATGCTGTTCTTGGTTTAAAGAAATTACGTCATAAAGCTACAGAAGATGATATAAAAAAAGCTTGTAAGTATGTTCAAATTTATGAATTTACTAGTTATAGCAAAGGACTTAATGTGGTGTAGTTCAAATACTTGGGAGCAACAGTAACAAATCAAAACTATATTAAGAAATTAAGAACAAAATTAGTTAGGCTTTGTTACCTGAATATAGAAGCAGATCCATGACTGAAATATAGTGGTTTTATTTTTGGAACATTGAACAATTGGTCAATTTATATTGTGTTATGTATTACATTTTTTGACATTTGCACTTTAAAATGAATGTAACAACATCATTGGGACTTTATTGTGTTGTTATGGCTGGAACAGAAAAGTGTTTCACCCTGAGTTGCACATTGTTTATAAGCTAAAACAGTACAACAGTAATTCGTGTCGCAGATTTTCTGGGAAATCAAGTTTTATAAAATCAGTGGTCATTATTTTCTCTTGACTTCACAGATCGCTTGAAAGTGTTGCGTCACCATCCTGATAAGCGTAAGGCTCAAGGAGAGGAGATTCGTCCTGATGATGACTACTTTACCTGCATTACCAAAGCCTGGGAGATATTGGGTAATCCACGCAATCGCCGTTCATATGATTCTGTTGACAAAGAATTTGATGATTCTATACCAACAGGCAATGAGCATACTCGGAATAATTTCTATGAGGTAGTAACAACATAAAATATATGTTATTGAATTTGTGGCATACTTCAGCACTTCTGCTGTTCAACAGAACTGCCTGTATTTGTTTTATTCTGTGTCTTCAATCATTTTAAGATTTTTACATAAATCAATATTGCTCTTATAATTGACTAAACAAATTCTTAACCAAAACAATATTACATTGAGGATTTAGATTTTGGTCTTTTGGGTTATGACTTAGCACTGAAACTTCAAGCACTAGGAACTGCCATTTTAGGCACTTAAAATAGGCATGTATGTACTCAAGAACATTTGTTAAAAATATGCAGTAATGATGAACGTCTGATTTCCAAGCACTACTTTTATTGTTTTAAAATATGCCGATAGAATTAATATTGGTTATTAATCAGTTAGTGTTACAAGCTAAAAAGATAACTGTTGAAAGTTAAGTTTCCGCCATAGTTTGCAATTTTTCATATATTTTATGATTTTATTTCCCAAAAACAATTTGTAAGCTGAGAGAGCCCTCTCAACATCAACTGATTTAAGTTACGTATTTGAATTTCAGAATGTTCCGACATTCATCTTCTGCAGGAATTTCTGCTTCTTCTTTGTCCAAAGTTTTTGAGAAGTGTCCTGGATTTCATTGTAATAACAGCATTCTACTTTCTCACTTTTTTAGGGGTGTTCTTCAGGTGTTTTTGAAAATTTTCAATGACAGCCTCCGTGCCATGCAGTGGTATTCTGGATGCGTCTAGTTCTGTGATGGCTACTGTAAAAAATGCAGTTTTATTAAATATCTCTTTTACATTAACAGCCTTTACAGTTTCCCTCACAACAGCTACACAAGCTGCATCGTCATTGTCAGGAAATGCCTGAACGGTTTCTTTAATTGTTTCATTATTCTCACTATAATATTTAATTGCCTTAATCTGTGTACACTGTTAAGTTAAGACAGGCTGTTGATGGAGGCAGTAAGGACCTCTGAAACATTGGTAAACATGTACGAGACTACGCAGCGCTATGACCCAGAAGACAGCCATCATTGTAGTTGCTGCCTTGAGAACCTGAAATATGACTTCCTTCGTTCTTTATCTCAGTGTTCAGTGTAATATAATCAGCAAAATATTGTTTCTTGTTTAGGTGTTTGGGAAAGCATTTGACTTGAACTCACGCTGGTCTGAGAAGATGCCAGTACCAAAATTAGGAAATGAGTCAACATCAAGAGAAAATGTTGAACGGTTTTATTCCTTTTGGTATAACTTCGAATCATGGCGTGAATATTCATACCTGGACGAGGAAGAGAAAGAACAAGGGCAAGGGTATGTCGAATGTTCTGATGCAGAAACGTCGCCCGCGCTTCCAGTCTTGTCATATCTTGCGTTACTCTACGTAACGTTACATGTGATTCTCGCGCACACAAAGGGCGAAGTTAATTATGGACTCGTGGATCCTCTCAGTTTTCTTTATTTTATGTACCATTCATTTTATAAACTTTTGTTATAAAATGATAAAATGTCTGATTTCAGTCACTAAATCTTCATTATACACTATTGCAAGTAACATTATGTTATCAGTGATTAATGCATGGAAATGGTTTGTTTATAAATCTCACACGTATGGTGCACAAACACATATAGACACATGTATGTGTGTTTGTCTGTCTGTCTGTCTATGCATTCACTATGTACATATGAATTTTAACATATGACCAATAGTCATGAAGACCACGTCTTGTTTATTGCATGCTTCAATGCTTAATTTTATTTCTAAGCACATTAACAAGGTCCTCCCATGTGATTTTCTGCATAAACTGCGACTGCACAGTGACTTTTTGAATGCATTGTACTTATGAAGCATTTTCTTTTGACTTCTGTACGCCATAATATGTAATATCACTGCTCTTTCAGACGTGAGGAACGTAAGTGGATAGAGAAACAAAATAAAGCAGCTCGTGCTAAACGGAAGAAAGAAGAGATGGCGAGGATTAGAAGTCTTGTTGACATAGCTTACAGTTTGGATCCTCGTATTCAAAAATTCAAGCAGGAAGATAAAGATCGCAAATTGGCCGTAAAGCAAGCTAAAAAGGACGCCGCAAGAGCTCGTCAGGAGGAAGAAGATCGTGTAAGAAAGCGAGTTAAACATACAAATTCTTAACCTAACACTAATTTCAGTAAGGTATTGTAGATGCGTCATATTGTGATTATTTAAATAGTATTAAAATATATTAAAATTAGCCGTCAATCACAATATAATATAATTAAAAGATTAAAATATCATTTTACGTTCCCTATCGAGTACTCGATTTACATGTGGAACATACACGACATGTTTCGGCTATATATAGCCATCATCAGGTGTTATGTATATAAACTTTTCACTGGATTACTGATTTTTTACTGATTTATTAATGATTTTTATTTTTCTTATGATGTTCTTGTCCTCCACATTGTTTCTTCATTCGCTGCAGTATCACAGGTCACTAATATGTTTGTATTTCGTATTTCGTAGTGATGTCAATGTTTTGTATATGGACCAAGAAGTAATATCGTATCAGGTTTATGAGAGATCGGAGATGTACTGTACTGTATTGGATCGTGGCTGGTTATATACATAACACCTGATGATGGCTATATATAGCCGAAACATGTCGTGTATGTTCCACATGTAAATCGAGTACTCGATAGGGAACGTAAAATGATATTTTAATCTTTTAATTATATTATATTGTGATTGACGGCTAATGTTAATTTCAGTGTAAAATAAGTGATCAATTTTAGTTAGGTATGTGGAAATAATTTATTTCTTATCTTAAAGATACCATTTTGAAAACCTTTCTTTATTATGTTAGAGAGCACATGCTGCTGAAGAAGAGATGAGGAAACAGAAGGAAGAAGCAGAAGCAGAACAGAAGGCAAAACAGGATGCTATCAAAGCGGAACGCGAAGCTCAGAAACGCGCTCTCAAAAAGGAGCGTGCGTCGCTTCGGAAACTGGCCAAAGGAAATGACTATTATTCGGTTGATCCTTCTGAAATGGTCCACCACATGGCTAGTCTTGAAAAGATCTGCGAATGCCTGAGAGTAGATGAGTAAGTTGCAATACGATTGTAAAGTTTTCATTCTTATTCCATAATATACTTAACCTCTAAGCTCTAGGGGTTATTTAAATCAGTTTAAATTCTCTGAACGTGGAGGAGATTATAAATTCACTAAAAGTACTTGGACTGAAATGATTGTATATTTTGCAGCTTTAATTGTATTTCTTTTAAACTTTGTTAGTATTGTAATATTAGCAGAATGTGAGCATACAATTTACATTACCGTAGTGATACAGCTTGGCGCAATAGTCCTCAAAACTGATAGACATTCACATTTTCATGAAAACTCTAAGCACAATATAAATTTGAGTCGAACCGCCCATGAAGAAATTTATGACCGATGTCTTGCTTCCCTTCCCTTTCAACGACAGTGTTTCCTGTGATTTTGTGAATTGTTCCGTTGTATAATGATTCATCCTGGTTACTGTATCTGCCACAGAAAATAAGGATTACTGACAAGATAATAATAGTTTAGTTTTGTAAGATACATAACTTTAGAAATAGAAGTGGAGATAAATTATGTACCAGTGTCTTGTGACAAACCAGCCAATCATATCCTTTGTTACTGTGTACTCGAAGAGAAATTTTGTAGATCTCATAAAACGGAGTTATCATTTCTACATTCAGTTCACTTTTCTTGAGACAATCAAAATTTCTTTTTTGCCCCAGGCTGGAAGAACTAGTTACGAAATTGACGCTCGATGGTCGGGAAGCTTTCCTTCAAGCAATGGAGGAAACAGAACGTCGCATTGAGCGAGAGCGGCAAGAACTGATGGAATCTGCCACTCGTTCCTGTGGAGGTGGCTCAGGAACTACAGGTAGAAGTAAGAAGGGCTCAACTCCATGGACACACGAACAGTTGCAGTTGCTGATCAAGGCTGTTAACGTGTTCCCTGCAGGAACAAACCAGAGGTATGTACACTTCCCAGGCAACAAAGTTATAAAACATCTACATTCTTTAATGTGTGTAATTGTCAAAGATATTACAGGATTAGAGGATTTTTTATAAACAGTGTATGCTGTGTATTAATCAGCAAAGAATCGGTTGCTGGTATACAGCCTTTGTAAAAACATTGTAATAAAGTAAAGTTATATTAAAAATGAAGGTATGGAATAAGGCACAGAGTGAAGGAAGTCTCCTTTTTATGCAGGATTTGAGGTTTTCACGGCAGTGAGTTTGAAGATGGCTGTCTTCTGGGTTGTCCATGTCGTGTAGTCTGGTAGAAGTTTACTGGCGTTTCAGAGGTCCTTGCTGCCTCCGTCATCAGGGCAATGAGTAAGCTGCATGTGAGGAATCGGTTTGTTTAAGACATGGGATCAATGCCTCCACTGATTCCTCACATGTGGCCCTCAAATTTTGGCTAACTTCTACCAGACTACATGGCACAACCCAGAAAACAGCTATCTTCAGAAACAGACTTGATTCAAATGGTGTGATTAAACATTTACATAAACAGCATTTAATATATTACACAGTACTGGCGTAGAAGTTCCATTTTGTGTAATAATATTCTACATTAAAAGAAATGGAGAAAGATTTTATGACATTTGTTCTCTTTACGTTACGAGTTTGCTGTAAGGTTACTTTGTAAATGACTGTAATATTATTTAACCAGTTTTGTTGAAACGAGTGTTAACATTTATTTTGTTGATTAGTTATGCATTCAAATTAACATTTATTATAGGTGGGAAGTGGTCGCCAATTTTATAAATCAACACACCGTTGGTGACTTTGTGCCACGGACTCCAAAAGAAGTGCTCGCCAAGGCTAAAGATCTTCAAAGCTGTGACTATTCTAGAAACATCCTTAAAGTTGCTGCCAACCAAAAAGCATATGATAACTTTGAGAAAGATCAAAAAGTTTCTGTAGAAGTTTCTGCAACTACATCTCAGAGGTTTGATAGTAAGTATAATTAGAACAGGGTTTTGACCCCTGATGCCGCCATGTGTATGAAAATAAATAAATGTTATCAAGGTGGGTTTTAAACCCCCTGTGCGTTGGTTACGTGACTGATAACTGGCAAGTTTCAGGCACTGGTCCAGGACTGCTCAAGTGGTGGTGGGAAGTAAATGAAAGCGTATTTGTTATATTTAAATTGCCAACCTTAATTCCAGCCTTGTACATTTCAGTTAGATATTTGCCTCTTTAAAATTAATGCTAAAAATCACAAGTCTGTTAACTACAAAATAATTGCTTTTTAAACAAAATTTTGAAGTTTTATTTATAATATCTAGAGCGTACCACATTTCACATGCGTAGCCGTAGGGGTTTATCACTTCCTTCCAAAGAATCGAAGAACAAATGTCTTTGCATGGCTACCATTTTCTATTTTGTGTTTAGAAGACTCGAATAAATGATACAAAATTTTCAAAGATTTGCTCACAAAACTTTAACACCTGATATTTCTTCAAACTCGCAGTTTGCGTGAACACCTATTGATAATGAAAGCAGGGTTTAGTACATGTGTTTGTGTTTCACGAGCTCTGGTTAATGTGTAGAGAAGTTATTAACGCAGGATGCACATAATATTCATATCCTATGCTCTTTGAGAATCTTCTTCCAAAAATGGCCATAAATCCAAAAGTACATTATTCAGGTAACGACAATGTCGTCATTTTAGGTCCAGCTGATCAGCAGGGAATAAAAATAACTCCTTGGACTGCAATTGAACAGCAACTTTTAGAGCAGGCTTTGAAAACTTATCCTGCCTCAACATCTGAACGGTGGGACAGGATCGCTGAATGTCTTCCCACACGCTCCAAGAAAGATTGTATGAGAAGATACAAGGTACATAATATCACAAATAATTCAATTGGTCAAGAGTTTATTCTCCAGAATGAAATTAAGGCGGGGTACATAGATTTAAGATTTTCACTGTTAAAATGAGTGAAAAACAGTTAATTTTAGTTATGAAATCTGCTGTGTGTGTGTGGGAAGAACCTTGAATAATAATTTTTTTTACTTATTTTTCTTTACAGGAATTAGTGGAAATGGTAAAAGCAAAAAAGGCTGCTCAAGCTGCCATTGCTCCAAGCAAGTCAAAATAGCACAAGTTTGTTCCTATTCTATGTATGAATGAAATTAATGAACTGTTTATTCAGAAGAATCTTTTGTGTCTCTTACTTTTACTGTATTTTATTCTCTTTTGGTTTTTGAATAGTGGGGGAAGAAATGAACAGTACAGTCACATATCATAGAACAGCGTAGCATTTTATAAGTCGAGCAAAGGTTGCCATATTTAGTAAATGGTAACATTTTTTATTGGTGTTGGCATTATAGTTTTGGAGAAGTATTATCTTTGAACTGAAGACAATTTTACCGACTTCGTCTGATGTAAACTGAAGATAAACCGGAGCTTTGTGTATGCAAGGGCCGAAAGTGAATGAAGATTCACTTCACATTTAATTGGCTTTCTTCTCGTTTAGTAATAAATATTCCAGCAGCTTATGATTAATACTGAAATATTTTTAAGGTAATGCACATTTTTAGGCCCTGCTTCCAGTAGCCATATTCGAAAATGAAACATTCACGTTTATGATTTAGGAACCCCTATTTTGCCACATTATTTCTATCCATTTTACACTGCTACTTCAGTCAGGAAGTTTACTTGTGATGTGTGTTCGTAGTTCATTTTTGCTAATGGAGATATACAGGGTGGGAGGGAAAAAAGTAGGCATTGAGAAATGGTTAAAACCTCTATATTTCCAATGCATAGCAATTATTTAATGACTACTTACTTCCCACCCACCTTGTATATCTCATTACAGCAATTAGTCATTATTTTGATGTAAGATATGTTTTATAGGATTTGAGGTTTTCATGGCAGTGAGTTCAAAGATGGCCATCTTCTGAGTTGTTGTGCCACATAGACTGGTAGAAGTTTTCCAATGTTTCAGAGGTCCTTGCTGCCTCTACCTTTGAAATGGAGGTAAATTTCTATCAGACTACGTGGCAAAGCGACCCAGAAGACGGCCATCGTACAATGTTTTATTATTTTCCTTGACATGTGCTTAACATAGCTCACATGGAATAATTTTATTGAAGTTAAAAGTGGCCTATTCAATCTTTTCAATTTCCTATCCTGTGAATGCAATTTAAATAGAAGTGAAAAGATGGATTGCTGACACTAATAGCATAATAAGATACTAATCATATGTTGCTACCAGATTATATGACATAGCATATCCTGATTTATAGTCCTTTGGTGTCTGTATTAAACACTAATCACTCCTGAGTTTGAATACAGCCAACAAAGCTTTATTTATAAAAAGGGACTTTTGTAATTTGGTACACTTAGAATATAACGCGAATAAATCACATTTAACCAGTAAAGATCTACGCAGAATAAGTTTTATGACTTCAAGGCGACTGTATTATCCTTTCTTTTCTCATTGTATTGCCTAATTGGTAATTGAATGATTATGAAGTGTCTCATAAATACTGTTTGATTTTTCTACAATGCAATACAACTGGTCCACTTGTATGCTTATTTTACAGTCTAGATAAAAGGCATGTCCAGATAAATAATACTCAGCTCTTTTAGCAGTTCATGAAGAGATTTTAGGATTTACAAACTTTACCTGCATGCCACAATGTAAACTTTGGAATTAAAGCCATAACTTATTTACAAGGGAGGTTTTTTTCAATATCAAATGACTAGTTTTTGATTACACTCTAAGTAAGGTGACCAGATGTAGCCAGTTTAAATAAAAAGTAAAAATCTGTTCAGATACCTCAATTGAAGATAAATGGATACAAAGAAATTATGGCTTTCCATTCTATTTCTTGAAGGAGATAGAAATGATCACCATTTTGAAGGTTCAACTAAAGAGAAAAATTATCACAATTGTAAAGGTTATGTGGAAGATATGGTTAGCAGAGATTTACTGATATCAGAGGATTCCATCAGGTGTTAGATAAGGGAATGGAAACGGGTGTCCTTTTTATTAACAACTCAGATTTGATGAAACCTGCTATTTATTATAGCATAATAAGGTGGTTATTGCACTGCTATCATCTGTGAATATCTTTGATATTTATTCCACAAATGTTCTGTTATGTGCAACCTAATTTGATGGTATGATACATGTTTTGTGCCTTAAAAATGAATATATTTAACATTCCTTGTGCATTATTAAAATAGCTCTTGACTATTTCTTATAGTGGGAAGATCAGATATCGTATGAAACAATTGTAATTAGGAATGAAACTAAATTAGTTACGTGATGTTGTGCAGAGATCGAACACTGCTGTGAAATTATAGAATGTCTCCATTACGATAAATCGCCCTGATGAAAGCAGTGTGCACCTCTGAAATGTTGGTAAATTTCTGCCTCACTAAATAGGGCAACATCCCAGAAGACGGTTATTTTCGTCGCCGTGTAGTCTGAAGGAAGATTACCAACGTTGCAGAGGTCCTAGCTGTCTCCATCATCAGGACGATTGTCATATTATACAGACAGGTTCTATCCCGCACCATGGGTTGACGTTTGTTTCTCGCTGTAGGATGTTCTGTTATCACGAAAATAATTTGCATAGACAGCAAGCGTTTGTTTAAAATCCTTGAGAGAATTTTCCTGTATATAGGGAAATATATTGGCAACCACACAGGGAAATCGTGCAATTGCGTATGTTGGCTATATGCTTTTATAGCGCACAGCGTTATAAATGGAAGACGTGTGTATTGTGTGTCTGATTGTATTTTAATTTATTGCATCTAAGAAATAATAAGATGAATGAGAGATTGTTTTGACGTTATATTTATTGCAACAATGTTGCCCTCAACAGGATATTTCAAAACAATAAATTGCCCATTTTATGATAGTGGGCTATGTGAGAGACCGTACTGCCATTTCAGACATGTGAAGAGAGGTGGGTTTGGTTATATTTATTTGCAACTATTTTTGGAATAATGTTTGTGCAGTAGTTGGACAAATATGTCATACCTTTGGTTGGAGTGGGTAGTTTATGCAGTTAACCGTTCTCTGTTGGGTTAGGTCTCTACAGAACTTGGCGTTTTTCCCTTTCTCTATTATTTTGTTGTCATTTTATCTTCTCTGTTTATATGTATTATATAAGTATTCGTGTCTTAGTATTGGAAATAGGATTTATTTAATTTCCGTAGATACTTTATAGTACAAACCAAGGATGTTGAACATGAATTTGTGCACTTAGTACAATAAGTAGCAAAACAAAATTATAATTACTTACTTATCACATCTATTTACAATATTTAATAATGTTCAATTGAAATAAATTTTTCTCTAGAGTAGTAGGAGTGAGGTAAATTATAACCTTTCAATGCCAGCTTAAGTACTTGTGAATGCTGTGTGGAAGAGTATGAATAATTTGATCCCTGCATAGTAAGGACCTTTCTGATAACTAGTGAGGTTAGTTCTTGGCTGATGAAGATCATACTTAACCCTTGTATTTATATCCTGTATGGGACTGGACTTATAATGTTGGACATGACTAGCTTATTGTGTCTATACACTGACTTGTTCTACATCTTGATTAACCAGGATCCATATAATGAATTTTTTCTAATCAATTTGTGTTTTAATTTAGATTTTAATCATTACTGTATAAGGATGGGGTATAATTACAGTCTATAAACTACATGTTGTGATGAATTGGAAGGCTATAATCACTGCTTTGATACCTTGAAATCTTGATTTGTTAAGTTTTGTTTCTCACATTGTACTCTACTTTGGTATTGAAATAATGGAAGTGGAGAGTAGAACCAGTAAAGTGCATGTTTGTAAATAATTTATTGCATTCTTATTTTGTTCTTCAGGTATGAAATGTAAAATAGTTGAAATTTTGATTTTGTATGTGTAGAAATAACCTGTATGGGTAGTGAACTAAGTGTGTGGAATTTGTGTGCATAATTATTACTTGTTGTATTAATTTGGTGCAATTTAAGCCATTTGTAAATATAGGCTGTAATCGGTTAGGAATATTTAATGATGTAATAATGTATGCCAATAAATGTAGTTTATTTATGTATTTGTATAACTGTGTTACTTTGACTTGTTCCACATACTGCTAACTAGGATCTCTATGTCTTCCCATATTTGTCTGTCTGTCTGCCTGCCAATCTTGTTCATAAATGTCATGGCCTTAGGAATATATGTGTTCTAATAGCTGTCCTGAGGTTTTGTCTTTCTAGTGAATGGTGGAATAATAATTTTAAGTTGGTCATGACTACCTTCTTCAAAATCCTTGTCCATTCATTGTTGATAAGCATGTATGGTATAAGCTATTTTTTCATCTTTTTTACAGAAACTAAGGTCTTTGCACTTTATTTCAGACTCGACTGATGCGCCATCTTCGAGCATGTGTCAGTCGAACGCCAACAGTTCCGCTCAGGAGGGCGGTTGTGCCAGTACTGGTGGTCCAGCTGACAGTGAAATTTTACAAAGATTAGTTTCTGAGGCTGTGAAGAAAGTGTTACAGCATCCAGAAATGTTAGCAGGGACAATGTCATCTGGGTCAGAAAGTTCTATCCCCCAAGCTCTGGTTAGTCAAGTAGTAGAGGAACTGAAACCATCTTCGTCGCAAATAGGTGCTGATGTTCCGACATCCGAGCCTCTAGCACCTCGCTTGCACAAGGCGTATTTACCCCCAGCTGGAATTCCATCTTACAAACCAACACCCATATCAGAATTAAAAAAGCGTCATATACCGGTGCCTTACACTCCTTCTCCTGCACCAAGGGGTGCTTCCAAAGTTCAGGTGAAACGGCTTAGTTCTTCTGATGATAATCCTAGACAGAAGAGGGTTAAACCTAACATAAAGGACAGTCAAATAGTAGAACAAGAATATAATCCTGAGATCGATGTATCTGTGAAAAATGTTATGTATAATCCATTGTCTCTGAAATATTCTCCTCCGCATAATGGTTGGACTGATTCCAACCAGCCACTATCATATATACCAAGTTCAATCGATACGCTTCCCAAGTGTAGTAACGATTATATTCCTGCTCCCGTCGGTTCATCGGTCCTTATGCCGCAGTATTGCCCCACAGAGAAATCTGTCTCTATTTCTGAACCTGACTATATCCCAGTAGGTTCGGAAACTAACACGTCTCAGGTGTTATATAAGCCAACTGTGAAGACTCGGCTACAGAGCGATATTGTGGAAGTAGATTTATCTACTGAACTTGATTTGTTGGATGAAATTCTAAATGAAAATTCAAGCGAATCACGGGAAGGGAACAGTCTAAAGGCTGAAGAAGTTTGTACTGTGATGCATAGTGTTGTGAATAGTGATGAACCTAATTTAAATTTTGAAAGTACTAAGTCAGAAATTGATATTAATGTTAAAAATTATTCTAAAGATGCGAGTAACAAAAGTGATCAGAGTCAAAAAATGGGAACACAGACTCGTGTTCGATCACATTCATCGTCATCAAGCAAGAAGGAGGACAGATCGGAAAGAAACAAATCAAAAAGTAAAAGGCATTCCAGTGAGAAAATGAAAGAACAGAAACATAAGAAACACGATTATAAACATTCAAGTTCAAGTAGGTCTGAACATAGGAAGTCAGATAGTAAAAGTGAGAGACAAGATAGGATTAAAAAGAGGGATACTGGTAGTGATAGTAAGAGTCACAAGCATCATAAAGTGAAAGAATTAGGAACGAAAGAAAAACGAGCGCATAATTCAGAGAAGCAATCCGAAAAACACTCGAGTTCCAAAATTCTTGTTGAAGGTAAATGTCATTCAGGTTCCAGTAGATTGAAGCACAAAGATCATCACCACCACCGTCACCACCATTATAAGAGTAAAAACACGGAAAAGAATCACGAAAACAGCAAATCTCATAATAAAAAGTATAAAACAGCTACGTTGATAACAAGAAAGTTGACAAACGAGCCTTTTGCTGAGGACAGTGGAATAAATGCAGGTAAGCTATTTTGATTATATTAATACATAGGAAAACTTTTACTATAACATTCCCTTTTTTAAAAATTTCATCGTCTGCTATGTCACGACCATTATCTCTATTATTAATAATCTAGGTTGTGGCATGGCTTGTGCCTCCAGTTCGTCTTTGACGCGCTGGCCTCTGTTTGCCCAGTAAGGATGGAATCCGCAGATGGAATGAGAGTTTCCATATTTCCCCAAAAGATTGCCAGAGGGGCTTCAGATTAATATGAGCTGTGATCCGTGGTTATGGCCTTGATGTACACCACATTTACAAAGTTTTGACTTTGTTTGATCGAAGGGAATGAGACGATACGCAGAAAACCATACTTAATCTTGCCAGCCTCGACCCCATGACCTTCTACACTCAGGCTAGCACCTTACCCATAAATCAGCGGATCCATTACTCCGAACATTGCTTTATCTGTTACTGGGATCACCATCGAACACATTAAAGAAGGGCGTTTGTATTGTTCCTATTTTTTTGCGCCATAATCTGCTGATATTTTGTGTGTGTATCAGGATGGCAAATTGGTAATCGACGCTTAAGTATGATTTTATGCTTTTCCACGTAGGAAATTCTTCTTCCCCCGGTGCTGGATCACAAGAGCAGTATATCAGCGGCAGCGATTCCGATTCTAGAGATGCTGATACCGTCAGTTCAGTTGCGTTGCCAGATGATTCTGCAGCTGTTACCGTATACGCCTCGGAGTCAGATGAAGATACAATCGCCCAGGAATGTTATCGCATTTTTAAAGAATATGAACCGCAGCAAAGCCAACGTACAGTAAGCAAGGTACAGCTGAAATGTCATGATGAACTTTAGTATGCTTTAACAATTTTACTCAAGTAGTAATTTTTTCTTCTTTTTCTATTTCCGGTTTGACAATGTTTATACATTTAGGGATGCATTTGTCAGTTCTCGCGTGCCAAACATATCGACAGTATCGTATAATTGATTTTATGTAATTTATTCTCTTATAAATAGCAGATGTGTCAAAAATGTGTTGAATGACTTTTCTGCCATCTTTTATAAGACATCTTTTTAGAAGTGATGAACTTCGGTACTGTTTTAAGATTTGTCGATGTTTAAGTGAGAAATAATTTGCCATCCTCAAATTTGTGTCGTTTATTGATATTTTCCGTATAAATTCTGGGTTACTCTCATATCTAACTTCAACTTCTGTTCTCGTTATTTTCATTATTTTCTGTGGCCACTTTTTGTGTTCTTTAAATAAAATTATGTACCAACCTTATGTTATACCTAAGTGTTTGTTGATATAGCATTTTCAGAACCTCATATGCATTTAATACTGAAGATACGCGGATAATTTTGTAATTGTAATGGATGAAATTGCCAAAAAATGGTGCCAGCAGTTATAAACTTTGTTCCTTTTGTTTTGAAAGGGTATGCTCGTATGCAAACTATGTTTCATATATCACCCCATAGATCTCTTTTTGGCTTGTATCCCTGTAGATACGAAGCAGAATTTTGAGAGTCGTAACATGATAAAGTAGAACGTACACTCATTCACATCCAGTTCTACCAAATATTTGAAATGTATTATATACAAATTTATATTGTATTGAGCCTTTTTTTAACTTTATTTATATAGAAAACTATGAAAGTTGAAGAGCCCTTGAAAGAAGAGGAGGTGCCCGTTAGGAAGCGTATTGCGCATGAAGCGGCACGGAAGTATCCACCACAAGTAGCAGCTCCAGTTAAACACCACGTAAATCCTATGCATGTAAGTTACTTGACTGATTATTCTGAAAATCTGGAGAAAAACGCGTTGTTTTTCAAGATTCACGATTTTCTTGTACGATATCCGAAGCTTATCTCTTGCGTCTGGGAACCATGTCAAATGATGTCAAATGTTAGAGTTGTGGTAGTATTTTGGAAACGATGTGAGGTATGACTGGAGTGAGGGATTACCAAGAAGAAGAAAAAAATTAATCTGTTTCTTTATTATATGGCCTCATACCGTACAAGACCAGAGAATAGATAACATTTGAGACAGCCGTGACGTTGCAAGTGGAAGACGTTGATGCTAGAAGTGCCAGTTGTGTGAACGGGTCGTTTGTGTTTCTTTTTAACGAAGAATAATTCTGTTCTGAATGACGTAGAATGGATTAAGTGTATAATTTTTGCCTTCACTGTGCCCTCATGATTTTTGTGCTCCTGTTAATCTGAGCTGATAACATGTTGATGCTTGTGATGTAAGAGCCACAAGGGATTACTCTGTAACGATTATCGCCCATTGTTTATTATTGCAGTACTATTTTCTTCACTTTTGACTTTCTTTTCTAAACCTTTAAGATAGCTTAGTGGTGCAGAGAGGGATATATGTTTGTCAGCATGAGTTTCGTCAGTCGCAAATAACTTGAGAACAGAGAAAGTGCACTGGTGATTTAGAACGTCACAACAGTGTCACAGTTCAATGTAAACGTCGTAGCAGTGGCAGTACTAAATCGACTTTCAGGTAATGACTTCCAGTGGTATTTCGAAGCATGTCAGACATGTTGGGATATGTGTGTAGCCAAGAGAAGAGTGCTTTGAAGTGTGATAAAATCTTCTCCGGTGACCAGCCGCATCATTTCGGATCAAGAGTCCAACATTTCAGAGACCCTCTGTTTCCATCATCAGGGAACGTTGTCATATATTTTGATGTGGCAATGTCTACTAATGGTTAGTGAACATATTTTACAAAATAAATCCTGCTATTATAATATCAGACCTTATAAATAGCGTGAGAAGCAAATGACGCACTAAAGAACTGTTACGTAGCCAAGAAACACAAATTTAACTCGTCCTACATTTCTCTCAGACAAAGTGAAGATAGTTTCACACAGTAACATTCATTAGTAAACGAAGCATGTTAGGAGCCATCAGCATCTATACATATATTCACAGATGCATCTGTTCAAAACCTTCCTCTTAGGTCATTCTTGTAGAGAAAAGCAAGAAGTTTTGCGTTATTGCTTATCCACACTAATTTTAATGACGGTGACTTCACATGCTTTTTGGTAACTTTACACGATAACATATAAAATATTATGCGGCAAAGAATCATTTGTTGCAGCCGATGCTGTCATATTCTGGTTCAGAAGCAAATTTTGGCCGTAGATAATTCCAAAGATGCTTTGATTTAAGGAGAGCAGAACCGTAATAATTGAACCTGATTGTACACTTGTTGCGGCCAAAGATGTTTGACTTATTTAGGTTAAGTAAAATGGAGACAGAAAAATTTAAAGTGTCTGCCAGCATTCTTATTCTTATGTTCTCACTGTGCCTTTATTATTATTATTATTTGCTTGACAGATTGTAGATTCACATGTTTGAGAATGTAAGGTTGTAGAGTTCCTGAAGTATCGTGGCTTCATTTCTAGTGCACTGAATGATAGATCAAGAACAGCAATGCAAAATGTTAATTACTGAAATATGATGCTTTGTTTGCAGATTATGAGCATGAGGATTGCCAAGATGCAAGAACTTCAGGAGCGAAGGTTAACAGACAATGCTGGAACAAGTCTGTCAGCCGTTGGTCTCGGTAGTACATCGAATACTAGTCCGAGTGCTGGCAGCAATGTGGGCTCTGGATCCTCAAGCGGAGCATTACGTGAGTGACTAGAGAAGTACCATTAAGATTAAGAGAGGAAGGATATTTAAGCTCTGATATTTTTATTTCTGATATATTTGCGTGTGAGTATATAAAAATGTGATTTCCTGTTTGATGATGATATTGCATATGTGGAGTTTGTGGTGGACAACGTGGTACTGGGACATCTTTCTTGAATTTCAAGAAATTATTATGCAAATAAATTCATACAAACTTTTTTATTTTATTATGTAAAAAAGAACTGGGTTTGTGAATTGTTCAGGTGTGCGGGGTGTTTGAGAAAAATATGTCAGCAAGACACACCTGTTATCTGTGTTTCTGATGTATTGAAGAACGTTTGTTTTTATTTTCAGGCCGTGTTCGTATTGCACATGTACCAAATGTATCACACTTACTTAATGCTAAGATGAGGATGCAGGCCGCATTCGAAAAAAGAAGAAGTTATATGGAATCTGTGTCTACCTCAAAAAGTGCCTTGCCTCAAGCTGAGAATACTGAATCTCATACAGTTGTTCAGACAGCACCTAAGGGTGGCCATCGAGTTGCTCACAGGCCTTCTACGGTGCGTAAAATTTTTACTGTAATTAAAAAGAAAGCTGTTCTGTTGTACAGCATGTAGGCGCTGGGGGGTGGGGGAGAAGGTATAGCTCCTACTCATTCTTAACCTCGACACTAGATGGGAGCGAGTGGTCAGTGTCACGCCCCGGACAAGCTTTACCCCCGGGAAAGGACCATTGGATAGGAGGCGAGGTGGGCCCCAGAACCGGGCTGGACGCAGAAGCTAGAGGAAAAATCCTCTGCGCTGTCAGGGATCGAACCGCTGTCGTCTAGTCCATAATCAGTCTCTATACTGATCGAGATTTTTACTGTAATTAATAGACATATTTCAGATTCATTGGTCTCACATAGATGTTGAGCCACGCTGTCATTCAAACCATAATTCTGTTTCTTTGTATATACAGTAAACTCGTGATTATCTGGGCTGATGGAGTGGAGATTATCTGTGATTGGTCCGAAAGGAACACATATTTTACTAACAGATTATATAATGCTAGAATGTTATCCCACTATTAGCAAAGTATGTGTATGTATTATTGCAGGGTAGTGCCTTGGGAAAAGCGGAGCTTTGATTTTAAATCCTCTGTCTCCACAGCTATTACATGAATGAGTTCATGTGTTTGTTATAATATGTCTGTCTGTTTCTGCTCTCCAGACTGTCCTTTCACAACCTAAAATTGTTGGTGAACTTGGAGGAAAAATTCCAGCCAATGTACGTCAGAGTTATCTGAACCATTTAGTGGCTGAATATTTGAAACTATACCCCGATTCTTCAGATGCTCATTCTAAGGTCAGTGGTTTTCATTAATTTTGTTATATATATATATATATATATATATAGCATTTGTCACTGAAGTGAGTTTTGTTTTAATTTTATGTATAGAGTGCCCAGTGATTTGTCAATACTTGGTTTTTATTTCTGAAAATCGATCCCCGTCGTAATTATCATATGAGCGTGGGTCCAGTTCTCAAAGGTTGTGGAGCTACGGATATTTGAAATTCACGATCATTTTAACTCTAAGAGGAACATTAGGGTCTTTCGTGCGTATTTCAGTATCAAAAATTCAGTGAAGTAGGTCCTATCATCTGTTTACTTTTTCATATTATCCCATGGAAATCTAGCAAAGTGAAGTCTGGTGACCATGGTGGCCAATTCTGTGGATCATGTTTTATGTTTTTTTTTTAATTATGGACATTTTAGGAGAGATCTGACGAAGTGCAATTTTGTGCATGTCTTCACATCATTTCACACGGTTTATCCCTGAAAGCCGAAGAAATACGTTGAACTCCAGCTGTGAAAACCTAAGGAAAAGAATGTAGAAGGATTTGTTTGGGGTGTAACCTATCAAAGCTCTAAAAGTTTAGTTCCCAAAATTTATTGACTCAAAAGTTTAAATTTAAATTATATAATTGTATACTTACATGGTTAAATATTTATTAAATTAAATCTTTCAGACACAGATTTTAAAACTTATTAAAGGGACTTATATACATTGTGTTTAACACGTGCATTTTTATAGGCAGGTAATATCTGATTGACATCATGTTTGTGAATCTAATCTTGTACAGGTGTAAGTCCCGCGTACTTTTTGTCAACAGGCTATGGAAGAAGAAGCCATTATATACAGTCGTAGCAACACCAGGTCTGTGTATTCGAGCCATATGTCAAACAAAATCAATCGACTCAGGAAAGAGGCGGCTGCAGAAGGTTGGTGATGTTACGCGTTTTATATTTCTGTGAAATTCTTTTTCGTGCCGTTGCCTTAGCGTGTTACTAACCTTGTTTTATGAGTGAATTTTTTTTTTTGAAATAGTACATTAACCTATTGATGGGTGTGACTGTTCATGTACGATTTAGACTTTATGCTTAAAACCTTATCCACTCTGATGATCAGATTTTGTTTGTGAATCAATCACAAATCACAAACTGATCGGAATTGATTTTAGTTATGTAGGATTTGAGGTTCTCGTGGCGGTAAGTATGAAGATGGCTGTCTTCTGTTATAATTATGTTTCTTAAACCATATGTAAAAGTTTGATATCAGAATTTATGAGATCGATGCTAATTGATTGTGCATTTATTTGATTCATACGTTGAACTTTGAAATATTGATGACTTCAGAACAGGAGTTGCATTCCTTTTCACTGCCTGGTGCCAGATTTATAGAAAATGTTGCGTACTATTGAGAAGTGGTTCCAGCCATCCTTCTTGATCCCAGTACCACCCTGATGAATCGCTTGTAGAGTAGATAATATTGTGCTGTTAAAAACGTTTCAGATTATCACAAGTACTTATCTTATATAAGAATTATTAAAGAAGGAAATGTAAAGAAATGTTGACTTTTATTCTGACAGTGAGTACTAGCCAACCAAGCACGTCTGCTTCTAGTCAATCCCGCGTATTCTCACATTCATCTGTACTGACAGGCCATAGTGGTACAAAAGGAACTTGGAGTATTAAGAAGCAAGGTAAGAACTTAAAAAAAATATACCTTTTTTTTAAAATTGTAGTCATAATTTAATAACTATCTTGTGCCAAAGCCTACTTTTGTTAGATCAATTTTTAGATGCATTTGCAATTGAAAGTTTTGCAAAAAAATTCTTGTTATCTTTTCCCCGTCTGTCCATCCGTTCCTTGCCTGAATGTACAGCTCGAGAATGGATGACAGGATTCTCATTAAATGATATGTTTGGGAGGAGGACATGGTCGTAACCATAAAATTATATTTTCTTATAAAATAAAACTTCATTATTTATGATTGTCTGGGCTGACGAATGTCGGTGTTTCTCTGGATCCCACACTTCTTGAAGAAAGTTGAGCGGTGTGATCGACATTCTCACTGTAGTCTTTAGAACTTAAAAAAAGTAAATTTGTGGTGGAACTTTATTTGGGTTTGGCACAGAGTGCGCACGTACGTTATGATTCCTCCAGAACACGAGAGTCTGTTGTATGAACGCTCCATTTCCTTACGCTAAATACACTGTTTCAGGGTCGAAGTCATCTACAGAGCCATTATATTTCCTGTTGAAACCCTACCTCCTCACCGAAGAAATGCTGTGCTCAAATGGGTTTCCTCGGCCACATCCGGAAGAGAAGGGAGTTGCAGTCATGCATCTGCCTCCAGGAACAGCAAAAAAGATGCCCCTTTCACCGAATCGTAAACGCGTACTACGCATGTGCTCTCGTTGTAATCAAGGATATTCTGTAAACAGGAATGGATTGCAAGTGAAGGATGAACAGTGTGTTTACCACTGGGGAAGAATGTTCCAGACGAGAGGTAGATTGAAGTTGCAATCGACTGTGTTTAACCACAAAAAACAGTAATTCTTCGTGTACATTTAATGTTTTTGGCAGATTGTGTAATCGGATAATTTATGGCACTGGATGCCGTTTGACAGCAAATAGAGTTACGTCATGATTATTTTATATTATTTATATTTTGCGAGGTTAGAAGTAGTCGTATGTGATGAAATATCATTTCATCGCCTTTAACCCTGACTCTGCTCAGTTTTGTTCTTCATTTAAAAAGTTTGGATCAAACTAGTTAAAAATATGAATTTTTTTATCCCTGGATTTGCTTTACAGTTATTATATATCTAATTTTACGAAATTAATATTTTTCTACACACGGAAATTATGCAAACACTTCGTGTCCTGAAATTATGTGGACCGGATGTGTTATTTTTCATTACAGCTTAGAATACAGAAAAAAAGTGTTCTTACTCCCACATTAGCGTGTTTGATAATAAAGTTAATCAAAAGTCGTAGTACGCTATGACAAAATGTCATTAAGTGAACCTAACCTAACCTCAAAGTTAGACATTTTGAACATGGAAGTAACTTTCTTGGTTGTATCACTGTTTTCAAATGTTCAGTGAGCTAAATTTTATGTCTCTGAATTGTTTCAGTTTTGGGTGGCTGGGAACGGCGTTATACGTGTTGCAGTGGCGATGGCGAAGGGGGTGGTTGCACAGTGACGCAGTGCCACGTGTGTGACGGATTTGATCCCGATGATATGCGAGGTTATGTGAAAACACTCCCACGTCATGAAGAACCAGCAGATGGCGATCATGGCGTCTACGCGTTGGATTGTGAGATGTCTTACACCACCGTAGGATTGGAACTGACGAGGGTTACGGTCATTGACCGAGACCTCGCTACGGTTTATGAGAGCTTGGTTAAACCGGAAAATCCGATCATTGATTATAACACGAGGTACATATTTTTTCCTGCTCCCAGTGTAACTTCCGCTTTCATGGGTGACTATGCGAGTTTTACTCGTGAGGAGGCTGATCTTACGAATCTGAGAGCCGTGATTTATTGGTTGTGCAGGGAGATTTTTGGAGATATTGTCTCTAAGAAGTTGTTTAACTAAATGGTGGTTTTATCGAACATATACTTAGCCAAAGATATTTTGCGTGAAATATTACGTCAAACCTTTAAAATTTAAATTTCGCTGTATTTATCATGTTTCATTGTATTAAACTGTTAATTCCTCTTCCACTTTCAGATTCAGTGGGATCACGGAAGAAGACATGATTGGAGTTCAGACCAGCATTTATGACGTTCAGGCTACGTTGCTGTCGTTTATTCATGAGAAAACAATTCTTATAGGTCACAGTTTAGATAGCGATTTCAAAGCGTTGAAGGTATGAAGTTAAACAGAGATCACGTTTGTTTGAGCGAATGTTTGATTTTAAAGTTGATTTATTTTCTTTAACAAAATCGAAGTCGGATTGGGCGGGACCTGAGCTAGTTTCATCCGCCTTCCGCCCGTACAGTCTAAGATACGAAGATAAATGTTTGCGCATGTGATCACGTGTTTGGTCTACCTTGAGTACTAGTGTGCGTTTTCTTTCAGATGATACATAGCACTGTGGTGGACACAAGTATTGTGTTTCCACACAAGATGGGGCCACCAAAGAAAAGGGCATTGAAAACGCTATGTCGAGAGCACCTCAGTAAGATTATTCAAGAGAATGGTATGTCATGGCAACTGCAGTTTCTCCGTACAGTATTTGTCTGATAATGAAGCCTGGAGATAAACACATTTGTATATAATATTTAATTCAATTTGTGTATAGTCTGGGGTCACAAGTGGCCGCGCGGTCTGAGGCGTGGGCCTTGTGCCACTTGGTCGCTGGGACTGTGGGTTCGAATCCCACTCAAGCCATTGATGTTTTTCCGTGTTGTGCTGTCCTGTGTACAGGTAAGAGGCCTTGCGAAGGGACGATCCCTCGTCCAAGGAGTCTATAGATCGAGCCAACGTAAAGTTGGGACCCGCAGTGCTGAGGCACTTGAAGAACGGGTCGTTCCCAGTATAGAATTATGCTCGTGGGAAATAATTAATTGATAATGTTATTCATTAATAATTTTGCTACAGTTACATTTTATGAATCGGACATTAATTTTTGTGTGTTTATTAACTATGCCCTTAGTCGCTCATATTCTGTGCCGTTAAATAGTAGGTCGCGTGATGAATCAACGAATATGAATGCCCTTATTTAAATTACTATCACGACATTTTACTGGAGGGTCTGAGGAAAACCAGTAAGTACATTTATTAGTCAGGATAGCCAGTCTCTGGGACAGAATTTGAACCTGGGACCTCCGAACCGTCATTTTTGCGGTAAGTGTAGATTGAGGTATCTTATTTGATGCTGCGGCGATTTTGGATTCCCTCGGTTTTAACCGTCGGAATTCCTCGTCGTTTTGTTACGTCACGTAATGACTGAGATGTGTGTTCGGTTTCAGAGGGTGGCCATGACAGTTCCGAGGATGCGAAAGCTTGCATGGAGCTCATGCTCTGGAAAGTGAAGGACGCGTGAACCAGTTCCAACATTCCATTTATTGTTTACATTGTTTATATTTGAATAAATTATTTTATAATAAATAAATAAATAGCTCAATATTTATGTTGCAGTTGTAATATGTGGTAACTTTATTGTAATTGTTTTTTTGGGGAACGCATTTCGCAAATGAAGAATATTAATTGATGCACAGATAAAATGTTCCAATTTCATTTATACCCTGTGATAAATGTTATTTTTAATGTTCCACTGTTTTTCCTTTGTAGTTTTTTTACGCACCGGATTTATTTATTGTCACATCGATGATTTGAAACTACATTTATATTGGGGCTATTAACCCAACTTAGAATCTGGGTTTATGTTTTATGTGCCTTAAACCCCAGAAAACCCTCTTCATTTCAAAAAGTTACCCACATCTGTAAAATTTTTCCTCTCGCAGAGAAAAAATTGTTAATAAAACAATGTGAAAAATTAGTTAATTGATTGGTTACAATTTTGAAAATTGCGTGTGCAAATTTGCTTATAATTTAACTTACGGGCTGGTCTGAAATTTTGTTTTGAATATTTGAAAATATTTTATAACGCCTACTGTTGATACGGCGATGAAATGTAATTGCTGTGCTATGCTGGACGTACAACTCGGATGTGGAAGAAGGCGCATACAGGAAGACGAAGGTTCAGGTGGGAAGAAACAAAAACATTGTTTCGTAGTTTTCTTATGTTTTGTAATTGTCTGTATTTTGTTCATTTTAATTACAGGTAAATTAGTTTTGGGCAGCCGACCCACATTCCGTACAATTAAACGGATGAACGGGGTAGCAGAAGCGAGCGACAAGCCAGGGCCTTGCATGCAAGTATACCAGAATTGCCTTTTCTCCTTATATTGTTGTAGATTGCAGGAGTTTTAAATTTATGATTGAAGTTGGGAGCAGGGACCATGGCCCCAGCGACATCCCCCTTAATCTGGGCCTGCTACTTGTGTTTTGGATCGGGGGGGGGGGGTGTCCATGTATAATTACGTCCAAAAATGTGCCCTATTTTAACCTTAGATGTTATTTTTCACAGTATTTACATAATCAGGTTTTATTAACTTTACATCGTTACAAAAGATATTGACACTCGTATGTTTTAACTTTTATAAAAAAAATTGTAGGAATTTGAGTAAATCATAATCTTGTTCTTGGAGTTCCTGCTGAGTCATGTACAGTAGTTAACAATATTAAATCACTTCGTCTTGTTCATTTATAATATTCCGCAAACTTTGCTTTGTTCTTCTTTACGTTTTAAAAGTGTTGAACTCTCAGCAGTGGACAAGTACCTTATTCCTGATTGTCGGTCTGCAGCTGTGAGGATTAATATCGCATGCAGATTTTGTCCTCCTTTCTTTTATTGAATCAAATTTAATCGAAACGAAGCTCTAATATCATAGAGTTCGCATGTCTCGCAGGTCCGTTTCCGGTTTCGTGACAATAGAATAAGTGCAAAGAATTTTCGTAGCCAATTTGCGATGTATCGATCCACTTATACTGCGTTGCAGCGTTTTTGGCCGCTGAACTTTGTGAATTGGAACCTCGGAGCGAGTCACTTACTAGAAGTTTACTGGCAGGGATGACAGCAGGCCGCGTACAGTACACTTCAAATAAAATATCATCACGGTATGTAACACAGGAAAGTCGATTTCACTACACTACACATAACCTAAAAATTAACACTTGAGAGAGCATTAGATTAGATAATTTTATCTTCTTCACAACCATTCGGTGCTCTTGCCGAAGCTTCACTTAGACTTAGTTTGCCTTTCTGAGTGTTGTGATACGAGACGTTATCAATGACCAAAATCTAGATTGCAATGAACACCGCTGCACTGAACGACATAAACTCCTTCCTTCCTTTATTGAGTCGTCCGCATACTTGGCACTCCCTACAAGGTCGGCGGCCATAATCGGTGGATCCAGTTCCACGTCTCGAGGCTTTGCACGCTGCTTTATCAGAAGCATCATTCTATTTTCAAACAAACTCAACCAACACAAGGCAAGCGGCAGCTTGCACTGGTGTTTATAATCCCACAGGCAGTCCGGGACATCAGCTGAGAAGTGTTATCCATGCAAAGACATGTTCCAGGGTAATACCTCGACGAGAGAGAGAGAGAGACCAGCTTGGAATAAACCATATCTATTTAATAATAGGATTGGTAGCGAAGCAAGTAAGGGAGTAAACATTATACTCTTCTCGCCGTCTAAATCCTCAGCGCGTTCGCATTTGTGTGTGTGTATCTGTTGGAAGTCCAAAGTAGGTCTACCCGAGGTTGTCTACACGTGCGGTACACAAATTTCCACCATCTTATTCGTTTCTAGTCCGTAGAAAGGACAGAGACACCGTTGTGTTCAGCGTGGTGTGTACATACACCTGTGAAATTTCTCACGATGGTTCTCTGTCCCAGATTTTAGATCAGAAAGTAGCAAACCATTTAATACACACTTTTATCTGCGTACATGAAGTGAGTCCATTATTCGTAGACAGAATCTGAGTGTTTCAGCTCCGATTCTGTTCCAAGGATATCGAAAAATTTTATAATAATATACAATAAAACATTTTTATATTGCTCCAATATTAGTGTCCTGACAGCGCACAGAGTAGCCAGGCCAGGAAATTTCCAAAGCAAGTCCTGAAATGTCATCAAACTACAAAATGATAGCTTGAACGTATGCTTAAAAGTCTGTCAAATGACGTGAAAAGGACCAACGTTATTTTACGAGCTACTTTTGCAATCCTGAATTAAATTAAAACAATGAGTCATACCGCTGTCAAGTAAAATGGTACAAACAGTATAGATTTTGCTCAGTAGAGGGGACTAGTATTCGTGACTATAGTCCCATCTGTTAGGCACAATGAGAACCTACTATAAGGAGAGACAGAATGAAATACAAAACATTTCAACTTTATACAGAAATGCCAATATTTTAATACGCGCCGTACAATCTTGTATGTCATAAATGGTGGGATTGTAAGTTTAGATAGCTAGAAGCCTTGAAATAGGTTAATCTGTCATTCAAGCAATCTTAACCGAAGTAAAGAAAAGTTATAGAATACATAGCCCTGTTTTCCCTCCTGTTACTTCCAGAACTGGAAGGTATTGTATGAGTAATATTTCTTTGCCAGCACAATTTATACGTAGGACTACATTTCATATCTGTGGGCTTAGCTAATTAAAGCATATGGTAATGTTTCAGTTCTTAGACCAGCCACTCGGGTAATAGGGCTATTATGTAAAGTTTAGTCACTAGCATTCTAGTGTAATATTTAAAAGACCCTAAGTTCAAAGCTAAATGTCACCACGAATCTTACAATAGAAATCTGTGAGTGTAATTACTATTATGAATGTAAACAGGACGTAGAGCCAGCTGCTGAAAGGTGAAATATAACGAACGTAGGGAAGACTAGCTTAGATTTTCAATTTTGCGCATTTAGGTTCGTCATGTTGGTACACAACTTCAGTGGAAAAAAAGTTGAGTGCCGAGAGAGCGCGTTTAGATAGCTAGAAGCCTTGAAATAGGTTAATCTGTCATTCAAGCAATCTTAACCGAAGTAAAGAAAAGTTATAGAATACATAGCCCTGTTTTCCCTCCTGTTACTTCCAGAACTGGAAGGTATTGTATGAGTAATATTTCTTTGCCAGCACAATTTATACGTAGGACTACATTTCATATCTGTGGGCTTAGCTAATTAAAGCATATGGTAATGTTTCAGTTCTTAGACCAGCCACTCGGGTAATAGGGCTATTATGTAAAGTTTAGTCACTAGCATTCTAGTGTAATATTTAAAAGACCCTAAGTTCAAAGCTAAATGTCACCACGAATCTTACAATAGAAATCTGTGAGTGTAATTACTATTATGAATGTAAACAGGACGTAGAGCCAGCTGCTGAAAGGTGAAATATAACGAACGTAGGGAAGACTAGCTTAGATTTTCAATTTTGCGCATTTAGGTTCGTCATGTTGGTACACAACTTCAGTGGAAAAAAAGTTGAGTGCCGAGAGAGCGCGTGTTTGAAGCTTTGGGAAGAAAAGTGTGTTTTTGGGCGTGTGTCTTACGGATTTACGTTCACAGTTTTTTCATCATCTGCTGCCTAAGATTTGTGATCAGTTTCTTGAAGGGATGTCGAGTGAAGACTTCGGAGGTAAGCCATAATTACTACCATTTGCTTCGATCAGTGTTTCTTGTTGTTGGCAAACAAGTGCAACCAACTAGGGCCTAGTGACATTTCAGGGATATTATGAAGGTTATGTCTTGTTATGTTATGAACTTGATTACTTGGATTTGTTTTTATCTTGTTATTAATAGGAAGGTTCTGCTTTTACAGTGTTACTTTGCTGTTTTCTGTTTACCTTGTCTTTGCCTGTTTGTCGATCATGATAAAATTACATGTGACGTTAGGTCTTCATTCATAATTCAGAATTTGTTCGGGTTTACGTATTTTTGATTAGAGATATCTGTGATCCTACTGTACTCGATTTTATGGAGTCATTGTGTAGTTTTATCTCATACATTTATGCATAGGTTGAGTGTTTTTGAAAGTGTATGCTAGACAGAGATGCTGTAGCTGGTGACTGACCCTGAGGGAGATGCTGTAGACGGAGAACCCATGTTAGGGTTGGAAAGTGTAAAATGTGAGGAAGAGTACTTGTATTAAGGGTGAATATCTCGGAGGAAAATGTGCTTATGCAGTTATTGCAGAGATTCTTCAAGCTTGTGTGTGTGTGTGTGTGGGGGGGGATATTCTGACCTCGAACCTGTAAGGAGTGTTATAGCGCTCCTTGGAGTACGATGTAAGAATATATTATGGGCAGAACGTACGTGATTTCCTGATACAGGGTAGTTCAAATTAATAAATATAATATAGGAAAAAATATTTTGGGAAATACGAATTTGTCCACGAAAGGGATTAGCACCCCTATGCTTATAAATGATCTTGGGGTTTTGAATTCGGGGGGGGGGGGGAGTTGGTTACCATTTTGTTGTTAGTCGTGGACTGATTGTTAGAAATATATTAAGGACAAAGGAATAATAAATCCATAAATTATCGTATAGTAAGAAAATGACTGTCTTCTGGGTTATTGCGCTGTGTAGTCTGGTCGATGTTTACCAACGTTTCAGAGGTCATACTGCCTCCGTCATCAGGGCGATGAATATGAAGATTTCTGTCTTCTGGGTTGTTGCGCTGTGTAGTCTGGTCGATGTTTACCAACGTTTCAGAGGTCATACTGCCTCCGTCATCAGAGTATGAAGATTTCTGTCTTCTGGGTTCTTGCGCTGCGTAGTCTGGTCGATGTTAACCAACGTTTCAGAGGTCATACTGCCTCCGTCGTCAGAGTATGAATATTTCTGTCTTCTGGGTTGTTGCGCTGTGTAGTCTGGTCGATGTTAACCAACGTTTAGGAGGTCATACTGCCTCCGTCATCAGAGTATGAAGATTTCTGTCTTCTGGGTTGTTGCGCTGTGTAGTCTGGTCGATGTTTACCAACGTTTCAAAGGTCATACTGCCTCCGTCATCAGGGAGAATACTCACCGCCCTGATGACGGAGGCAGTATGACCTCTGAAACGTTGGTTAACATCGACCAGACTACACAGCGCAACAACCCAGAAGACAGAAATCTTCATAATTTTAATTAGTTTTTAATGCAACAGAGGGAGGAATTCTATCCAATCTCTTGGGATACACAGATTTCTTAATCTTACGATTAATTTCGACATTTAATATCCTTCAGTAACAATATAATTAATGATTTACATCAGCCTGCCCAATTTTGATTCTGAATTACAAACAATTCAACACCTAAAATGCGTACAACAAGGAATATGTCAGGAATTGTCATTGAATCTCAGGGAAATCTGTCTTGGAGCTCACTGTACACTCTTCTTAGTGACATCTTTTAGCTGTGACTGTACATCCTTCGGTAACCTCACATATGTGGTCATTTGTTTCTTAAAAGTGTCTAACTGTTACACTGCGTATGTGATATACAGAATCGTTTTATTCTGATAGCTTGTGGATGCGAGGCCGGAAGAAATGGTTTTCGAATCGCACTGCTGAACAAAGTCGTTTGCGATTCTTTTGTGTTGCTGTACGCTCTGCGTCTATTTTATGATATCGGCCCCAGGAAAAAGAAATAACTCCTCAAACGAGTGATAGACGGTAATGCGAGTAGTTGAAGCCGGTTTTTGTAACTCATATCGAAGGGTCTTCGGTCTGAATTAAGGTGATATTTATTTCAGGATTACAACTTGTCTTTCTTCGGGAAAAGCTAGGAGAATTACGGAAAATTGTTATCTTAATTAAGTTTTTATTGATACAATATTTTATTTTCCGTCTATACACAAACTTAAAATAATGTTGTTAAAATTACTTAAAATTATAACGTTCTCAGTAGATACTGCATCTTGTTACATTTTTGTTATCGATAACAAAAATGTAACAAGATGCAGTATCTACTGAGAACGTTATAATTTTAAGTAATTTTAATAACATTATTTTAAGTTTGTGTATAGACGGAAAATAAAATATTGTACCAATAAAACACAAACATGACGCAATTAAGATATAAGTTTTTATTGTCATTAGGAGAAATCTGGTTCTCTCTCTTCCTATCATTAAAACGTTTCGTAGTTTTGCTCAGACACATCTAGAATAAATCGCAATAATATCTTAAAATAATATATTCTGTGCCTATAATTTTATTTAATTTATTTATTTTTATTATATTTTAATTTTATACTGAGCGACTACCAAAACATAGATGTTGATTCACGGAATACTTAGGCAAAAGTCCTAATTTTTTAAAAAAGAAAACTTTTGTCAAGTTTTTAAAATCCAAAAATTCTTACTTTAAAAGCAATGAAGCTTCACAAATGTTTAGAAGGTTATTGTATTTTCTTAAGGTCAGTGTGAATTATAAGAGATTAATTTTTTAGAATTACTTCTTATCATTATTATTTTGTAAATGAGTGTACACATCGCTTTTTCATCTTACATGATGCACAATTACAAGTCACAAATCGGTACACGCGAGCAACAAAGATTACGAAATTAAAATTGCTATAACTGATATGAAAAAAAGCTAGCACACAATCAGCTGTTAACATCGCAACACTGGCTAACGTGAGATCTTGGAATGTCCTTAAGTCTCGTCTCCCTTCAAGCCAATGCTATAAGGCGTCTCCCCATAATTACGCATGAGTAAACACGGCTTTCTAAAGTATACACTGAATGAATATCATCACCGGACTAGCTTCTTTTGGCTAAAGATACATTTTTGTGATCGATTTTGCAGTCTTACAGCTTATAGAGTACTAAGGAACCACAAAATTAAAACACAATTGTTTATATTTTTCGTTTTTTTCAAAGTGTTAGCCGGGCTAACACTGCTAACATGTACCGTCCTCCACTGGGTACAGTTCGTTACATCTTAACATATGAAAAGTCGAGTTAAAATGATTTTCACTTGTTACGTGGATATAAAACAGCTTGACTGTAATTTCAGTCTCCGAAAGGTCATAGTAGTTATTTAAAAAAAACAGCGAAATATATAGCAGTGTAACGCCTGCGTGAGAGAGAGAGAGAGAGAGAGAGAGAGAGAGAATAGAGGAGAGGCCAGATCTTACCTAAGCCACACATAAATCCGGAACAATACCGAGGCAGGAGCCCCCCGGAGTCAAAAACAACGAGCTTCTACAATTGTTTCCAGGCTTAGTAACTGAGCTACCGTCTTAAAAACGTGTTAGAAAAGTCAAATATTTTATACAGCAGGCAACAAAATGTTTTTATTCCAAATGAAAAGCGATCTCTTTTTTTTTTTCTGGAACATTTAATATTCTACTTGAATGACACAAAACTTAACCGGTGATTCAGGCCCCAACACGCACTTAATGTTAACATTCGAGCGGAACCTTGGAAATTAATGCTCGGGGCTTAAATAATGCTGAAGTGCATTTTAACGGTTTGATTACGACATTTGAAACAATGAGAGACTGAAAGAAGGGAAAAATAGCGAGATTCGTCCGACATTTCAGCAAAGGTAAACAATGAGAATTGCTATTCTTTCTCGCACCACTGTATTCAGTAAATGTGGAAAACCACGCGATAAATTTAATCCATCTACGTTAAACACTCGTTGAAAGCGTGTCATTTCAAATTTCGTTATGTTTCGATTCACTTTTACAAATAGAATATTTTTATTATAATAGAGCAGGGCGCTCCTTTCGGAGCGCCTCGGGGGGGCTTGGTCAAGTTTGTAAAACGCAACCAACCTTGTGTTAGAAACTAAACTAACCCCCCCCCCCCCCCGAATGGAGGGTTCAAACAATTGACCTTGGTCGATGTTAACCAACGTTTTAGAGGACATACTGCCTCCGTCATCAGAGTATGAAGATTTCTGTCTTCTGGGTTGTTGCGCTGTGTAGTCTGGTCGATGTTAACCAACGTTTCAGAGGACATACTGCCTCCGTCATCAGAGTATGAAGATTTCCGTCTTCTGGGTTGTTGCGCTGTGTAGTCTGGTCGATGTTAACCAACGTTTCAGAGGACATACTGCCTCCGTCATCAGAGTATGAAGATTTCCGTCTTCTGGGTTGTTGCGCTGTGTAGTCTGGTCGATGTTAACCAACGTTTCAGAGGACATACTGCCTCCGTCATCAGAGTATGAAGATTTCTGTCTTCTGGGTTGTTGCGCTGTGTAGTCTGGTCGATGTTAACCAACGTTTCAGAGGACATACTGCCTCCGTCATCAGAGTATGAAGATTTCCGTCTTCTGGGTTGTTGCGCTGTGTAGTCTGGTCGATGTTAACCAACGTTTCAGAGGACATACTGCCTCCGTCATCAGAGTATGAAGATTTCCGTCTTCTGGGTTGTTGCGCCGTGTAGTCTGGTCGATGTTAACCAACGTTTCAGAGGACATACTGCCTCCGTCATCAGAGTATGAAGATTTCTGTCTTCTGGGTTGTTGCGCTGTGTAGTCTGGTCGATGTTAACCAACGTTTCAGAGGACATACTGCCTCCGTCATCAGAGTATGAAGATTTCCGTCTTCTGGGTTGTTGCGCTGTGTAGTCTGGTCGATGTTAACCAACGTTTCAGAGGACATACTGCCTCCGTCATCAGAGTATGAAGATTTCCGTCTTCTGGGTTGTTGCGCCGTGTAGTCTGGTCGATGTTAACCAACGTTTCAGAGGTCATACTGCCTCCGTCATCAGGGCTACACAGCGCAATAACCCAGAAGACGGATATCTTCATGACCTTTGTCATGTGTTTAAAAAATAACCAACCCCCCTTCTGGGGGGTTGGTTGCGTTTTAAAATCTTAACTAACACGCTAAACTAACTCCCCTTCGGGGGGTTATTTTAGTGTCTCATTCAAGTGTTTTAACCCCTGAGTAAGAAACTAAACTAACCCCCCCCCCCCCGAATGGAGGGTTCAAACAATTGACAATTGGGGGGTTGGTCATTATAGTAGACTCTCCCATTACGTAAACATTAGTAAAATGTATGTTTTTTTAAGTTAATATCACAGTAAATATTTATGATATTTACATTAAAGTCTTAAGATAATCAAATCCCTTTCATAATTATTTTAATTTATTCATAAAAATAACTTAGTACTTTCGATTCTATATACAAATATTCTGTATCATACTTTTTTTTTGTAATAAACTATTATCGTGGTATTTATTTGAATTATCTGTGCAATTGGTCTCTTATAAACGTCATAACGTCGAGGATTTTAAGTTTACGAACGATACCCAGAGTGGTGTGACGTGTGTCTGTGGCTGCCTCTGGCCAGTTGTTCAGCTGAATGGGTGCAGATGGTTGGCTAAGTAAAATGAGGACGTTCGGATGGCAGGTTCATAGACCAAACAAAAATAAATCAGGTGCATAAATATAACTTTGAATATAATTTTCGCGACTGTTCGTTCTTAACTAACCATCTTTTAGTGTAAATTTATCTAGTGTTTTATCTTCGCATTGTGTTTATCAAAACTGAACCCAGTTTACTCTGTGAACGTTGTGACTCGTAGTTTGAATATTGATTGTCGTGTGAAGTGTTTTTCTAATGGGGCCTGTTCGACGTGGAAATGAAACTTAGGTAAGTGAAATTATTTCTTTAAATATTTGAATAAAGATACTGGTAATAATTCGTGAGAAATTTATGTAGATTACTACTGACATTTTATTACGCGTTCCATTCGAGGTTATGTCTGTCTGTCTTTCCGTTAGTCCCCAAGTTTAATTTACGTAAGTACTCAATAGATTTTGATGTGATTTGGAATTTGTGATATTGTGTGATCGGTTGTATATTTAAACATAAACGTCGTTGATTAAATTCTGGTATACAGTATAAACGCTTATTTGGATGAAGTTCGAGTGTTAAGTATATTATTTTACGAAAATACTATTCTTCTTAAGGGAGGTCGAAAGATGACAAAACCTGTAGGTCATTGGCCAAGGCTTTAAGAAGTAGGAAGTTTGTTAAGGCAAGATGAGCTTCATAAACAAGATGTAGTCATACATCCCACCTGCGGTCCAGACCGAAAACATGGCCCCCAACTTCAAGAATGCTGAAACATTAATCATAATGAAAACGTAATTAACTCCACCTTGGCCTAAACAGACACGAAACTTAATCCGTGTTTGTGTGTAAGAGTTTAACGGGGGTTTGAGATGCAGAGAAATATCTACGTTTCTCCTGCGGTAGCATGTCGCGGTCAGAGTTAAGCAACTGCTGTATCCGTCGGCCCTCAATACGATCCTACAAGAAGCAAGCTTAAAGCATCTTATGTATCCTACCGTGGCCCCCACTCAGGAAAAAAAAAATATATATCCATATTAAAAAAATAGATTTAGGGAACGTAAAAATATGAATTTCGGTCACGCGTAGCTTGAAATCATGTAGAAACTGTCTTTATTTAAGATAAGCCCATATTGAACCATGCCTGTTCGGATACGCAAGTACTTTTAGACACCTCCAGACACATCAACGTGTCTACACTATCATCTTTGGCCGATGTAGAACATCAAAAGCATTTCACTTCAAAACAATACATTTGGTCCAATATGTGAAAATAATCTGGATATGAACATCACCAAAAAAGCTACACAACAGAAATTGTAATTGAGTTTTAAGTTTGTTGATATAATTTTACACCTGAAGATGGTTCGATGAAACCGAAACATGTTGTAAAAAATGTTCCAAATGTAAATCGATTATTCGATGTGGAACATAAAATGATATTTTAATTATCTTATTTGTAAATTTTTTTTAAATATAATTGTGATTAGACGGACAAAACCCGAATAATTAATTCCATATAAAGAATAAAAAATAAATTAAAAGTTTTAAACGAAACACCAAGTCTGTTCATTTCATCGTCTCAATACTTAAAAAGAAATAGATTCAATTTTTGTTTCGATGTGTTGGTTCTTTGAAAACTTTAAACGCAGACCGACAATCTTACAGTTTCCACGTTTTTGGATAAACAGAATCTTCGCGCAGATTTCCGTCCTCCTGCGTGTGTCCTCAACCCTTCTTCTTCTCCAATTAGTACTCGTACAACCCCATTCTCGCCCCCCCCCCCCACCCCCGGGGGCTCACTCTTATAGAGTCCCATACCATATCCACCCAAAATTAATTCCTACGCTCGGTTATATGTGTATTTCATGTCTCGAGTGTGCCAGTCCGACGGAAAGAGGCCATTTTGTAACGTTTTAGAGGTCTTAAAGAGATTGTGCGTTTTACTGCCTAGTTAACAGATGTTCACATTTCTACGGCACACGGAGTTTGGGAGCCCGGAGTGTTCCAACCGGGTCTTTGACCATTATCGGCACCCTTGTCCTTGTAACGAAGCCAAATGAAACCGTCCCGCTAAGTATTAGCAGGATAATATCTCGAATTTGTGTTAGAACGACGGCAGAAGGCATCACAGAGCATCGCAGAACCTTTTTCGTGTCTGACGACCTCGTACAGAACCCGTCGCAAGCCTAACCTTTGATCTAATCTACCCTAACGTTGCTAACGAAGGGACAGTGAGAATCTTAAGTTTTTTTAAATGTAAGATCCGATCCAGTTCTTTAAAATACCCGAAACTGACTCATCTAGCGAGTTATGTCCGTGACCCTTCTGGGAATCTCGATAAAACCTCTCGGTGAATGTCGTTAACATTAGAAGGCTCGAATATTTAATGATTTTTTGCCAGAGATACGAGCTTAAACGCACTTAAAACTAATTATGCAATGTAGCGAAACATCTTTTACACATAAATTCATAAAACTAGGGAAAGTTAACCACTGGTTTCGTTACAAAAGCCACTGCTGCCATCTTTTGAACTCTGACCTTAACCACTGAAAACTTCTAATATATTTTTGCTAAAGAAAAATACCGATCACGTTAACCTCTCAGTCTAAGACGTGGTTTGATAAAACGCGGTAGTGACCTATTTTGGACAAGATTTATCTCATAGTGACTGAGGAAAACTCGAAAAAAGTCCATCCATATTTGAATCTGATACCTCCTGAGTAAGAAACATGAATAATAAATGCTACAAATTCTCATTATCTATAAATTAACACGTTCTACCCCTCTACCTGTTAATTGTTTATTTAATGACGCTTTCAGTTACCAAGGTTTTTTTGTAATGTCAAATGATGGAATGATCAATGAACACAGAGACAGGTCGTGGTATGATTTAACGTACTAACCGTGCATTGACCTTGAAGGACTGAGGAATACTACTGACTACCTCAGTAAGGATAGCCGGTCTTAAACTGGGACTTCCCGATTGCGAAAAGGATTTGGTTACCTGCTCCACCATGACGGTCGATGAGTTTTAACTTGATATGATATAATTATCATATATTTCTCTAAATTGCATTCGTTTGTGAGTGGAAAAGAGACTGGGATTCTGTCACCACACCACCTTCCCGATCTACGAAATCTCCTAGCCATTGCTGAGGTCTAGGAACTGTGGAACATAACCTAGTTGCCTTCTGTACTCCTTCCTGATGCGGTCCTAGGGATACGGGTTATTATTTTCTGTGCTGACTTTTTAAAATAATCAGTGGTGATACAGTTGCCTAAGTTATCCACTTTTCAGAACGGTGTCCGTTGGTAACACCGACCTTTTTTTTTCTAAAAAAAATTGTACGTTTCTATTTTATTTTCATATATAACTCTATGAATAGGGATGAAGTTCATTTTCCATTGCGGAAAGCTTTGTTTTTACCCGGATTCTCCATAGTTTATCCAGTTCTCATGTCGAGAGTAAAAAGAGGGGGGGGGGTCCTCGCACATGCCCACAATCATTAATTAAAATAAAAGTAATATAGCAAGAATATGCTGTCGCATGGAAATTCAATATTCCTCGTACACAAACTACATGTGTTTGGAAATACGAGTTCAAATATGTTATTCCTCTAATTAGTTAAATTAAGTCTATGAATTTAAACAAAAAAAAAATTGCCTATTCGAGATATTATTTTTCTGTATGCGTGAAGGAAGGATTGTGGCTGTAAGTGTCAAAAGGGTGGGGGGGGGAGGAGGGTAGATTATCTGTGCCGACAATATGAAAACACACCACCAGGTCGCGTGAGGGTGGTGTGAACGGGCGGGATACTGTTTCACGGATTTCAGCTACCCCCAAGCGAATTGCATTACGTTTTCAGCGCCATTAAGGCTCGGTTCTAAAGAATTGGTATTGGTTCACGAGGAACTGTTCAATGTTTTGTGTGCACAGTTTATTACTTTACAAACCAATGACTAAAATAAATCGTATTTTTGGTCACACTTCGTCGAAACAATTCTTACATTTTTAGCGCAACAGACAAATGTTTGTTTTGAAGGAGTGTTAATGCCTTTTCAAAGGATCATTTAATACAAAATATTTGACTTTATTCTTGTTTATAGACTGGTTTGAGCTCCTAGTTCGTTTCCATAGTCATAGAGACATCAACTGTCACTGTCTGAGCGGATAATTGATTTGACCTTGAAATGAAATTTCGTTTATAAAAAGCTTCACGGTGGCTTGTGACGGTGGATTCAAATGGCATTCGTAGTCTTTATTCTCTCACATCATAATGATGAGCAGTCTGATGTTGAGAAAACCTTATTTTGGCATGCTCAGCGCGTTTTCTCCTCCCACAGTTTTTCAATCACATAGGAACAGCTGAACTGTCTCAAGACCAGCTTACATCGAATCCTCCTCATCTATTCGATTGTACGCTACGGCACATGGTTCTGGCTCACACACACCCCATATGTTCCACCTCCAGCTGCATGAAGACAAGAATGATGGCTATGCCCTCATTGCACTATAAGTTTAAAGTGACGTATTACTTGTAATATCCTGATCAGTAGACAAATCCTACGAGAGCTATTTCTACTTTCTCCTCTCGTTCTCCTCATTCTACCATACCCTTCGTGCAATGCAGTCGATAGCAGAAAGAGTTATGCGATAATCGATACTAGTCGGATTTATGCGTAACCATTCATGAGCCTGTCAGGGTTAATACGTTTTACGAGAACTTAAGAACTTTGACTTAGGATCAACAGTGATTTACTGGAAACATTGAATTAGAGCTCAGCAGATGTTATATTTACCTCAAAAATAAAATAAAATTGATATTAGCTGATGATTAATTGATCGAATTATTCACTCGACAATGGCAGTCATGATGAACATGATAATGCTTGCGAGTGTTATATTGATAATATTATCCTACCACCCACTCAACCATCCACCAGCTCTTAGTGGTTATCTCCACTTCGATCGTAGACAACTTTTGTGACGTACCAAGCGTTGTAAATGTAGTGGTTTGATACTCCACATGGCTTACCAGAAAATCCCTTTGATGGTATCTGTGAGAAAATTCTTTTATCATTTGTAAGTCGGTTAAGGATTATAAGATTTATGTGCTGACCACTCATCCCCATCTAGTGCCGAGGTTAAGAATGAGTAGGAGCTTCTAAACCCCCTCCCCCAAGCGTCTAAATGGCGTATAGCGGAACAGATTTTATTTCGTGAGTCAAATCTGACAACTTGTAAATCGTGAATTTGTTTTTGGTTTGATGTAATAAAAGTATTCTGTTTGTTATTACGATATGAACAAAAACTTTCCCATTCAAAAGATGGATGACATTTATATGACGGTCGGGATAAAACATTTGTGGAAAAGCAAATATATCTCAATTAAATGATGATGTATCTGGTGAAACTAAGTAGTCGGACTGGAAATTATTAGTGACCGCACTAAAGACCTTGAGGAATAAAATAATCTAAAATATTCTAAAGGTTTGAAAGAGATTTGCCAAGTTTATTCTCGTATTTTAGTGAGGTTTTTTTTTTTAAATTTTATTTTCGAACGTTCAGTCAGACGCATGGTACGGACAGGTGGAGACGTTCATTAACTATTTCAGCCGTGACAAGATAAACAGAAAAAAAAATAAGTTTCCAAAATGTGACTGGCAGTTGAGAAGTGTCCATTCTTTAAACGTTGTGAGGTTATGTTTGCCAATTTCATACGCTACAGTCTTCATGGAAGTTATTTTCAACACCTTCTCAACCTGGAGCGTTTATTTTCGTTCCGTGCGAGTTGCCAAGATGCCAATTTTAGACAATGCGTGTGGGGTGAATTATTAACACATGGTGCTTATATAGACCACGAGTCTTATTGCAGGCGAGGACGACCACATCTGATATGATGACTGTTTCGAACACTTACTTTCTTTCGTCTGACTTGACGCATTACGAGAGTCAGCTGATGATTTGTCGTAGTCCGTGGACAACAACCTTCCTTGAGAAGCCACTAGTCGCTCAGCTAGTCAATAGAGTCCTAGTATTTTATAGAAGTGTTTATAAGAACCCACCACTTCATCTCACTGATCCTGAGATGAATAAATACAGTCCAGCTCAGTCCACATCCTTCAGCCAAATTTATTTCAGGTCTCCCCATTTAAACCTAGGATTTCGTAAATAATAGACGCATTTATCGTATATTTCTCGTGCATGTTGGATGCCATAACAAAGTTATCTTTTTAATTTGTTTATCCTTATAATATTTCTTTACGTGTATTACTACTAATTTCGAAATTACTCATGAATTTTTATCCAGACTCCTAAATATGACGCTGTTTAAAATTCATAGGCTTTAATCATCGTACGCTGGCCTTGTAATCCTGGGGTCTCGGGTTCGATTCCCGGCGGTGCCCGAATTTATAACTTGTGTTGGGCAAGGCCGTGGTCTAGGCAACACGGAGTTTTCCTCCGTGGCATCCCAACAATTACTCCATTCACACACAGAAGAAGGCAATGGCAAACCACTTCTGGATCATCTGCCAAGAACGTATATGAACAGGTCCCAGTCCGAGATGAGAAAAGGATGGAAGGATCCTGTTCATATGGACCTGTCGTCAGACAGAACACTAAATAAATATAAAAATAAATGAGATGATAAGATATTCATTATTGTTGAATAGTTGAAGATTTGGAAGAAGTAGCCTTTGCCAATTTTAGACTACTGGTGTTGCCACGTCTCGGAAAAAGAAATTATAAATCGAAGAAGAATTTCAATCGATATATTCAGTATCGAATCGGGTCCTTCTTAATACAAGTCCAGATTGGTAACGTCTATATGAATTTGTCTGGTATGGTAGATGAAATGCACAGAAGCCCTTCCAGTAGGACAGATAGCTCGGTTGATTATCATCAAACAAAGTTTACGTAGGAATCGACTCAGCGTATTCTCCACAATGTGATGATAAACGTCTTCTGTTCATTTAGATGCATTACTTATACGCTTATCTAAACAAGCCCCCGCCATAAATGAAGCCACTGTCTAACCATCGCGGTTATACAACATTTATGGAAGCAACTAATTACTTAAGTCAGTATCACTCAGAATACCCCCATGAAATTAATTGAAGTATCTAAAAATATGTTTCAAATATGTGAAACGTTTGTCAGACTTTCGAGCAATGACTTTTGACAGTCATAAAGCTTTCTAACACCATGTGTGTGGATGATACTAAATCCTTATTAAAATACGTAGCTAAAGTTATTTGTTTTACGTAAGTATAATTCTTGTTATATCACGCACGCGAGATTACAAATACAGGATGATTCAAAAGGTTAGGACCAAACTGAGGGAGCATATAGAGAGACTCAGAGAGGACAACTTTCGAATAGGAATCTATGTCCTCCGAAGTTATCCTGAGTCAATCGAGGCCATTGACGTCTGATAATATACCGCTGAAATAATCGTACTTTGATATTCTCCTAATAGCTTAATTTTAATTAATTATTCTTGTCCGTCTAATGACAATTTAAAATTTAAAATTAAAATTAAGATAATTAAAATATCATGTGATGTTCCTATCGAAACATTCGATTTACATTTTAGAACATCTTTTTCTTACAACATGTTTCGGTTCTTAAATGAACCATCTTCAGGTGTATAAAAATTAATTAAAATTATATAAACTTAAAACTTAATCATAATTTCTTATATATCTTAATTTGAATTTTAAATTTTAAAATTGTGATTAGACGGACAAGAATAATTAATTAAATATATATTTTCCACAATATGACGCAACTATACCATCTGAGCTTAATTTTGTTTTTTTATTAATGTACAAGGATTACATTAGCAATCTTACAAACCAAATTATTTCAACAGTATGTTATCAGACTTCCCTACCTTCAATGGCCTCGACTGACTCAGGATAAATTCGGAGGACATGGATTCCTATTCGAAAGTTGTCCTCTCTGAGTCTCTCTATATGCTCCTTCAGTTTGGCACTAACATTTTGAATCACCCTGTATAAAACGAATGCTATGTAACTTTTTCGTTATGTGGGCATGACTTTTCGCCATAGTCGAAAAATTTTATAAAGCAATTGTTTCGGGAAAACCTGATGTTATGGGGAAAAACGGAAATTGAATTAAAATACGGTATATGAAAAATGTAAAGTGGTGAATAATTGCGTGCTTCAAGAGGAAAGGAAGACGAGACATCGAACAAGGAGTAGAGTAGGGCAGAGGCTGGCACACGACATTCATCAGATCGCGGGGGTTAACCCCTGTCGCAGGCCACAGTTTTCAGAGGCATACTCATGGACGTGTTTGAGAAAACACTTCCATATTCATGTACATTAAAGTTTGTTTGAACGGTCAAGTTTCCAACCCATTCAAAGGGTCGGAGTTTTTTTTTTTTGGGGGGGGGGCATTCAACTTGTAAGGTAAAGACAACGGGACGGGGAGGGTTGAGGTGTGTGTGTGTGTGTGTAGAATAGTTATAGCGAAGAGAATGCTCAGGGCATCGGATGAAATGGGATGAGTAGAGAAATCACAAACAATCTTTCGGTGGCACGAAGTGAAAACAGGCCCGACGTCTGAGCTATTAATCTGCAAAGCTGTGTATGTGGTAAAGATTCTTCGACTTTGACGTCAGTGTTTGCTAGCTGAGGCCGGGGTTGGAACAAGGATACTCCAAAGTTAGAGAATGCGATGTAAACAGTGGTTCAGGAGAGGGGGCAAAGCCAGTAAGCAGGAATTGGTGTTTGTTATAGGTTATACACACCAAGTCAACCCTCACCCTTGCCCCCCCCCCCCGAAATTCAAGCCAAGAATTAGCTCACTTAGAACGGTGCTGGTCCCTACTTTACCACAGTACGATCAAGCCTCGTGTTCCTGAAGTCAGTTACACCGGAGAGCTTTCTGCGATGATAGTTCGCAAAATGAACGGTATTAATTAAAACCGGAAAAATAAATACGATTTTATGTTTAAAATTTATCAACTGCACCAGCATCCGTCTGTCAAGAGTTGAGGACACACTCGAATTCCAATGTAACGACCTTTTACAGCGGACTGTAAAACGAAGTCTCTCTGTAAATGTAAATAAAATTCGATGAGGAATGAAGATGTAAAGAAAAGAATTACTGGAGAAAATTTTTTTGTCCACACTGACTTTGCCAGTACTAAATCAGAAACGGAACGATAAGAAATGTAACCGAAATTAATGTATTTTTTTCAGAAATATTTTAATATAGATATTATCGTATTTCAATAGCTTTGAACAGTTCTTCAAAATATATGTTAATTTTAATGTTTGTTCTAAGACATATTGGCGACTTTCAAGAATTTTCTGTACAAAGTTTATAAACAAAGGCAGTTTAATTTACTCTTAGATTGTTTATTCGTATTGTTTTAGTATAAATCAATGTTACCACCGTTTCGAAATAGAAAAAATATCATGTTTGAAACTTCCCTGTCTCGTAATGTACGCACGGAATGAAAGGTATACTATAAACGTAGGCTATGACTTAAGAATCTTTTTTTTAAAAAAAATAATACAATTAATTATATTTATATAGAATCTATGGAAATATAATAAATTTCAGAATGTTTTTAAAAATTATTAACAAATGCAAATACATATATTTATATCAAATGTGCAGAAATGTAACAGATTCCAAAAAGTTTTATTAAAAATTATTACATTACAAATAAGTATATTTCTATCAAATGTAGGGAAATATAACAAATGTTATAATATTTTAAAAATTATCACAAATATAAATAAATATATTTCTATCAATGTACAGGAACATTACAAATTTTATAATGTGTCATTTAAAATTATTACAAATACTACTAATTATATTTATGCCAAATCTACAGAAATATAACAAATTCTTATTTCGTTTTTTTAAATAATCATCGGTATTCCTACTGGCATGCAATTAATATGTTTTCCTTGCACTAAACTCTCATTTATATAGAACTACGTGGCAGACTTTTCGCTGCGAAGTTCCTTCCAGCTTCTTGCAACTTCAACCGAGTTCAGGCCTTTGTATGTATTACTGTATAGTCTTTTGTGTCGGTAAATAACACGCATTCCTAGGCTCCAATTCACTACACACACCATCCTATCGGTTCTGTGCATTATTCGTTATTTATTAGTTACTAGGCGTCCAAAAGAGCCAACCTTCAGGCCAGAAATTTCCCCACCTCCAGTAGAAACTTAAGCAAATTTAATCGTTTCCCAAAATGTAACAATAATAATACATATGAAAGAAATTTCGAAACCCTTGTTATGAATTGTGTGAATGATTACGATCTCTGTGGTTGTGTCAAAGAAAGATTTATTTATTTGAGATGTTTAGACTTTACTCTCTGATATAATCTGATTTCAGTAACGAAAAAAAAAATGTTACCTCTGTTTATACACGAAGTTCTAAAACCATCTTCGTATTTACCACCGTGAGAATCTGAGATTTCACTCTTATTTTCATTTAAATGTTTCTTTACGTATTTCTCTAATTTTCATTAACTTCTTGGGTTATGTTACTGTAAAGCGATATTTTTCTGAATCTTGTATTGGGCCGGATGAATCAATTCTGGTAGCAGAGTGGTTAAATAAGTCTTAAGCCCCTTTTCTGTCGTTAGTTAACGATGTAGAAGTCTTAGTTACATTTCGTTCAGAAAATATTTGACGGAACATTTCAAATTTTAGATTTATGATCGCGATGCATTTACAAATTTTTATTTTACCTGACTACGTAGACAGATCCAGTCCCCCGAAACGTCGTGTTATGACAAACAGACGATGGATAATGTCCAAAATTTTAATCAAAATTGTTTTCGTACACCATCTTCAGTATACTTTATAATAAACTGTATTTTAGTTTATTAAAAAAAATAAAGATTCAGTTCACAACAAACAAATAAAAAGACATATAATAGAGACCATCAGGTTTCTCATTTGCGTTCACGTGACCCGACTTACTGCATTGGATATGATTTGTTGTTTGTAATGACTGATAGATGTTTCACGTCGTGGAACGTGGTGTCACTGCATTGGTTTTGCGGTAAACCACAAATATGATTGCACACGGCACAATGGATTCGTTTTTCTAGTTGATGTTGGTTTTGCATGAATTATTTGGTACACAACTTTATACACTTTACAGATGCATTTTTACTCTCGTGTCTATCGTCCTAAGACCACATAATCTTTGTGTACGTGACGAATCATCGACTAAACTGCCTTCGATTGACTTCGATATGTATCGAACCTGTGACGTATCGAATGTATATCGTTGCTGGGGAAGGTTAGGTTAGGTTTACTCACCTCGAAACTTATTTTGAAGTTAAAATAATTACTTGTATATAGGTTATAAATTATTCCGTCAAATTATTACGAATTAATTATATATATTATGGATGGAAGTGGTGGTGACCTATTTTAAGATATTATCATAGATTTTTGCTTGAAGAAATAGAATCCCCGAAAGCAGAATTCTAAGACCTAAAGAAGGAAATGAACGTAGGAATGTGAGAAATAAGGATAGAGCATATTAAATTAATAAATAACGAAATTATGTTGTAGATAAAGCGTAGAATGTAAGAAGTAAAATAAATATATATTTAAACAAATCTGAATTTAAATAAATTAATAATAAAATAATAATAATGTCATCAACTCTGTTTTTGTTACGACAACTTTAATTGATGCAGAGGAAATGTTTGTTGCTTGTCACCTTCGGGGGTAATTATTTCAGATCCGGGGTGAGATTGCCGTGGTTTTCTTTTCTGCTACCAGATAAATATTCCGAGACGGAATCTCCAAATAGGCGAACAATAAATACCTCCTCGTTCCAATTCACCAATGCGTAATGAACAGCCAATCTATATATAACTACGCACTAAGTCAGGTTTGAAGAATGTAATATAAATGTTACGATCAAAGATAACTAAGGAGAAATTTGATATTCCTTTGAATAAATTGTTGTTGTTGACGTTGATTAACCCTGCTTCTTTAAATATACCTGATGAAATATTAATTTTAAGACAGCCAGTCTAAAAAAAAGTTGACTAACGTAATGAAAAATTAATTATTAACAGCAAGACGGAGATAATATCCGGACATGGCTTTGTTGCTTTCATAGTTCAATCTTGTAGCAATTAAAAATATCAGGTGGGGCGTATACCGATGTAGCCAACAGCATATTCGACCACTGACATGAATAACCTGGACAGGTGACTCGTGAAGACGAAGCAAACTTCAATCTTCTGGGTTGTAACGTCGTGTACTGACGTTCTATCAACTGTACAATTCATATAGAGACATCGTACAGGAACTTGTGAGGACTTAGTTGTGGTCTGATACTGGATTTTAAGCAATTTGCTCTCTAGGGGACTTTACCCCCCCCCCAAACCCCAAAAAAACCCCTCGGAAATTCTTGCTTGTATCCGGTCCCTACAATCGAAGTCGAGATATCGCAAACACAAATCAGAAATTATGGATCACTTAACTGTGACATGACGTATAAACTTTTAGACTGAGAACGTTCTGGAAATTAAGGTAAAAGATGTCGGAATTGACTTTTGATGTCTCATATTGGATTTGTTATGGCCCAATACACGGAATATTTCTATGGTTTACAGGTCTGGCTCAGATATAAATGTGGGGTTATATTCACTAAAACAATGGATGACTCGAAATGAACATGGGCCCGGAAAAAAAACCTCCTTTCCAAGTTACAGCTTTATTTTATATCTTTTAAAATTTCCCACGTGACGTCATACTTATTTTCTTTCTTACATAACCTCTATTTTAATGTAAATGATCTCTAGTACTCACGCACCGAGTTTGATCTATTGTAGCCTATTGCACATTTTAATAGGTCGATAGATGAATGACGATTATTAAGTGAAGGCACCATGTAGGCACTTGAGGGGGGAGAAGGTATAGCTCCTACTAAGTCTTGACCTCGGTGGGGGTGAGTAGTCAACATTACGCCCCGGCCGAATTTTATCCTCGGGAAAGGACCCCGGTATCAGGGAAAAGAAATCGTGTGCCCCCGTCGGGGATCGAACCCCAGTTCGTACTTTAGGGGTAAGAAAATGAAAATAAGAGACAAATTGAGAGAGGACAAGAAAGGGGGAGAATAAATTTAAAAGTTAAAATTAAATTATTTGGTTATTCCGTCAAATGTATTTAAAATAAGATAATTAAAATAATTTAAAATATCATTCTGTGTTCCATATCGAAAAATCGATTTACAATTGGATTATTCGATATGGAACACAGAATGATATTTTAAATTATTTTAATTATCTTATTTTAAATACATTGTGATTTGACGGAATAACTCAAATAATTTAATTTTAATTTAATAAATCACAATATGACGCAACTACACTATTTTATAAATTTAAGAGGAAAAGATGAATAAATAAATAAATACATTTTATCCGCAGATAATCGTCGGAGTAATGTTTTAAGGACGATTTAATAATTGGTCTTTTAAAACCTCTCTCTGCCCTTATTTCATACGTAGACAGCGTCTTATTAAGTGACTCTAAAGGTTCGTCCATGATGTTATATCAATGTAACTGAAGACGTAACCCTCGTCCCATCCCTCGCCTTGTGACAAGAGATTGCGTGTCTTAGCGGCGCGGACACCAAGATGTCATCAGATTCTGTTATTTTCACTTGACTCATGAAATGAAGCCTTCCTCCCCCCGCCACTGCCTCCCGGCGCTCCGTCTCGTTTTTGTCTGGAAAAACAATATCCTGGATTAACTACATTAGCCAAGTAACAAAGACCGTGGGCTGAGGTAGAATGCGGATCAAAAGATTAATGGAACAGCGATGAACCTTGGACTATGGTAAAAATACCGAAGCTCTGTTTCCCCAAAAATTTTCGATGAGTGTTTAACGTTTGCTGGTATTCGCTGTGATGTTAATATTAATCACGATACTGCACGGTCGAGTTTCAATGCAATTTAACCAACTATCAATAGGTATTGAACGCGCGAGGTACGTTGATAGAATTCTGGAAAACGTACACAAAGTAACTGGTTTCATAGAAAACAAAAATCTTTCTTCTAAACCTAATAGTCGCTCATCTAGTAAATAAATTCCCAGATTTTTTTTAATCGCTATACGCCATGTAGGCACTTGTGGGGGGGGGAGGTGTGTAGCTCCTATTAGTTATTCACTTCGGCACTAGATGGGGTTTGAGTGCTCAGCGTTACGCACCGGCTGCGCGCTTAAAACCCGGGAAATGACCCCGGTACCCACTGGACAGGAGGCTGGGTGGTCCACACAGCATCAGCTAGAGGAATAATCCTCTCAACGTACCCGGGATCTAACCCCGGTCGCCTTGTCCGTGGTCAGACTCCTTTTAGGTGGGTCATGCATGTACCATTGGGGTTTTAAGGATTCAAAACTTTGAATTGGGTGTCTTAAATAGAATGATGGGTCCAGTAACTGGTTTTCGCGAAGAAACGCCTTCATAAAAGAATCAACTTCTGGTCTCCCTTTCTCCCGTCCGCCTCGTACAATCTTCTCCTCTGATCTTCCAGTTCTCGCGTCTTTTGCCCCCCCCCCCCTCATTACATATATGGGGGGCGGATTTAATTTGAAGTCCCTTGATGCTACTGTTTTGAACAAGAATCTTTCCGGAGATTTCCTAATTTATTCAGAAAATTTAATTACCAGTTGTCTCCTTTAATGGTGTCTTAAGAAGAAATCATAAGGATGAAACAGCGGAGTCTAAATAGAACTGTCGTAATTGTAAGGATGCAGATATTTGCCCCCCCCCCCCCCCTAAATATGAAGAAACTTTCGTCGCAAATTTTAGCGACGTCTGTTTCTGACGAATACTTGCATTTGTTTGCTCAGGCTCAAAGGAGAGGCTTTCGTTATTAAGAAATTTGTATTGACTTACTCTCAACCTCGGTATTAGATGAGGGGGGGGGGAGTGGTCAGATTCACGTCCCGGCCGGGCTTTACCCCCAGATAAAGGATCTCGGTACCCATTCGGTGGGCCTCAGAGCCGATCTGGACACAGAGGATAGAAGAAAAAAATCCTCTGCCCCCGTCGGGGATCGAACCTCTATCGTCCAACCCGTAGTAGTTCATCATCACGGGTGAAATGACGATTACGTCATAATCATCGATCCTCAAAGAACAGCTACAAAGATAAAAGGACTCTTTCCATACGTGATTTTTTGTGTGTGGGAGGATCTCGGAACTGATTCTGAGCTTTTGTGCTCGTTGGTGCGTAGAGAATGGCACTCATAGCAACGTGTTATTATATCAAGGCCTCGTTTTTCCTACAGAAACCAAAAGGAGTGACAATCATTATTCAAGCAGAAAATACAGAATATCGTCTGTAAGCCCGCACCTCTGTTTTGTCTGATTCCGGAAAGAATGTTGTCTGCTTCTGTGGTTCATCGCCCGGAGTTCCGCTGCGAGGATAAGAACCATCTCCGCCAAACGTGCAATGGTTTCTATTCAGTTTTGTCTTTGGATACCCCTTACTGTTCCTTGTAACGAAATTGACAAATATTAAAATATCAGTCAAAATAGGTGGTACCTATCAGGATTCGAACAGGGTTCACCACTTTTAGGCTCGTCCAAGACGTTACTTTATTCATTTTTAGGTGTAAGGAAGTAACATCTTGTCGATCCGTCCACATCTGTCCGTCTGTTGTAGCCCACTTTATTTATGGTACCCGAAGGTTCATCACCGTGCTCACAAAAGCCCGCCACCGGACCCTATCCTGAGCTAACTGCACCCAGTTCGATCCATCGATTCATATCTCCCTCCTAAGGTCCATCTTAATGTTATCCTCCCACCTAGGCCTATGTCTTCCCAGCGGTCTCCTTCCTTCAGACCTCTCAAACAATTTCTTGTAAATATCCTTTCATTCCAGCATACGTGCAGCCTCGATTCGATATCAGATGAGGAGTACAGACAGTGAAACTTATCGTTATGAAATTTTCTCCACGATCCGTCTTCCTCCCTATTAGGCCCAAATATCTGCCTCAACATTCTGTTCTCAAAGACCCTGAATCTATATCCCTCCTTCAAAGTGAGAGACCAAGATTCTCAGACGTATGAATTATTTCGCATTCGTCAAAATAATTTGGAAAATAGCGAATTCGAAAGAATTAAGCATTTGTTTTTCTTACGAAAATTAAAATCTCTTCACACTCATGCAAATGTGGGAGTACTTTAAGATAAGTAGGAGACAAGATGAATGTTCAGATTCTGCTGATGGTTACGTCACAATCTGCATAAGCACTTTTAATTAAGACATTTACTAGTCACTAATTAACAAACTAACTACTTACTTAACGTACTTACTTACCGAAGAGACAAGTGCATTTTTAATTATATGGAACTATTTTAAAGAAATAAAATTCATATTTGGGTTGTGTTATAATCTCGCAAGTCTTCACATCGGATTGATTTTCGAGCTCCAGTGCTGTAGTTCTTGGGCTCCCATTTTTAATTTATACAAGAGATATCCAATTAAAATTAACTTTTAGCAGAAGCTTCGAGATGGTTAAAGCCTATCCTCATGAATATGGGCCATGTTGGACCTGCAAATAGCACAACGATTTGATAAGAGGAAAGTTTAGTCTTGTGGAATCGATGACCATGAATTTTATATTAAAGTTTATTAACTCTGAAATTAAAATACTGTTGATTATATTCACGCCATCTGTCGCGAGAATTACGAACAAGTTTGTGGAGCCGGGATTTTAAGGAATAAAGTTTACTTTATTTTGTTATCTGTTCCGTAAGCGATTAAAATCATCCAAGGTTATAAAAGGCTACTGTCATAATTAGTGTATTTATTAAGGTTTGTTTAACTACGCCGTCAGTAATTTACGATAATTAACGTCGGTCGCATGGTGAGATAGTCAGTAAATAACAAATTGAATTAATGTGGACAGGAAGTGGTCGTAGCCTAAGGTACTGCTCCGAGATTTGTCTGGAAGAACTGAGGAAAACCTCCAGGATGAGGAACATTAGTGTTCACCACTGGTACCTCGAAGGCGATTATCTGCACTGGCTAGTGTTCTGTGTAGATCGAAGTTTTTAGAAAGGCCAACCTTCCAGTAAAGGAATTCGACCCAGTGTCTTGTAATTTCATAATTAATTCTTAATTCGATAATTTTAGAGTCACTGATCGAGACATCAGTGCAAGAAACGTTCCATCCTGTCGTCTGCCGATATGACCACTCCAAGTGTTCCGTTCAATCGCCGACCACAGCCACCGTTAAACAGCACGAGCCGATGTGGTCTACTCCCGCCCTTCAATGCCTCGCTCCACCGCGTCCTCTGTACCTGACCTGGCTTTTCCTGCATGTCGGGTGTCAACGCCACGTGATGTCCACGTGGATCGCTACTGTCGTTAGATAAACACAAATTTGTGACGGGGGCGATTTTAATGTGTTAAATACGTGATCGCAACACGAGATAGGTTCGCTTTATTATAATTATGGACTTCATTCGTTTTCTTAAGCGAAGAATTTGTTTTAAATACCAAATTTCGCGTTGTGTGTGTGTGTGTTAATAATGATATAAATTTATTTTCGACAGTAGGATTGCAAATAAGATTCTAGTGAATTTTAAGGATACCAACTTTTATTATTTATTACGAACTTTTTTATTAAATGTTTCGTGTCTTATTATTAGCAATTCGTAGGGTTTTTTTTTCTGAAAGTGTTGCCTAACTTGTTCTTGTGGGTAGTGACGCTGATTAGGTTGGTGATATTTATAGGCCTATATTTTTAAGTTTATAGTTTTGATGCGTCATGTTTGTGTTTATAATTCACATATATATTTATTATTCAAGTCATATACACAAAACGATTTAAATTTTGATGTTAAAATTTAAAATTTAAAATTGATATTGATAATACGCAAATTAATAAGAAGATCAAAGAAAACACCCACAATAGTAATCTACAATCTACAATCAACGGAAAGCTTGCATTAATAAATATAGAATAGTTTTAAATATAAAAACCTGAAGATGATGCTATGTCATCGAAACATGTAGAAATATTAAAGCGCAACATTGTAACATCGAGATAACGATGAATGGCGCAGAATATCAGTTTTAAATTTTAAATTTTAACGTCAAAATTTAAATCGTTTTGTGTATATGACTTGAATAATAAATATATATGTGAATTATAGGCCTATGTATTTTAAAATTGCCAGGATTGTACTTAAATTAGGCCACGACTTTCTTCCACTCCATTTCCAATTCATTATTCACTTTTCACCCATCGTTCGATGGAAATAATGGAAATTAGGATTAACAGACAGTGAATTCGTTGACCAAGCTGATTATCCACTCAGCGGACTTTCCTCTGCCTTCCTTACGTTTGTCTTCATATTTTCTAGCTACCCCGAGTCATTTTTATATCTTATTTTGAACACAATAATTTCTTCCTTCCCACTTTTGTGAGTCATCTCGTTCTCCTTTATTGGCGCGAACATCAAACACAAGCAGACTCTCGGAAGAAAAAAAACCCAGTACACACGAGAGCAAATCTCTGGGGTCCGCGATGTGACTACCGGAGTATTGACCTTACAGAAATTGCGCCTGGTGTATGTTACTAAGTCTGGGTCAGAGGAATCATTTTTTATTGGTCGGATATTCCGATATTTAAATATTTTAGATGCTACATTAAATTTGACATTGTGGTGAGTCGTGTAGTATTTAAGTATTTCTATTATTTTAAAAATATTACTTAATGATCTCTTCAATCTTTACTTATTACAAATCAAGTAATAGAACAATCAAATCGAGGGGGTGAAGGACACAAGAGTTACTTAAAGATGTTGTTTGGAAGTCTTAAGCGAAGATATATCTCGCAAACGCCTGGGAATATTAAATGGATCTTAAGAAAATGGGTGGGAAGGTAAGGATTGGATTAATCTGGCTTAGAACAGTGATCGAATTTTTTTTATTCCATTATTAACTGTCCTATTGAAATGTGGGAAAGGATATGAACCTTTGGAAAAATTTCGTAACTATACGAGCATCGTCCTTGGAAAAATTCAAGTAAGTTATATTTCTTGAGATCGAAACACTTGATTCATCTTCATCAAGACCAGTTTTCACTCTCGTGTGTGACGTACCACCTTCAGGAGGTAAATAACATATAATTTCCGGCGAAACCCTAGTTTTTAGGGACGATATAGTATATTTCTTCCTTCTAATAAGCATGCAAGTTCCAACATATTCATTGTTTTCCATCTTAACTTCTTTCTTGTGGGGACGAAATAAGACGCCTGTATGTGCGGCAGTCCCGCAAAGCAACAGCCTCTTATATTTCCCGTCTTGTTTATTGCTCGTAACTTTTTATTTACAAGAAGACCCTTCTTCACGCAATGTCGTCAGCTTTTTTGCAAGGCCAAAGGGCCTTCATTCTTCACAAATTCATAGAAATACATAAACAGTTCGTGAAGTAAAAGATCGAAAGTCCAGATCGGGATCTTGTTGTCTTCAGTCTATTCGACGAACTTTAAATATCACAATACGTACTAGAAAAATTGCCCTTAAAGATGACGGTAAAACCTAAAGGAACACTTAAAAATAATATTATTTTAAAGTATAAAAAATGAGCATATAAACATCAAAAATCCATTCTTAGCCCACAGACCGTCATGCACTTTGCTATTAGTTAATAATTCAGTCCGTACCGCGAAGAAAACACAACGCTTTAACATCGCGAAGATCAATTTTTTTTAACTCTGTTTAAAGAAATAATCGCTGTTTAAACTGTGAATTATACGAAACATAAAATATACTACGAGCTTATAATTTATGGAGTAGGTGACACAGATACGTACCATTAGGGGTCAGAGTAAAACCTGGTACCAGGGCGTTAGTAACGAACTTGTAGTGTGCTTACCTTGCTGTATCGTATTTGGGAAGCCCCTGATTATATTCTCGAATGAACAGATGTCTGTTACGAGGTATTTTTCTTTGTTAAACCAGATACATTACGAGACATTACTTTAAAATAGGCCACTACCTCAACCTTCGAATATGAGGATTGAAGTCATTGAATAAACTTGAAATCCATCCGTGGTGTATTTTTAATGTGAATACAGGTTTATTAAGTCTTTTTAATAGCAAATTTTATAAATATCTGTTTCATATATCTAGAATTGATAGAACCGACACACGACCGAGTAATTGAACTGTGTATGGACTATAGATACAAGCTTACAACACGCGCATAAAACACACTCAGTAATTAGCTCTGATACAAAATGGATGAAAGTATTGTTATATATTAAATTTTGTCCGTCTAATCACAATAATTCTTATTAAATATTAAAATATTACAATAATTAACATTTAAAATATTTAAAATATTAAATGATGTTCTTTATCGAAATATTTCGATAAAGAACATCATTTAATATTTTAAATATTTTAAATGTTAATTATTGTAATATTTTAATATTTAATAAGAATTATTGTGATTAGACGGACAAGATTTAATATATACTTATTATATCACAATATGACGCAACTTTACCATCTTATGAAAGTATTGTTGTTAGTTTTAATTTTTTTTTTTTTTTTTGCGAAAATGTTTGTCCTGTGTTTGTGGCTTGTGTAACGAAGTTGAAATTAAATTCGCAGTCAGCAGCTATAAACTGAATAATTCAGTATAGAAAGTTACTAGCGCCGCGGACAAAAATTATGCTAACTCGTTTTTCAGGGGGCTGCAAAATAAGGGTCCCGCGCCCCGTATTCAGCGACAAGAGTTCTCATTACGTCGTCTCATCTGCAGTTCCATGATGAAACTTATCCCCCGTTCCCGCCAACAACTAGCTTCCCTCTACAATTCCTCTTTGCATCGTCTTCCTTCTACACTGTCCGTCTCTCTCTCTCAATTTCCCTCCCCCAACAAATCCGAGAGGCTTGGCCGGCAAGCCTAATTGATTTAATTACATTGTGTTAATTACGGGAGCTGGTTGCGCATTGAGGGCAATTGTACTCCGGAATGCACTCTGTTTAGCTCACCAAATGGTCGATTAGGTAAATGAAGAGAGGTCGAGATTTATCCTTTCAGGCTGCTACGACCACAGGCTGAAACTAAATTGGCTTCAGGGCGCCGTGTTTGCCACCCTGAGATTCTGTAGACTGTAACAATGCCTGTCTTGTTGGCGAGTCTTAGCAGCGGCGTCTTGAATCCGCAAGCCAACCATCTCTTCTTGGATTATTATTATTGAGGAGGACAGTGTAATTGGAGCCGAGGCTGTTGTTATTTGAGATCTTGGTACTAAATCCTGGTGTTTGTTTATGTAATTAAGATAAGGAAACTGTAGTACACGAATAAGTGTTTTTTTCTAACTCATCTGTAGCTTACGTATGAACAAGGGTTTATTTCCCTTAGTAAACAGACAGCAGTGACCAAGGAAATTTAAACAAGAAATGGTTTAAATCAGTGGTATTCAACCTTTCTTGTTCGCGTACCCCCAGATATAATATCTCTTCAACTTTGTACCCCAAAAAGTTGTTGGTGTATAATTCAAGTTATAAATAGTATATAATCTACATCTAAAATAAGTTTATTACATTACTGATTATTCAGTGTTTATCATAAAATAATATTTTTTTTTAAATTTCACGTACCCCCTAAGATGTTTTCGCGTACTCCCGGGGGTACGTGTACCCCAGGTTGAATACCACTGGTCTAGATCAGTGGTATTCAATCTTTTTTGTTCGCGTACCCCCAGATATAATTTCTCTTCAATTTTGTACCCCCAAAGTTGTTGGTGTATAATTCAAGTTATACATAGTATATAATCTACATCTAAAATAAATTAAATAAATTACATTACTGATTATTCAGTGTTTATCATAAAATAATATATATTTTTTTAAATTTCACGTACCCCCTAAGATGTCTTCGCGTACCCCAGGTTGAATACCACTGGTTTAATTGAAAGAAAATAAGACACTTGGTTTTGTAGGAAAATATTATTAGTCTTTAGAGTACTAAAAAATAATTTATCATCATTATCATTTCGTGTTATTCGTAGGTGGAACATAGGACCATAACAAATTTTTCTTTTAGTCATCTCGTAGATCACAGTTAACTCTCATTATATTCTATATCCAAACAAGGAAAAATTCACGTATGCAGGATACTTATAAAACTGCTTGACATAATGGCTAACAAGCTGATATTTTACTGGGAAATGTTTCTGTTCACAGATATTAAATTAGATCAGCCTTCTCTGTGATTATCTATTTTAAAGTATATGAATAACAATATTACTGTCACACAAAGCAATATTAGCAAATTTATTTACACAATTTTGGCGTGAAATAGGAGCCCAATGAGTCATCTTAATTCTGTATAGGATATGTGGGATCTCGAAGTAGAATCGTGTTTCCAACTTAAAATTTGTTGCAAATATAAATAATTTTATTTTTTGTGTGAGTGATGATATAGTTAATCTTATAAACAAAAACAATATAAATTTAAAACTGAAGATTAAAAAGTAGGTTTGTTCTTCAGGTATTCAGATAAAAGATCGTAATTTAATATGTGTATATATATATATATATAAATTAATGTGTCGTTAATAAAAATTATTATATATTCATTTGTAAAAACATTGTTTTAGAATTTTATTGTACAGCTGCGCATATAAATGATATTACACGTATAAATATCATAAAAATTTGGCATCTTTAATTACACCTGTGGTATTTTATGCAGCGAAGACAAGTGTAGGAAACAGCATATGTTGATTGAGGATGACACGAGAGGTATTTGGAACATGTCCATATGTTGTCGGTGTCTCCAGAATGTGGCAGCGTGCGTATATTAGTAGAAGGCTGTAATATCAACATGACATGAATACTCATTAAATCAACGGCGAAAGGTGAAAGTAAGAATTTCTTCTGAAAATATAATATTAATAAATTAAACATCAGGTAAAGTCATTTATAGGTTATGTTTCGTGTTTTACTGTTTTGGTCTGAACTTGAGTTATTTTCCACACGTTCGAGTACTGCTCAGCTAACCTAAAATAAGTATTATTAAAATTGCCCTTATGGTATGGGTAATTTAGCAATATGGCCATTTGGAAATGCAATGCATTTCTGATTTAATTTTATTTCGATTGTACTTTGTTCCCTCTCGAAAACAATCGAACACCCGTCACAGTGTTCTTGCTGTGACTGTGCTTAGATTTAGGAATAAAGTTTGAATTTGTTGCACAGGGGGAGAAGGAGACCCGCTATACTTTATAGTACTACTGGGCATTGCCGTGTATGTGTCGGGAAACGTTTTATTTTTGAAGTAAAAATAAAGAAAATCCACTAGAACTAGACATTGGAAAGGATGTATTAAGAACATTTCGTTATACGTTAACAAATAATTCCATTTAAAATTTAAATTTCCAACACTTACCGCCACATTAAACACTCTGGTATGTGGAAACGATTAAGCCAAAGGCATTTGAATAAAAATTTCCTTGGATATTATCCATCGTCTAATAAAATATAAAATGTAAAACGACGTTTCGGAGATGGGACTCTATCTCCGTCTTCAGGTTCCTACACAGTTGGGCCCACTAGATAGAGATAATCCCTATATCCGGAGAGTCCCATCTCCGAAACGTCGTTTTACGTTTTGTATTTTATATTTTACTAGACGATGGATAATATCACAAGGAAATTTTTATTCAAATGACTCTTCACCATCGTCAAGAAGTTTTAGATTTGATAAGCCAAAGGCACTTAGAATTTTAATTATTTTCTCATCAATGTAATGTTTAAGCGAAAATTGTCATTTGTATCGATAATTAAATATTTCGATTTCTTATTAAATTGAAAATTTTGTGGCCTTATTTGTTGACGGAAGACTTTCTGGTGATTTACACATTTATAACTAGTCCATGTACTTCCAGTTTAAACATTTCAAGAAAATTAATTCAAAATGCCAGTTTTTCTCCACGCCCTGAAGAGATTTTATTATAGCTCTGGTTCCTCGGACTGAGCTTTAGTGACACAGGGAAGGAAACCGGACAAATTCAAGCTGAATCCTCGTTCGACATACAGTGCCTGGTTCTTAGGATTACTGTGATTCACCAAAAATAATCTCGCTTCCAACTCTCCTCACCCCGAGACGCCAGCCACTCAACTGCAGTACCGTTTGTCCGGTTGCATAACTGTTTGACGAAGGCGTAAAGTATACGCGTTGCCTTGACAACAAACATCTGTCAGTCTAGCATGGCAGTCATGACTCCAGCTGCCAATTCTCACACCTTCCTCCCTGCCATCTCCCACCCCCGTTGAGTCATTGTCCTTTGGATGTATTCGTAATGTTTTAAGAGCAGGTCTTGTATGATTTCGCGATCACTGGGAGGTTTCCGATGGATGGGGGAGAAGGTAACATCTTGGTCCGAACATATTTTATTTTCTTCCGAACTTTATATGACGTTCTAAGGAACGATACAACGTTACCTCACCTCACCCCCACCTCGTTTTATACATCCCTGATCCATAAACTTTGCAAACGAGCGAATTATTAATATTGAACTTGTTCTTTGTATGTGTGTGGGGAAATCTTTTCCCACATTCCTACAGTATTTTTTTTTCCTTGGAGAAAAGAAAATTTATTTTATTTTCCGTACTCGATTTTCTTTTCCTGGATCTTAGTTTTCAACCCCTGTACCTTATCACGGCCGCCATATTTCTAGTCTGTGCCACATTGTTTATTTTCCGCCGTAGAAAATAACTTAGCGTTCCCCAAATCGATGGGGTTGCAAGTGAGACGTGGAATTTCGATTTGAGATTCATAAGAGTTGATCAGTGTAGTAGTGCATAGTATAACATGACACACAACATATTTGGGCGCAGTCTCTGGTCTGACAAACTTAAAAGGGAAATGAGATGATAAAGTTGCGTCATATTGTGATAAATATATATTTTTGTTTAAATCTTGTCAGTCTAAACACGATAAAATTCCTATTAAATATTAAAATATTACCATAATTAACATTTAAATATTTAAAATATATTAAATGATGTTATCTATCGAAATGTTTGATTTACATTACATCATCACTTTGTAAAAAGTATCATTTAATATATTTTAAATATTTAAATGTTAATTATGGTAATATTTTAATATTTAATAGGAATTTTATCGTGATTAGACTGACAAGATTTAAACAAATATTAAAGAGAAATGCAAAGAATTATGGGTTTTTACGTTACGTCTTCAATATATCGCTTCTCATATCGTTGACTTCAAACCTACGAGTTTTATAAATATTTTTATAAATATAAACGTAATTCGTGATATAAAATTGTTCGATTCTTTCTTATTTTAATCGACGATAAGACAATATGAAGATATTTAGACTTGATAATCTTGCCGGCAGTGCGATACTGAACACAAAAATTTCTTTTTCTTAGAGCTCCATCGGGGGTCACACACAGTCTGTGAAGAAATAAATAAAACTTACTTGCTTCACAGAGCCATGCACTCAGGCATAATTTACTGTGGCGTAATGCGAAAGCGAGCTCCCCCTAACGCCATCATAACACCAAATTTAAAATGCATTTTGGCATCACGTTACCCCTCTCTGAAGCCCACTACTTTATTCTGAGTCAAGTCTCTCAGAGATTCTCGTAAACCAGATACTACGTCAGCCTTAAAATCAACAATTTCACCGGTTACACTTATTTAAACATTTTCTAACCTCACCCACTATATATATATATATATGAGGATAATCTGTAATCAAATTTAGTACAATTGTCTCGGGACACTCATTCTTTTGAGATTTTATGGCGTGGAAGAGGAGATACAGAGTTTATATTGTGAAACACTTTAAAGTGGGAAGGCGATAATTTAAAAAGGGTGTACAAGCCGACCGTGTAAGATCTGGGGCTGGGACGCCAAGAAGAGAAACTTTGATCGGCTTCTGGTAATAAAGGAAATTTTGGGCGGATTTCAAGAGATATCTGGTCGTAGAATGGAAGTAAGGAAAGTGTTGTCGGAATGGAGAAAAGCAGGGAAACTGGGGAGGGGGGGTAGTTGTGTGATTTACATGCTATAGAGGCCCTATTAACCCTAGTATCCCGGCACTAGGGCAGGAAGGGAGCTAGACGGCACGAAATATAGAAACAAGGGCTGGAACTTTTAGGGGTAGATCACGCAATCCGCGACTGGAAAGACGGCACTTAATATGAAAGATAAAATGCTGATGGAATTTCGTACCTCTATACCAGGAGAAACAAAGCCTTAATAAAAGAATTACGAGACAAATGATAATATTTTTTATATTACCAATATTATTACAAATATTAATTATCAGTTCTTGACTGGAGATGGCTGTATTCTGGGTTGTAGTCTGGTAAAAGTTTAACCAACGTTTAAGAGGTACCTACTGCCTCCATCATCAGGGCTACAAAGCACAAGATTGCAATCTTCTGACTCACCACCGTCAAAAACCTCAAATCCGCACACATTTATAGGTTGATTTTATTTGTGTGACAGTTTTCCAAGTTACTTTGTCTAAAATTAATATTTACGAACGTATATGCATATTAATTGTATATGAGATGTGTTTGTTTGGTTCTGTGAGAAATAAATTTTATTCTAATTGAAGAAGTACTTTTAAAAATAAGTGCCCTTATAGTAAATGATGGCTTATGACAACAGAATCGTTAAATAAACGAAAGAAAATATAATATGTTATTTATTATGACGCATAAAACAATTTCGTAAGGTATTTTTTTTAAAAACAATTTGTTTTAGAGTTTAGTGAGAACACAAAAATTAATTTTATATTCTACAAATTGTAATTTTATGAATGATGATGCCCTAGAATCTTCTTGCAATTCGTTAATTTTATCTAAAACTTTTCACTCGTAACATCTGTACTAAATTTTAGATTTTAAGTCAATGTGGAAGTGATTTAAAAATATGTGAAGGTTGGCTTTACTATAATCTTAATTATAAATTAATAATTATTACGGCGAACAGGTATTTAGCCACTTACATTTTGCTCTTGGCAAAACCCCCTGATTGGAAGTTGTTGCAAGAAGTAAGCCTCATGTTTGCCTGTACGCGAAAAATAAATAAATAAATAAATAAATTTAAGTTAATAGTTTTTTGAGATAGACTTTTCCGCAGGTTTAACACAATTCTTTTGAAAATACTAAGACAACGCTATTATTAGAAAGCATAAACTAGTTTCTAGTTGTCGCCTTATTAATCACAAGAAAAGAGAAAGTCAACTTTTATTCTGAATGGTGATAAAGAGATGAAAAACAGCTATTTTTTCAAGACGTTTAGAGGCCCCTGGTGAGACATTAGGAAGCTAAAGGCAAGGTAGAGGAATTGCATTGGCACAAGTGCTCCAGCCTCCAGCTATAACCTTATTGAGGGATGTCACTTTTATAACTTCCTGCAGTGCGGGATCAGTGTTATGTTAGGTGGGACGGGGAGACGAATCCTATTACCGCAATAACTAGGCGTATACCTGCAAAATTTTGCAAAGCTGTTAAGAAATTAAATTGGAAGTGTTCTGCTCATTCTCTCCATAAAATTCGCAAGTATCCGAAATATTAACAGATACCTCGCTTTTGTAAAACACAAGACTATTTGAGAGTTTAATATTAACCTACTATTTAATACATCCCCAGATGCTTGTTTTGTAATTTCATTGCTACTCGTGAAACTTTAGCCTCTCTTTTATTTAAGTGTATCAAAAAAGCCGTTAATGCGATTATAAAGTTGGATCTTGGTGGCGAGCGAGGTACAGCGGAGACGAGGAAAAACGTGGAAGAGGAATCGATTTCAAAATCTGTTTACAAATTCTTGTGAAAGGAATGTATTTAGAGGGAGCAGTTCTGGGCTCGTGTTCTGGAGGTTACAGGCTCGAATCCCTACGTTTCTACACACACACACACACTGATAAAATTTACCATGATTTTCCTCATTTTATCCATGAATGAAAATTGCTTTAGATTCAAAGACATTTTATATTTTTCGTTCCGTCTAATATGACTGACGCACGTGATGATGGAAGAAGTATTGATTTTTAAAATATCCGAAGAACAAATTAACTGGCTTTCGTTTTTGGAGGAAATCTTTGACAACATTTTGGAATCTTAAAAGAATAATACTCAATAATTACATTTATAATTAGTTTATAGGAACTGTCGTAATAAATATTAAGTTGCTGTAATATGTACATGTTAACGTCTTCAGCTTTATTTCTCTCTGTGATATTACACGTGCGTATTTCAAGCTATCTTATCTTTTATGTGTATTGTCTCCTAGTTAGCTATTAAAGATTTATGTTCAAAAACATTACAACTCACCCCCCCATCTAGTGCTGAGGTTCAGAAATATTAGAAGCTATATTACATCTCCTCCCAAGCGCCTAAATGGAGCGTAACGGGATGGTTTTTGTTAAAAAAACATTTAGGAATGGTTTAGTGTTCGTGAAACACATATTTTTTATTCGTTAGGTTTTCGTTTCGTTTTTCAGTCAATAGATGTTGGAACAAAATATTTCGTGCAAGAACCAAGTTTGAGTTGACACTGGAGTGTAATTGTAGGTGTGAAGGTGATTTTAGAGAATAGAGAACGTTGCTGGATGTTCATCGTGTTTAAATTGTTACCTGCTCGAAAGAAAATGCCTTTGTGGCTGTAGTTTATTCATGCAGAAACAACCAACCAGAAACCGTTGTTTGTATTATTGTCTGTGTTTCGCTGGTGATAAGAATGAGTGTCTCGTGATTGGTGCGGTATTGTATCCAGAAGAGAAACGAGTTTCAAATGTTTTGTACGATCCCAAAAGCTTGTTTGTAGGTCAAATATCTAGGACATATCTCTCTGCCTGTATTCTGAGCTAACATAATTCAGATTTTATAGTTCACATGTGTTAAGGGGGTCTGCTGAAGTAGTGAGTGGCCTTTATAGAGGGCAAAAACAGAAAAGCTGATGGCATTTATTTGTGTTTCGAAAACAGACAGGTTTCTGTTCTAATTGACCAAGATATCGGTTACATTCTGTGACTAGATTTGTAGAGAACTCTAAGAAGATTTTCAATTGTGTAGTTTATTTTGGAAGCTGGATTTTGTGGAGACAGTCGGCGTGTGTTCTAGGTTGATTAGTCGAGTTGCGAGTTTTTAATCTACCCATGAATACAGACTTTCACAGAGTGGAAACATATCTTTTTTAACCTCGTGTACCTTTATAATGATAGGAGAATCAGCTGATCCCCTCCTACTAAGGATACAGGTCAGTGTGTTACAAACTTCCCCACCTCTCCCTTGTCATATGGTCATTAACCCCTCCCCCCCTCTACCGTCTCGCAGTGAATCCTCCCCACTCCCACACACCCCTCACTTTTCTGTCACTTTTTTCCCCTCCGCCGAGGCAGGAGGGGAGGAAATTTATGAATGAATCCACCCCCACCCCCCCGCTACGTCATTACAAGCGGAAGTACGTCATACTCACGGAGACTTCATGACATTATTAATGGAGGCAGAAAGGACCTCTGAAACGTCGGTAGACTTCTACCTGAGTATAAGGGAACAAAGACCCAGAAGATTTTCACAGAATTGCTTTCAGTTCTGCTAACATCACTTTTAAATTATAATTTATAATTATTATTAATGTTAACTGTTGAAATCGTAAGTTTATCGGTCAGTAATTGCTGTTATAATAAATTATTTTTGAATTTTTAGTAACCAACCATGAATAAGCTTTTGGGAACAGATTACGAAGTTTGTGTCAGACGAGGATAAAATATATAATTACGTACTAGAACTATTTTAGTATACACAGTAATTAGTCTGGTGTTGTGGGGGGTAATTATTATAATTAAATGACTTTTGAAGCAGATGAATGTTTTTGTTGACGTCAGAACATAAGAATTGAACAATGTTCCACGACTAATATCCTATACGGTGAATCTTGTGAAGATATGTTTACGAGATATTCTGAAAGTACCCACGTTGACGTGTAGAGAAAAATGACATAATAGATTATACTTTATGGGGTTTTAAGTAATATTGCAACAGTAGAATCCGTCATTAAATTTCATGTCTAAATATCACATAAAAATCGTGAAACACGAAGAGTGAAGACAGCGCGTAACTTGCAGTGTAGCAAAGCCGACGTGCCGTCCTGTTGACTTAGATCCGCGCATTAACGGGGCTGAATCCTTCCGTGGCCGGTGACGGCTACTATAACATAACGGTGTGACGTCAGACGTTCGTAAAATTTGACTCTATATAAGCCTAATGCTAAAATGTTGCGAAATATTTAATTGTAAGTCTCGAGGAAATATTACCTTTGAAAGCGTAAAAGATATATTTAACACTTGATATTGAAACGAATTAAAATTTATGAGGTTTTGGTTGGAGATTGATTGAAATAATGGACGGTAACTTCCGATGAAAATGAGTTAACTCTACAGTTTTCGCTGAATAACCCAGAAATGCTTCAGTGATCCCGGAGTTGGGATTAAATTGTCTTGAGAACCAAGTGGAGTTTGCGGGCCACCGTTTTAAAACAGCTGTTGTAATTAATCCTCTCATGTGGCATGACAAGCCTTGTTCTTGGTGTGCAAGTAGCTGTTCTCTGCAGGGGCAATCAATCCTGAGATAAACCCACACTTGAGACTACGTATTTTTCGGTGAAGACGAATTGAAAGCAACTTCTAGAGTCCTACTGTTACAGAATACAAGGGACTACTCATATAAAAATAAATTTTCCCCTCATTAAAAGTTGTTTACGGGACTTTGACATGTACGAAGGGACTTTACGTTAATCGCCTTGTTTAAAAAAATTTGATTTATAAAATATCTTGTGTACAGGTTCCGTTCAAATGACTGTCTTGTGTGACGATAGGCGTTTATCGACTTGTATCTTGCCTCTCTCATCACCCTGATGATGGAGGCAGTAAGAACATCTGAAGCATCGGTAAGCTTCCACCAAACTACACAACGCAGCAACCCAAACAGACAGCCATCTTTATATTCGCTGACTGTCAACCTGAAATCTCACAAACTCTATCCATTTTCACGGTGGCAAATATCCGTGTTCATTACACACCACAATTTTCTCACCGGATTTATTATGTAATGTAAATCGAATTTCCCTGTTTATGATGAATTTAAATTAGATATGAAAGACCAAGGTGTTCTTAAACTTTGAAGGACTGAGTTCACATTTATACATTTTTATCGCCCTAGGTTATAAATTGCAGTGTTCACTAAAACTTTACGAAGATAAACATTGGATTCTATATTAATGTTTCTAAATGTTGTAAGGTTTTCACGGCGGTGTGTTGTCCTGATCGTTGCAGGAATATGCAGTGGTCTAAAAGAATCATAAAGCAGGTACTTGTTTGCAAAATACCTGTTTTACAACTGGGTGTATTTATCCCCACAAGATATATCTAGGGCGAATTGTACGCTCAGGACAGGATAGAGTCCAGAATTGGATGCTGTAAGATCAGAGTTCGTCGGCGTATTTAAAAGACCTGGACCAGTCTTGCAACCTCTACGTGAATAAATCAAATGGTACTAGCTGAGGGTTTTTCGGGCTGTCAGTAAGAAAGGGTTCCATCTTTTATATTATATTGTAAAAGGGAGATGGAAAATACAATATTGTTTGAGCGGTCTGTCTTTTTCTTACAGTAGGTTTTAGTCGCCACCCACACCATTTTACGATCCAGATAAAGGATGGCCAACACAGTTATGTTTGTCCATTCGGGTGTGGGGAAGGGTCCGTGGATGTAGCTAAATATACGGGAAACCTTTCAGACAAATAAGTTATACCAGGACTTTGAAACCTTTTATCGAAATAAGACAAGTACTTTCTTCCAAAACAGAGAAGATAAAAAAAATGCATTTCCAATAAACCCCCCCCCCCACCCCCCACCCCCCACCCCACTGAATTCATAAATGCAATTTATGTATGTAAGAAAGAGTCTTGGAAATTAAAACAGGTTTTATTTAAATATGTAAAATTCTTCTATTGGTCTTTGTCCGTCGTCTGAATTATGAAGTTATAAAAAAATACAACTTTTCGGAAGCTGGATTATGTTCTCGTCAGTGGGTGAATGATACTAAGGGGACAGATGTCTTCTATTGAACCCCCAGCATCATACCTGGACCAGACTAACCATTGAGGTAGGTAACAAATTAGCTTCGTGTCATTTTATCCTCGTTTGCCTGATAACGAGAACAATCCATCTCTAGAAACTTCGTAATTTTATAATTTAGACAAGAGACAAGAGTCCAGAAAAATAATTATACACATTTTACTCATCATAGAAATATTTGAACTAATTTTGTTTTTGTTTTAAATCCAATCAGAATGACGAGACACATCGTCCCATCATAACACTACGTGACAGAATTTTACATGTTAGCGATTATCACTTCTGATTCTTGTCTCGGACATTCGTAGGACTTTCTTGGTTTTCTTCAGTCCTACAGACGCTCTTCGATAAATAATTAATAGGTCTAGATCTACATAATAAAAAAGTGTTCGTGATGTTTTCATAACTTCGAATGATATCTCACGATACGTAAAATCTGGTAGCAAACTTATGAGACACCCTGTATAATACGAAGGATTTGTCTTATAATATGGAACGTCTGCTTCAGTGATAAGTTTAGTAGGCCTGGTGTATTTATTTAAATACGAACTTGACGATTTGAGTGCGTGTATCCTTTATACATTGGAAATAAACTATGCTCGTTCTCTGCTCTACAAACACATCCGCGTACTCATGCAATATGGCGTCGTATTTGTGAGATGATGAGGAGGAAAGTAGGGAGAGAGAATTCGAGGGGCCGTGTCCCCCGAACCGCCTTTAATAAATGCGTGTTTGTCACTGACAGTTATGTACACGAAAGCAGATGCCTTCCTATAGGAAAACGAACAGAACGGGTTGAAACGAGAGCGAATGGAAGTTTTTTTTTTTTTTTTTTGGGGGGGGGGGTACTGCGTGGGTTTCGACTTTAGAGTTGGCATGAGCGACGCTAATTCATTTCCCCATGAGATGCAACATGATCTAGAATGTGCAGTGGGTCATGCTTCGATTCTGCCATCTTCAGAAACACTTTCCAGATGTTTTCTCGCCGCGGTACTATTGGTCACTAACAGGATCTCGCGATCATAAGGATTAAGCCTCTGGAAACTGCGTGTTAAAAAAATCTTCTGAGGACCCGTCACGACTTTACAGAGGACATCTTCAGGGCGATCTTAATTTTGTTCACGAACAGAATTGGTCGTGGGTTTTAATACCGTCTTCTTTTACCAGAAAAATCTATGGTTTGCTGTCTTCGTTGTCCCACAATGTTCGTCTAGATCAGCGTCTATCAACTTATGACACGCGTACCACCGGTGATACGCGAACTAAGTAAGGATAACTTTCTGATATCTGATGGACATCTGACGAAGGATTGCATTTAGGATATTACATTTGAGTTTATAAGGATTATACACCTGAAGATGGTTCATTTAGAACCGAAACATGTAGTGTAAAAGATGATGCTCTAATGTAAATCGAACATTTCGATAAAGAGCATCATTTTAATATATTTTAAATATTTAAATGTTAATTGTAATAATATTTTAATATTTAATAATAATATTTTATTGTGATTGGACTGATAAAATTGAGCAAGTAAGTAAGTAAAATTAAAAGAACATAGGACCTATGGAAAGTTCGTAATCTTCTACCAGACTACATGACGCTACAACCCAGAAGACTCGGACTCACCGCCATGAAAACCTGAAATTCTACTTAGTTTCTTTATATTTGTTTCTGTTGAGTTTGCTTTTAAAATATATATTCATAGCTCGGTATCTACCACTGTCAAGTCTCAGTTTTCTTTTATCGGTGAGTGTAGTTTACAAGGATTTCTAGAATGTGTGAAAAGTTTGATTTCAGTGAGTTCGACGAGAAATACCATTATACATAGAAACGTAAGAAGGAACATAATAGCAGGGGGGAGGGACGTGAGAAATAGGGATGCTGTTAAAAAATGAACAAGGGAAGGAAAAAATGCGAACACCGATGTTGAGTGGTTAGCACTCCTGACCTGTATTTTGTAGGTTCCTATACAAAGTTTCCATTTTTTTCCCCCACTTATACAAACTAATACTGATAAATCACATTAAAATATGCCACGACCGTTGCCTTCTACTTTATTTGTAATTCATATTGCTCTATCAGTCACGTTCGATGATATATAACCTAAGCATTTAAAAAATCATCGTTAAATAAACTAGGAAATGTAAAAATTGGAAGGAAAAGGCGCTTATATACGTTAGCAAAATGCATGAGGTGGCACGAATGACCGGCGATGGTGAATTACGTTGGCACATGACGTATAAATGGGGACTCCCTGAATCAAGATGGTTCCCAGTTCCGCTCCGGTGGTGATGTGAGTGGAGTGAAGTGGCCCAGGGAAATCTTTGAAAGCGTCTGTACTAGAGAAAGGTTTTCTCGATAGAAGTATTCTGTTTGAAGGAATATTAAACAGCTGATGTGACTCGAATTCATGATACCCCGTTTCTGGATATCTGTTGAAAAAAAAAATCTGTATTAGGTGTTTGACAGTTCTACAAAAAATTTCTTTTCGGATTACGTCTGTTATTAGTAAAATTTTATTTGATATAAGCGATCTCATACAGAGTGACCGAAACGTCGCGGTGCACGTATAACAGAGCTAATTTACTTTATTCATTATTCTGCTCAATGTTTCGAATGACCCTCATGAACTTCCAGACATGGATCACGTTCATAGAATATTTTTCTGTTCATATTGAGCGGTGATGTATATTATATAAAGAAATGTCTTCGTTGTTTCCATGCTAACGTCCCGCATAATTAATAATCAAAGGCGTGAAGTCAGGAGAACATGGAGGTCACATCCATTTAAAGTAACGTTCTGCTAAATGTTTTGCGCTGTAGATACGCAGGTACGTATCTGTGGCTAGTCTTAAGCAGACTTTGGCACCTTAGCAAAACAGAGGTGTATAAAAATAACAAATTAGATGACAAACAGTTATTTAAGTTTTTAAGACGCACGTGAATATGAATATTCGTCTCCAGTAATGTCTACCCGAAGGCATCATTATGCATATACAAGGAAAATATATTTTCGAAGGACAGAGTCCTTACTATCTGTACAGGGTGCCATCATAAGTACAAGGAATTACAGAAAAAAATTATATTAATAATAATAATAATAATAATTCAATTCATTTATTAAAGTGCCAATAATAGCCAAGCACTAACAACAATACAAATCTTACAAAACAAATCTTACAATATTAAGGCAAACAAACAATGAACTGAATATATAAAGTACAATATTAATTTATTGCAAAATAATTAATAAGTATATGAGCTAAATGTTATGGATAAGTAAATTAAAAATTAAATTAAAATCAGTTCAATTTTGGACAAACAACATACAGAATAAAATATTATACTAAATAATAATAAAAAAGAACAATGATTATTGTTTATTGTATTAATAATAATAATTCAATTTATTTATTGAATAATGTTTCACAAGTAAATTGGCTAAATACGATAGTAAAGTAAAGTTTGTCCCACTATACGCCATGTAGGCGTTTGGGGGGAGTGGAGGTATAGCTCCTCTCTTCCTTGACCTCGGCACTAGATGGGGGTGAGTGGTCAGCATCACGCCCCGGCCGGCTTTACCCCCGGGAAAGGACCCCGGTACCCATTGTAGAGGAGGCTGGGTGGGCCCCAGAGCCGGTCTGGACGCAGAGGCTAGAGGAAAAATCCTCTGCCCCCGTCGGGGATCGAACCCCGGTCGTCCAGGCCGTAGCTAGTCACTATACTGACTGAGCTATTAATATACTTCAACTCAATAATAATAATAATAATACTCGTGGTAATAATTCAAACTTGTCAGGAACCAGCTGTATTGATCTTTGATATTGCGAGTGGCGAATTTCTATTTGTTGGAATGTTCTGGACGGTGGCTGTGTAAAAAGACCTTCAGCTGTGCAATGGTCCGAGACTTAAGCGGCAGGAGGACGAATGGCCTCGCTAAGTGCAAGGCAAGATCGCGTTCCACGTGCAGACGTAGCGTGCCAATCCGAGCCAGAGAGTGGTCACCAGCCTGGCGTTGTACTGTGTAAATCCCGGGTTCGAATCCCGATAACCAGACCTTGTGTCTTGAATGGGTTTCTTAGCTTTTCGGACTCCGCCCCATTCGGTGTCTCTCAGATGTCTTGGAATTGGTCACGATAATTATTTCTTTACCATTTATTCATTTAATATTCGTTAAAATACGAGGGAAATTTGTGGAGTTGGTATCACTTCAGACCTCTCAGTTTGCTGTAAAATCTTTATATATGAGATTTCAGGTTCTCAAGGCGGAGAATATGAAGATGGCTGTATTCTGGGTTGTGTAGTCGGGTGTTAAGATTAATGATGTTTTAGAATTGTTTGCTGCTTGCATAAACTCGCTGTAACAACCCAGAAAACATCCATTTCTCTTTATACCTGTGTGTTATTCGATTGCTTGTTTCTTTAATTGTTTCGATTATTTCTTTTGTTTGGTTATTTATTGTTTTTACATGAAGCTAAAATAATTTGTTTGTTAAAAAAACATTTTAGATGATACAGAATATTAACCTTTTAATACCTAAAATTTTTATGTGTTTTATATTTCAGGAAAAACCTGGACAAAGGTCTTAGATTTTTTTTTCTTCCAATGTATCTGTTGGGAGTTTTTTTGAGCAGAATTTACGACATTGTGCATTGTTTCCGGGTGGAATTGATTAATCTGACAGAATCGCGTGAACACAAAGTATTAAATATTAAATTTGGTAAATAAGTGTTCCCCAAAGTCGACACACATTTTCAGGATTATTAAATGAGGACGCCTGTGTCTTTTTGGCTGAGACCTAACTTGTTTATTTATTGTTCAGCAGCTGGTTACAAGGTGTTTAAATACCTTTGCTATATTTAAATGGCTTATGTCTGCGAAGACCACGTTACACAATGCACGTAGTCATCGAGTGCTTAAAACTCTGGGGTAACTGTGCTGAGTTACGTTCATGGTAATCTTCAGATCCTCCAGATTTATGTTAGGACATTACTTAAACCGACATCTGTCACTTTCTGCAGTTAAAAGTTACTTAAAATTATTTAATTAATTAATCTTGTCCGTCTAAGCACAATTTAAAATTTAAAATTAAGATAGTTAAAATACCATGTGATGCTCCTTATCGAAACATTCGATTTACATTTGGAACATCACGACGCACATATATAGAACAACTTCAAATATATTCAAATGGAATCTGGAAGTGAACATCACTATTAACTAATAAACAACTACGAAAAAGTTGCATAATAGAAATTATGATTAAGTTTTAAGTTTATATAATTGTAATTTTTACACACCTGAAGATGGTTCATCTAAGAACCGAAACATTTGTGAGAAAGTGATGTTCCAAATGTAAATCGAATGTTTCGATAAGGAGCACCACATGGTATTTTAACTATCTTAATTTTAAATTTTAAATTGTGATTAGACGGACAAGATTAATTAATTAAATATATATTTTCACAATATGACGCAACTCTATCATCTTACTTAAAATTAGTTAAATACAATAAATAATTGATTTACCTTTGTTAAATGTAAAATGTTCTTGCTGTTTGTGGTGCAACCAATTTGTTCTTTGTCAGATACGTATTAGGAATGGGACTGAGTTGTGTTTTGTATTATATTATCTGGTTTGTACCTGCCATGTGTGTTAACCTGATAACAGAATTCTCAATAAATTTTATGAGATGTTTTTGTTGCTAAAATTCAATTCTTAATCGAGTTCGCTTCGTGGAAATTCCTTGTTTAATGTAGGTATAAATGACGTCATATTGGACCTTTGTACGTAATTTTATTGTAAGATCTCACGGACTTTTAAGTTTTGCAGAACGAAAGTCAGCAGAGAGTAGAGAGTTGGTTCCTTTTCATTAGTCTGTATCGTGACTATTGAACTTTTAGAGGAATACAGTAGGAGAAAGAACTTAGCCTATTAATATTAATACTGTACCAGGGCAGGGAAATTGCAAATTCTTCGGACGTCAAACTTTGTTAAAGTTTGGCGAAAAGTGACGAAGGTAATGGGAGTGTTTGGTTTGGAGGAATTTCGCCGGTTTTGTTATTGATTGCGACTCGAATATTCTTAATGGATGGTTTGAGGTGTTACGTGTTCCGAAATACCAATTAAATTTGAATGTACGCATTCGAGGTACGTCAGAAAATGGCAAACGTATGATGGGGGTAATTAGTAATTTTTTTTTTTTACGAATTATAATAAAATGTAAAATTCAGTGTTTACGTGTTATATATATCTTGTCATTGTTTATATAAATTACATCTTACGTTCGTCTTTCAGAATTGTGGTTGGCGCTTAGTGAGAAGTTTTTGTTTTATTTCCTAAATCCTTTCCGAAAAATTCTGGGATAGTACCTCAAAATAAAATTTCCATTAAATATCTTTGTAACGAAACTTTCATAAACATTTTCACATTGGAAGCTGTCTTCTATAAAATTTAAAATTTAAAATTTAAAACGCGTCGTTAGTTAAACCAATAAACAACAACAATTTTTTAAAATTTAATGTAAACTTGGCATTTCATTTTATTTACAGATGTGTCGTGGATTAAATAACATTTACATATCGATTACACATTTTATGTAACGTTCATTGAGAAATGCATTGATATTTACAGACGAATATTCGAATATTCCTGGTAATTGACAGCGCTGTTACTGTTAAACAATTGTGTTATTAAAACAGCAAGTAGCCGAAAGAGGTCTTTTCGGAAATTAAATTACAATATGAAATGTTTTTGTTTGTATGTAACAAGTCTGTATCATATTCTTCTCCCCGCCAATTCAATAAATTAAAATGTCATTTTTATTGCGAGATTTTTGAAGCCCAAAATAAAATAGCCTTAGGTTCTATTTCGTAAAATAAAATTGCGTCTTCTCTGTAATCAAAAATAATACGTACTTCTGGTACAGTCTATAATTTACGGTGAGAGGCTGCCAGTTAGGTATGTTTACTCATAAAATATAAATTGGACCTCAGCCCATTGCATTTCGCTGTATAGGATGTTGGGAAGATGTTTTTAACCACACTGATACAATTAGTTGTTTTTAAGACTTTCAGAACTATGAACAAGCGATGTCCAAACCATTTGTAAAATCCGTACTCTTAAAATAATATGGTTTAGTTTTAATTCGATAAGTATCTACCCTTTCATATTTTGATACAGGTCTACGGGTCGGTGTTAATATTTGTATGATTTACAATAAATTCATTTACTAAACCTTATTTTACTCGTGATCATACATTGATCGAGAACAGAACCTCCCGTTTTACAGGTCTAATTTTTCAGGCGCCGTGAGATTTAACCGTGTCATGGTAGCATAAGGAAACTGATTTAAAACATTTTCACCTTTGATCTACGTTTAGACATTTTTCGTGTTTAACAAGATCATATTCGAAAATAATCTCTTATGCCATCTGTCAACAATTATAGATATATATCCTTTATTTCCGTCTATGCACAAACTTAGTTGTTAAAATTGGTGTTATAAAGTTTAAATTTAAAACTTAAAATTTGGCGCTCTTCATCGCTATTACGATGTTTATAACACCAATTTTAAGTTTTAAATTTAAACTTTATAACACCAATTTTAACAACTAAGTTTGTGCATAGACGGAAATAAAGGATATATTACTGAATTAAACACAAACATGACGCAATTAAACTACAAATTATAGATATATATGTTTATTTTCAAGAATATGTGACGACGCTTACAGAATGGGTATGCGAATGCTAAAATAATGATTATTCAAGTCTCCCTTCGTTTTTAGACGGATTTTACAATCAAATGTTTGTGGCTAAGTAAGGAAGTATTTCTAGACACATTTTGATTTTGTTCGACATTCAAGTTCGTTCCATGAAGGCAGATACATCATCTGATAACATTCTTTACAAAATGGCATGTAGAACTGAGCTTTAAATGGCGTTTGAATAATTAAAATTAGTCCAGGAGTTACAGGTGTTCTTTTTTTAAAATATTTAGTCAATTTTAGATTAGAATGTCACTGTAAATACATGTCAGCCCACGAACAAAAGCCGTGTAGTTTGACGTGATGTACACAGTTTGTGTATAATGCTCTATTGAAAGCAGGCCCTTTCTTCATTCTGTTTCATATCAGAATTGACAAAACCAAAAACACATTTGTATTCCCACTAGCACAGTCATCTCTCTCACGTACGGTTACCTGCCGGCTTAAATTTCCGGCAGCCTCCCAACCCCCTAACACCCCCCAACCCCTGATATCAGTCCATCTGGTGCATATACCAATGACTTTGGTGGTCATGACGTGAATTTCTTTGTTTAAAGTCACAATATGATGACAATACTTTCATCACATAGCGTGTAATGTAGCAAATGTCAAAAATTATAACTACGTATTATTTTATATTTTGTATTAATTTTTGAGCAAGTTTTTTTTTTAACTCATCTTGTCCTGATATTGCAGACAATGAAACTAACAATTTTTTTTCCATCTAACATTGTCTCCTTCCATGCTCATTTAAATATGTTCGCACCAATTAACAAATTGTTTCAAATGAATACAAATATTTGTCATCGTGGTGTAATGGTATTGGAAGACATAAAATTCGTTGGACTGTACAGATAATATAAATTTGGTTTTGTTTCTGATTTTTAACTTGTGTTGGGCAAGGCCGTGGTCTAGGCAACAGGCGGTTTTCCTCCGTGGCATCCCAACGATTACTCCATTCACACACAGAAGAAGGCAATGGCAAACCACTTCTGGATCATCTGCCAAGAACGTATATGAACAGATCCCAGTCCGAGAAAAGGATGGAAGGATCCTGTTCATATGGACCTGTCGTCAGACAGAACACTAAATAAAATAATCATGTGTCTACACTAAGCATTTTTCCTTACCCCTGTTTCGTAACCATAGAGACACTAAGACTTGTTACAAGAGACCGCTGTATTCCGATGACGTTGTCGGAATGAATTCCTCCAACCGTTGCCAATGGCAATTCTGCTAGCCCCAAATACAAATATAAATAGTAACAAGAACATTTATGATCACAGGTGTGTAAGACATACGAGCCGCGTGGATAGTGAACATTCCAAAAGTTTACCAGACATTGGCCGTGTTTTATTGGTACACATGCAAGTCTGCGGGAGCATACAATTCATCCGAGCCAACGCAGAAGAATCTTTATTTGACAGGGAGCGTTAAAATTGAATTCAGGGCCATTGTCAGACGCATTTATAGTTCTGTAATTGCTGAATTTCAATGATGGAGACGGGTAATCTGACAAGTAATATTAAACATTCTCCTGTGAATGACTAATTTTCGGTTAAGTGTGAGGTCCTCCGATATGAGTCTAATTTTATCGTCTCGATACTTAAATCCTGAGTAAATGGCAGTCAATATTATTAATTTTTTTTATTATTATTATTTAGTGTTCTGTCTGACGACATGTCCATATGAACAGGATCCTTCCATCCTTTTCTCGGACTGGGACCTGTTCATATACGTTCTTGGCAGATGATCCAGAAGTGGTTTGCCATTGCCTTCTTCTGTGTGTGAATGAAGTAATTGTTGGGATGCCACGGAGGAAAACTCCGTGTTGCCTAGACCACGGCCTTGCCCAACACAAGTTATAAATTCGGGCACCGCCGGGAATCGAACCCGAGACCCCAGCACGGAAGTATAGATTAAACATCTGGTCAGGTAGGAGTGACGTAATCGACTCGGGTTTAATGACAGGCTACGAATCGTCGAACATTATATAAACACGTATCAGCTGAGAAATATGAATTGTATCTACTGCGTTTAAGACCTCGTATCTTACGGGTATTTCTGACATTTTGCAAAACTCTTTGTGTACAAGGCAGCCCGATTTAATGCTATTTGGCTGCTTTGAAAACGAAGTTCTTTATACTTTGCTAACGGGTACTTCCCCTCCAGTGATTTGAACGCGTCTTTTAGTGCAAGTTACACTTATAGGTAGAGACGTCCCTTAGGATTTTTCAGCAAGCAGATGCCACAATTTGCATGTGACGATCAGTTTATTTGAGTCTTGTACGTTCGCCGCGACACGATTGTAAAACCCAGAGTAGCTGTCGTTTGTAACGAGCTCCGGGATGAGTCCCCAGACACCTGAAAGGCATCTCCCCTCCCCTCCCCTCCCCTCCCCTCACCCCTTTGCAACGTTTCCGCCACCTTCGGAAAAATTAGTCCAATAGAAGAAGGGGGAAATTGTGGGTCTCTTTTCAGCTGTAAATCCTGGTACAGTCTTGGTATATAGTATTCAGCACAAGTTACGCAGTGTAGTCTGGTACACTACAGACGTTTCGGTGGTATTTGATGCTTCCATCATCAGGGCGATTAGACTAATCGGCGCGGTAACCAAGAAGATAGAAATTTTCTGAAAAAATTATGTTTACCGATACTTTTTTAAAAAAAAACTTTAAATGTGATTATAAATTTTGCACCATTAATCCATTTTCTGGTAATGAAACGTTTTATGTATGGAGTGTAATATGTCTCTTGTCATGACATAAATGTCTGTAGATAGAATTTAAAAAAATTACGCTTTTCTCGTTTGGAATATATGTAAATTACATGTTTAAAAAATCTCCGACAGATGTTGCTAATGTTACGCTAAATATCACGTTGCACGATTTTAAATGTTGAATTTCTAAATCGGCCCGTGGCTAAACTCTGATGGCCAGAAAGAATTTAATTTTCTAACGTCAAACCTTCGTGACATTTTTACAGCGAGGATATAATTTCTAAGTAAATTTTAAGGGACAAAATCAAAATCTGTAAGGGTGGAGTTTTCAAGGGAAATTCTGAGTGTCATTTAACTCTTTAAAGTCCAGTGGTAACTATATTCACCACCTACTTCAAAAAAAAATCAATAACTTTTTATTTTGTAATTATGGGTTTCGTATTATTCTCAGCTTAAACAGCGATTATTTCCTTAAACAGCATTAACCAGTTGATCTACGTAATGGTGAAGTGTGGTGTTTTCTTCGCGGTACGGACTGAGTTCTTTAATATTAATCAGACGAACTATGATTCTCAATGTAAACAGCGATTATTTCCTTAAACAGCGTTAACCAGTTGATCTACGTAATGGTGAAGTGTGGTGTTTTCTTCGCGGTACGGACTGAATTCTTTAATATTAATCAGACGAACTATGATTCTCAATGTAAACAGCGATTATTTCCTTAAACAGCGTTAACCATTTAATTTTTTTAACGATGAATTGTGTTTTCTTTGCGGTACGGACCGAATTCTTAAATATTATTTATATGAACTGCTTAGTCTTTATCATTTCGAAGGTTGCGTGGTTGGTTATACGCTTCTTACGTTTCACGTTTCCTACATTCTCAAAGACATAATACCATTGATCATTTTGCACAAATTCCTATCTTGCGTGTTGGTTTTCATACTACAATAGTTGGCTTCGAGCATCTTAACATCCGTGCCATGGCCCCAGACATACACTACCACAAGTAAGGGACAAGATTGGAGTCCTGTTTGGTATTCAAGTGGACCGTTCTCATTAGCATTTGCCAGCAGCGACAAAGACTCGGTAAGGGTTGGACGGGCCCTTTCTTGCTAGGCGATAGAACTGCGAGGAGGTAGATATAGGCAGCCCCCACCACTGCCATGTGGAGCATAAGGCCTGTATAATGATGTTCTCCTGTTTAATCGAGTCTTGAACATTGCCATAATTGGGTGCAATGCCCTTTTTCTGAGGGACAATGCTGCTAATAATTATAATAGAAGTCATTTCCATTTCGATTACGTCATCTCCAATTTAACAATTTATTATTATTATTGTTTAATGTTTTTATTTAGAATTATTGAATTTAATTATATTACTTACGTATCGTATTTAGCCAATTTACTTGTGAAATATTATTCAATAAATGAATCGAATTATTATTAATATTAATATGGTACATTTATATATATTGTTTCATTTGTTTGTTTCTTTTACTTTTATTATTATTGAAATGAATTTAATTATTTATTATATTTTATCCTGTACTCTGGTTTAGTGCTTGGCTGTTATTGGCCTTATTTGGCTGTTGTCAAGCACTTAAATTGAATTGAATTGATTTATTATTACTACTACTACAGATATTTCTTAAACCTGAAGATTTCTGTCTTCTGGGTTATTGCGCTGTGTAGTCTGACTACACAGCGCAATAACCCAGAAGACAGAAATCTTCATATTCACCGCTGTGAGAACCTCAAGTCTTACATTTCTTAAACCTGTTTTAAATCGCTTTAAATTTCCGTGTCAGTTTTGCAATAATTTTAAGTATTAAATTAATAAAATTTTTGTTTTGTCGTTGAATCACTTTATTTATGATGTTTTGGTCTTATTTAGAGTTCGTGTGAGTTACGTTCCGTTCCGTTCCGTTCCGAAAACTTTTCAAGTAGTAAGTCGTCATGAATTGGCTTTACCTCTTTTCGTCTGTTCTGCAGCTGTTGGATTAGACGAGGAATTAACAAATCATCGTTAAAACATCTTGTTACGTAGTTCCCTGGATTTGGATGGATTATTTGAAAAAGAGGATGAGATAGGCGGGGTTTATAGTACACATGAAGTAGATAAGAAACATACATAATTTTTGTCCGAAATCTCGAAGGGACGATAAAACTTGAGACGATCAAATTAAAATACGTTTCAGGCTAAATGTAATAACTTTTATTTATTTATCTGTAGTTTAATTAGCAAAACTGTCAGTGGCTTAGAGTAATAGACACAAATGATACCATCTTGACCGACGTAAATAAATGAATTCGTACGTACGTCTAGACGTATCTTTACGAAGAACTTGTGAGGTTGGACAGTCTCTTTACTGACGTTTGAACCCTGCATCTATCGAATTTGAAGCAGGATTTAAGTTACGGCCCATCGTAGTCTGATGGAAGTTTACCAACGTTTCGTATGCACTTTTTGCCTCCATCGTCAGGACGATGAATAAGCATGAGTGTTAACCATTCCGCCGAGACGTTTTCCCCGAAATATATAGGACGTGAGCTGTGTCCCATTGACGAAAATGAGAATAAAATGTTCTGTCTTTTTTTTTCTGGAAATTTGAGAGACGTCTTACGTTTAGTTTACGAAGAATCATTCGCACCTTCATTATCCATTCTTTCCCCTCTCTTTAGAATTCAGTGTTGTTGGTCTCGGGTCTCCTACCTGGCAATTACTAACACTGGCGGTACATGTCTGTGGTGGAGCGTGCGATCTGTTTACACTCACGACGCTAAGCGTTTGCGGTCAGGCAACGCGGAGAGACGAGGGTAACTGCAAATCGATGAATGGGGACTCGATGTGCACAGAATTAATACTCCGTCCTTTATTATAACACAGAGGCGTCGCTTTGAGGCGTAAAGACGCCAATTCTTGTTCCTGTTTGTTTAGAACGTCGCCGTTTTATGTCTCAGGTCCAATATTTTAATTCGGAAATGTAATCGTGTGTGTTATATATACTGTTCAGTGGCCAGTGAGTGTAAGTCATTAAATTTATTACTAATAAACAAGACGTTTTATTAATTTATTAATGTGAAATTAATGTTACAGGGAAGGAAAACAAAAAGGTTTATTATTGAAAACTTAATATTTATTTGTGTACAATTTTATGAGTGATATAATTAAAACTGTACTCCACAAAGCGAAGATATCAGTCTTCCTAAATTACACTCAAATGTTTTTGAACGGTCCCTACATTTCAGTGTATGGTTTTGGTTAGGTTAGGTTAGGTTAGGTTAGGTTATGTTAGGTTGGGTTAGGTTAGGTTAGGTTAGGTTAGGTTAGGTTAGGTTGGGTTGGGTAAGGTGAGGTTAGGTTAGGTTTAGTTAGGTTAGGATAGGTTAGGTTGGGTTGGGTAAGGTGAGGTTAGGTTAGGTTAGGTTAGGTTGAGTTAGGTTAGGATAGGTTGAGTTAGGTTAGGATAGGTTGAGTTAGGTTAGGTTAGGTTGAGTTAGGTTAGGTTAGGTTGAGTTAGGTTAGGATAGGTTGAGTTAGGTTAGGTTAGGATAGGTTGAGTTAGGTTAGGTTAGATTAGATTAGGATAGGCTAGTGACCAGTGGTGGGACATTTGGAATCTATCAATCAACTTTAAGTTTCTGTAACACTCGATGAATTTCTTGATTAGATGAACAACTATTAGCTTCTCAAGAAGAGCTTTGCAGAAAATTTTCCTTCTGTGTGTGTGCCACACAGTTAGGACGTATTACAGCTGTGAAGTTAAGCTTCAACACTTTGTAACCTCGGCACTAGATGGAATAAGATATTTAAGTTTTAACGATCTTGGCCCTTGTGTTTATGTTAAGTGTTCAGTCAGATATAAAATAGTGATCAGATTTAGTCAAAGGTATGACGTGACTCAACACATTATGTCCCGCTTTTAAATACTGCGGAATCAAAGTTTTCTAGAAAATTCTGTTGTTTTTCAAGGTACTAGATGTTACTGGATATTACGCATTGTTCAACGGTGTTTTGTTCGCATCGCCGCCATCCACAGAGGATTTTATCACCTGCATGTTTTTTTTATCTGTTGACAACGCGTATGGATTAAGCTGATTCATAAATCGTGGCGATGAAATACAAACAACTGATACTCTATAAAAATAATGAAAAAAGCAGCAGTTGCATCCCGACAGATGGCTACAGAGGTCAACGCATATTAACACGTCAACAGTGAAAAAAATGCTCCATAAAAGTTTCGTTATAAAAAGGATGTTTAATTTTTTTTAAAAAAAAATTGTATCTGAACTTTTAAATTTGTGTCATGTCTCAAATGATTGTGGCTAATGAATTCAGATCTACTAATTAGACCTAATTTTCTCTTTCTACTTCGGGAAGTCATAGCACCTTACTTCGATTCCATGTTACAGTTGTCTGATTTTAGGTATTTTAAAATATTTTCGTGGAATTGGGTGACGTTAATTGGGTTTGACGAATTAATGTGTCTGATTAATATTCATAAGGAAAGAAAGATGGACCTTTAGGGAGATTTGAATCGATGGAGCGGAATGGATTCATGATAGAGTCTGGTGGTGGGCTTTTGTGTACACGGTGATGAATCTTCAGGTTCCATAAAGAAAGTGGGCTATTCCTTGGAAAGCCTCGTATACAATCGACTTTTAAAAGAAATTCCTGCACCACAGGGTGAGTGTGAATGAGTTAGCATAAGGAAAGAAGTTTTTAATAAAAAATATTCTTCGTGAGATGATAAAGTTGCGTCATATTGTGATAAATATATATTTGTTTAAATCTTGTCAGTCTAATCACAATAAAATTCCTATTAAATATTAAAATATTACTATAATTAACATTTAAATATTTAAAATATATTAAATGATGTATTTAAGTTTATATAATTTTATACACCTGAAGATGGTTCTTTTAGAACTGAAACATGTCGTGTAAAAAAGTGATGATCTAATGTAAATCGAACATTTCGATAGAGAAGAATCAGCCCGGGGCATTATCCCGATATTTGCCTTCAGGGTTCAAATGCAAAACAAAATGGGTCTTGTGACGATTATCGGCTGAGATTCGAGCTGTAAGAATCAACCCTGACGAAAGAATACAGTAGCTCCCTTCTACTCACCACATTCATCGTGTTTTGCAGCAAATTAGATCAAATCTTAATTCATTACAGGAACAAGTAATGTTTTCGTAACTTGGCTTCAGAACGGTACCATGCATTAATCTGAATTCGTCGTTTGTACCAAGACGCAGTATTGCAATTAACCCCGGGGGCAGATGAAATTGGGACTGTGAAGGGGGGGCGAATAGAAGGGTTACAAATGTTTCAATAGTCCCCTGAGAACGTCCTTCGCCGGTCATCGTTTAACATCTTGAGAACTAATTACCGGGAAGAGTTTGTATGTTGGTGGGCTGGCGTGTTTCCAGGACCCTGTCCGACCAGAGCGGAGGATGGGGGATGTCTGTCTCAACCCTCGGTCTTCGGGGAAGTCTTGGTGCGACGAGTGGGTTCATAGCGAACCCATCATCATTATACCCGAGTGGAAATGATGAGAATCTTTCGTTGTCGTGCTCGGGGGATCTGATTCGCATCCGAGTGTCTCGTGCGATTAGATTTCGCGGCAATGAGACACCATCTTGAGAATGTCTGTGGACCTACCTTCTTACATCAACAGATCACGGACTTTACAGAATATCTACATCCCACTCGCCACTGAAATTCCCCACGTCATTTGTTTACTAACTTCTTCGGGGTGGAGGGTGGGGGGGATGTCATCCGCCAATAGAGAAACATTTATCTGGAATGACTTTGAAGCAAGAAACTTCAGCCGAACTGATGTACAGACGAAGTGTTTGTCGCCAATTCCAGAGGCAGTTAGAATTTATAACGCGACCTGGACAACTCTTGTGTCTCAGAAGGAAAAAGGAAGGAAAAGAGATTTGTGAAGCACGATTACTAAGGGTCCACGCTTTGAAAAGTCATCAGAGCTACGTTATTGCAAGTTTAAATGCATTTATTGACTACACACTGGCCCAAATCAAATAATTGTTAATGGCAGAACAACATTTAGCTTGGTACTCGTGTAGGATCGCAATGAACAAGCAATTGAATCCTCGGATACCATCCAGTTGTAATCCTGAGAGGGAGGCAATGTGGTCTCGCCTTGTACCCGTTAAGACTACTGCTTGCGGAGGGGGTGGGTGGAGAAAGGGCTGCTGAAGATCGTCGCAATGTTCAACCAACCCTCACCCCCACGCCCAACCCCCCAGCATCAGCAGCGCGATCACCCAAGCCGATGTAATGACGATCAACGCTGGAAACAGCACAAGACAGCGGATGTTGCATTCAATGGCTGGCGTCTTAATGAGCTCTGACAAGAAGGGAGCTATAAAATTAATTGTGCTCCTGCTAGTGTTACATGGGGTAAAGATTTGTGGCTCGCCACCCCCACACACCACCTAGTCCGCCAGCGACAATAAAACTTGGATGATTTTATTCAGCTATTAAAATTTCGCCAGCACGAAATTAGTTTATGAAAGATATTAAAATTAGCCATCTTTGGGCGGCTAAGGGGCTGAGACCCTCGAATGTTTTGTATCGATACAGCGTCATTGTCTTGGAGGAATATGCACTATTGCCTCACAGATTTTCTATTTTGTCATTTAATACATCGGTAGTTGTGAGAAATTATGTTTTTCCTGTGGGAAATTTTGTTTTGTTTCCTGATATATTTAATGTCAATTGGTTTACTAAATCCGACTGAAGATTTTCTTTGATGGAGACTGTAAACCAGAATCTCTTCAGCTCAGAGTGACAGCCAGAAACGACCCAACGCTAACGTGACAACTCTTCTATCTGTCAGGAATCAAATGGGCTTTCGCGTGTCCTTTCTATATTTCATATGTTTTACTCAGTTACATTTTTATGTCAAATTTCTTTCCACGAGAATCTTTTAGTGCAAATTGCAATGTAAGATTTGAGGTTTTCACAGCGATGAGTATGAAGATTTCTGTCTTCTGGGTTGTTGCGCTGTGTAGTCTGGTCGATGTTAACCAACGTTTCAGAGGTCATACTGCCTCCGTCATCAGAGTATGAAGAGTTCTGTCTTCTGGGTTGTTGCGCTGTGTAGTCTGGTCGATGTTAACCAACGTTTCAGAGGTCATACTGCCTCCGTCATCAGAGTATGATGATTTCTGTCTTCTGGGTTGTTGCGCTGTGTAGTCTGGTCGATGTTAACCAACGTTTCAGAGGTCATACTGCCTCCGTCATCAGAGTATGAAGATTTCTGTCTTCTGGGTTGTTGCGCTGTGTAGTCTGGTCGATGTTAACCAACGTTTCAGAGGTCATACTGCCTCCGTCATCAGAGTATGAAGAGTTCTGTCTTCTGGGTTGTTGCGCTGTGTAGTCTGGTCGATGTTAACCAACGTTTCAGAGGTCATACTGCCTCCGTCATCAGAGTATGATGATTTCTGTCTTCTGGGTTGTTGCGCTGTGTAGTCTGGTCGATGTTAACCAACGTTTCAGAGGTCATACTGCCTCCGTCATCAGAGTATGAAGAGTTCTGTCTTCTGGGTTCTTGTGCTGTGTAGTCTGGTCGATGTTAACCAACGTTTCAGAGGTCATACTGCCTCCGTCATCAGAGTATGAAGATTTCTGTCTTCTGGGTTGTTGCGCTGTGTAGTCTGGTCGACGTTAACCAACGTTTCAGAGGTCATACTGCCTCCGTCATCAGAGTATGAAGATTTCCGTCTTCTGGGTTGTTGCGCTGTGTAGTCTGGTCGATGTTAACCAACGTTTCAGAGGTCATACTGCCTCCATCATCAGGGCGATGAGTATGAAGATTTCTGTCTTCTGGGTTGTTGCGCTGTGTAGTCTGGTCGATGTTAACCAAAGTTTCAGAGGTCATACTGCCTCCGTCATCAGAGTATGAAGAGTTCTGTCTTCTGGGTTGTTGCGCTGTGTAGTCTGGTCGATGTTAACCAACGTTTCAGAGGTCATACTGCCTCCGTCATCAGAGTATGAAGATTTCTGTCTTCTGGGTTGTTGCGCTGTGTAGTCTGGTCGATGTTAACCAACGTTTCAGAGGTCATACTGCCTCCGTCATCAGAGTATGAAGATTTCCGTCTTCTGGGTTGTTGCGCTGTGTAGTCTGGTCGATGTTAACCAACGTTTCAGAGGTCATACTGCCTCCATCATCAGGGCGATGAGTATGAAGATTTCTGTCTTCTGGGTTGTTGCGCTGTGTAGTCTGGTCGATGTTAACCAAAGTTTCAGAGGTCATACTGCCTCCGTCATCAGAGTATGAAGATTTCTGTCTTCTGGGTTGTTGCGCTGTGTAGTCTGGTCGATGTTAACCAACGTTTCAGAGGTCATACTGCCTCCGTCATCAGAGTATGAAGATTTCTGTCTTCTGGGTTGTTGCGCTGTGTAGTCTGGTCGATGTTAACCAACGTTTCAGAGGCCATACTGCCTCCGTCATCAGGGCGATGAATCTGGTCTCCTCCACCCATTTGCCACATTCATCGCCCTGATGACGGAGGCAGTATGACCTCAGAAACGTTGGTTAACATCGACCAGACTACACAGCGCAACAACCCAGAAGACATAAATCTTTATGAATATGTCTGTCTTCTGGGTAGAAGTTTATCGACTTTACAGAGTTATTTATTCCTTCCATCATCAGGGAGAGAGGACATCATTAAACGCAGAAAATAGGTTGTGAGAATGGAAGTAGGATAAATTGTGTGTAGGGGGGGGGTGTTATTAGCTGCGTTGACCCTGGTTCTGCTATTAGTGTTAGTTTGTTAGATTCTGTTAATTTATTTGTGACAGTAACAGATTCCTCTTTGTCACACTACCAACCGATGCGATTAGACCTACGATGTAACAAGCGGTCTTGGAAACGTCTGTGGTTTCTCTGTAGATGGCAGGCTTGTAGTTCCCTACAGCCAATGTGACATCACATAAAGAAGAACCCTCAAGAGGAAGCTGTGAGGTAAGAGAATAATAAAACTTCGATGTTTTTTTTATCTGAGGGAGGTTTCATTTATAGTTAAATGTCCTCCAGGTAATTTCACTGATGTAATCTCAAAATAAGCCGTAATTCCTTCCCAATCGATCGATTGTGATATTGTGGTACGTAAATAATATCTGGTCGTATTTAATTTCTAAAACTGGACTTTTTATTTCACTTTAGAGTAATTGTTATTCGATTTTTTTTTATAACTTATAAATTTTTTGATACCAGCAAACTGAAGCGACTTTGGCAAGGAATAATTTTAAAAAAGAAACTTTTAACATGTATCTCCTTTGCCGTCAAGACGAGAGAATCCGTTTCTCAAAGTTGCATCCTGATTGATCGGGTTTACAAATCATCAATCAGAGGATTGTCTTCTAAGCCCTCGACGCACATCAGACGCCTCGATGTATGTTTGTGTTTACCTCATCGCCTTCCATCTCAGCTCACCTCATTTCTTCTCGTCATCTCTCCTTCCTTATCCCTTCTCTCCCTAGCTGTCTCTGAATTCGCCTGTGTTTGTGTTTGTGTTTGGTTGAGGTGATGAAATTTTCCAGTCTCTGGTTACTCCATCTGAACAAACAAAACACAATTCACGCCGAACCCAAGAAGTAAAGTGAGAGTCTTTTCTGGACTCTTGTGGAACAATTAAAAGTGTTTTACCGCACAGAAACTGGTTTACCCTGAAACTCGAAATTTTCAAATGTTTAAATTTAAATTTTTTGTATATCTCCTGAAGACCGTGCCACGGTGGTCTAGCGGTTAGAAGGCTGGCCTTGTAATCCTGGGGTCTCGGGTTCGATTCCCGGCGGTGCCCGAATTTATAACTTGTGTTGGGCAAGGCCGTGGTCTAGGCAACACGGAGTTTTCCTCCGTGGCATCCCAACAATTACTCCATTCACACACAGAAGAAGGCAATGGCAAACCACTTCTGGATCATCTGCCAAGAACGTATATGAACAGGTCCCAGTCCGAGAAAAGGATGGAAGGATCCTGTTCATATGGACCTGTCGTCAGACAGAACACTGAATAATAATAAGATGAGGTGGTCTAGCTGTTAGAACGCTGGCCTTGTAATCCTGGGGGGTCTCGGGTTCGATTCCCGGCGGTGCCCGAATTTATAACTTGTGTTGGGCAAGGCCGTGGTCTAGGCAACACGGAGTTTTCCTCCGTGGCATCCCAACAAATACTCCATTCACACACAGAAGAAGGCAATGGCAAACCACTTCTGGATCATCTGCCAAGAACGTATATGAACAGGTCCCAGTCCGAGAAAAGGATGGAAGGATCCTGTTCATATGGACCCGTCGTCAGACAGAACACTAAATAAATAAAAAAAATCTCCTGAAGCCGTCTTCAATACCACGACATATACGAGGTTGATTCATATTCTACAGACTTCGTGTAAGAGTCTGAGAATTTCAAAACAATTATTTTGGTGCTCCTTGTTACCAATTGTTCCGATGTTTGTAATTACCGCAGTTTTGAACACTTGGGAACACGCAAAAAAACTATATAGTAGATACCACTCGGAATACATAGATGCACATGAGATATAATATTAAAATGGATCGTAATGAAACAGGATGGGAGATTTTGTTTATAGGATTTGTCTATGTCAGGGTAAAGATAAGTGTTTAATAGCTTGTAGAAAGGATAATGGACTTCGATATTGCATAAAAGGCATAGAATCTATGACGAAGTGTGCGAATTCTAAAGGATAAATGTTCTGTGGAGGTAATTAAACGTAAAATTAGATAGTTAGTAGTTAGAAAATAACATTTTGAATTAAAAATAAATATAATTATCGGCACTTCGACTGTGTTTCATAAAAGTCATCGGCAAAATGCTTTTATCAATCAATCACTGGAGGTAGGAGTCTGCTGAACGCTGCCATATTGAGTGAGTTGCAGTGCGATGAGATCTTTTAACCCCATCGTCCCTTGTAACACGAAGCTAGTTCATAAAGAGGAATGAAATTAGTGCCCGTTCGTTCCCTTGCCGACGAGACGGCATTTTGTTAGCGATCAATACCTTATCCAAGTTGGTTCTAATCTAACTTGTTGTTTACAGTCACAGCAGCGAGGCTCAGACCGACGTACAATGAAAACACAAAACAAAGCCAGACGCCCAAACTTTGGGTAAATAGACGCCAATACGCGTCCCCGAAAAGAATTTGGAATGCTAAGTGCTGGCAACGATCCCTTAATGTATTGTGTACGTGTATTACCAGAGGGGGAAGGTTTGTCGCGGAATCACGTGGGGGTGAAGACGGATTGGTGTTTCACCTTGCACCTAATCTCCAAGCTGCAGTTTTTTGAACCGCGGAAATCTTTCGACAAAGAAAAAAATATGATACAAATATCTGGCTCTTTATCTGGGGGTGAAGATTTGGGAGGCCATTTTAAAACTGGGATCATGGGTTTGATTCCCACACGAGGCATGGACGTATATTCGAGCATATCATATTATGAATGATTTTTAATCCCAAGTTCAAAATATATCATGTGTATTTATTACCACATTTTGTAAGTATTTTTTTGGCTTTATCGTGTTTTATGAATTTTGATTTATACATACTATTCTTTTACGTCCCACGGATGGATGGTGTGGTGATGTCTTTTTATTCCGGGACTTTCACTCCTTTACGTTGTCCGGAGATAGAGATTAGCTCTATCTAGTGGGCCCAACTGAGTAGGAACCTGAAGACGGAGATAGAGTCCCATCTCCGAAACGTCGTTTTACGTTTTAAATTTACTAGACGATGGATAATATCCAAGTAAATTTTTATATTCAATTGACTCTTCACCATCGTCAAGAAGTTTTAGATTTGATATATCATTATGTTACTCTTTGATAGATTTAAGAAGATATTTGAAATTTATGATTGAAAGAGAAATATATATCTACGGGTATACGTCTATGCCTCGAGTGAGATTCAAACTCAAGAGGTCAAGATCGGATGTCACCGCAGATAAAAGACGACAGTCTGATGGTGTTTCGTGTAGTGACTGACGGTCAGCGACAGCCACTCGGAAGACTTCTCTTCAGGGACGCACGTCTTCGTAGGTTGCTTACTCTGTCTTGAGCGGGTGGGAGGGATGTTTACGAATGCAAGAGACAATTACCAAGTAATCTTTCTTGTAGTAGAGGCAGAGGCCCGCAAGTTTGTTTTATCGATTCCCTTTGTTTCTCCACATCGTTAATGGCTCCAAAAACTCATTTCAGTACTGATTAAAACTTGGAATAAAACAAACAATGAATTAAAAGCTTATTAAAAGCACGAAAAAAAAAAGAACACGGAAAACTAGGAGTTAGTCTTGTGTTTCCTTTACTCCCACCCTCTATTCTTCCATATTGCTCGTTTCCACCCCCCCACCCCCCAACAACCAAGTTTGCACTGGGTTAATTTATTATACATCTCCGTCTTGTAGTGTATCTCTCGTAAAGCGAAGTACTCAATACAAGCAGATACAATCTTGTTTCCAAACCTTGAGATAAATTATAGAATGTATTATGTTTTCATGTGGCTGAAAGTCACAGTGTGCTGTTAAATATATAATGACACTCATATGTTATATTTACATACCACTATACCACATAGGGTCTTTACCAGCTTCAATATAACAACTGTTCTAGTCACCCACTGTCAGCTTTTCATTTCGTCCTATATTTAGACGACGTATGGTATAAGCAACTGACAAGAGTCTTTAAATGAACTATAAGTAAGTAAATTTAATAGATATAATTAATTATATTCAGTAATCGAGTGAGATTTTTCGATAGAAGAGAGATTGTGATTACAGTGGTAACATAACCTAAAAAAATGAACCCATTTCTGCAAAGAGAGTTAATAGTAGGGGACACATTTATATATTTTAAAATTTTTCTTGTAGGCAGATTACAGGTACTTAAGTTCGCTACTATATTGGTTAATATTTGAAGAAACTGACATTAATTACACTAATTTTACGCGATATTTAACGTCAAAAAACATATATACATAATGTTACATTTAAATAAAACTAATCACTTCCTAAAGCTTTATCTCGATAATTTTGTTAAAATCGACTCAAAGATTATTACAGGCTTTATACTATACCAAGAGATGCTTTTTAGAAACTATATTTTGATTAACGTATCTCGTTATTTTTCCTCAGTCCCTCTAGTGTAATTTCGACTTCTCCTTTCAACACTTTATCTACTCACGATTCATTGTCACCGTTTCGTATCATTCTGTTATATTATCTACGCCGTTCGGATAACATAAGTATCGATCAGTCGACTATCGATATAGCGATACAAACAAGTCGACCGTCATCTGTTTTAAGCTATTATCGTAATAAATGAGGAGATTAATCCCGTAATTCAGACGACAGCGGTGATTAGTGTTGTATGAAAATGCTACAAAAGGTAGATAATCTGATGAATTAGAAATTATTTAAGAGAAAATAATAAGATTTTAACGAGTAAAACAGAACAGTGAACGGTTACAGGAGGTTTTGCTGTGTATAAAAAACACGAACGCGCTCTTGCGTAAGAAAAGAGAAACTACATTTTATAGTCTAATTGTAGAAGCTGAGACCAAATCAGAGAAGGCTGTTGTTGTGGTTTGTCGTGTTGTCAATTGTGGTAGAACGCATGTAATGAGAAAAGTTGCCTTCGGATTTTTTTTTTTAACGTAAGCCTTCAGCTTTTCCCGCTGATTCTCCACCCTCCTCCCAATGCTTAATACCAACAATATCCTTTTAAGTCGGACACTGACATTGACGTCAGAAAACCGCGTTTCTGTTAACGAGTTGTTGGAAATTTAAGTCTGGCTTACGTCGATTCAGATTTAAAGGAATGATTTTGTAGGATGTTTTAAATGGTGATAAGATATTTATGGGGGAAAAAGATATGATATTTTAACACGTAAGTTTTTGTAGATGTGTTATAAAAAGAATTGTCATTTGTTGAAGTCCTAAATGATTTATAGACGTCGTACGTGTGGTTAATACACAAAACGTGTACATTTGTTGAATTGGTTACTACTTTTGGGTAGCTGTGTTAAAACCGGTCTCGAATAAAGGTGTGTTAGAGTGTTATATTTATAGTTAAAGGAAAAAATTATTCGGTTTGAAATTATGATGATTTTCCAAGCAAGGCGCAGACTCTAAGGCTTGGTATCGCGATGACCAGACTTGGAAAAAATTTAAAAAAGTAGTTTGTTTTCTTTACAAATACCTAGGAAGTTAAACAGCTTATTATGTCTGTGGGTATATATAATTTAATTATAAAAAGTGCTTGATATCTTTCAAAGTTTTCATGCCTTCTGAAATATTTTACACTCGAAGTTGAAATAAAAATAATATTTCCCGTCCTACTGTCAAGCAATTGGAATTCCCAATATCTAATAAATCGTGAAGAAAGAATTTCATTCCGTCTAAAATATGGTCTAAATTTTCAATATAATGGACATACATGATCGATCTAAAATTATTCTTGTACTGCAGACTTTAAAAAAAAAAGTATATGTTGGAAATTAATAAATCGTGCAAAAATTTTCAAAATCCCATTTCGTTTTTTTTCGAGGCAAAAGATGATTTATAAGCGTGTACTTATTTTAATAGAATAAATAGGCCTGTAAGCCTTCTTAAGAAAATACATCAATTCTTGATGTAACACAACGTTTCAGGGTAATGAATAATGAATTAATAAACTGGATTTTCTTATTGAGCTCAATTTATAAATATTTTGTTGGAAAACATAACGGAGTTAATGCGAGCTACTAACAGCCAAAGTCTTTTTTTTTTTGTCCAAAGTTTCCACTTGCTTAGTTCGTAACTGTTCAAGATATACACAAATTTTTATTTAGAAAACTATTAACTTTGACCCAGTATAGACATGATTGTATAAATGGTCAAACTAACATTTTATATTCCAATAAAATATATTATTAAAATTTACCGGCGCGCTGACTACCAACGTACAGGTTTGTTACAAACCGACGTCTCTCTGTCTTCAACCGTCTTGACTCTCCGTCTTTCGGTCTGTTAGTGAACCCACAGCCTTTCTACAGGGTGTCCCAAAATATTTATACACGTAATAAGGAATATCAACCTTTCACTCTTTATATGATATACCTCGTCTCTTTACGTCTGTCCGTATCGATCTATCGAAGTCTATTGGTTCTATCTGTAAGTTAAAAATTTTCGCTGTTATGCCCGTAGAAAGACTCTTTCCAAGTTCGAATTCTATTTTTGAGGAGACAAGATTTATCTTTCGAAATGTTTCTTTTTAACGAATAACGATGGACAATGTCCAAATCAATAGTCTGGATTGTTTATTATGAAAATATTCTAACAATTAAGCGGAAGATACTTCAGTGGCGTTGTTTTTTTTAGGCAAATGTCCTGACAAATAGGCAACATGACCTACATTGGGACCAACGAATTCGTGACGTTGTCACTATGACGTCTAAAACTGGAGGTTAATTGTAGAATGAACAACTTTCAGGTCGAACATTACATAACACGACACTGTTTTTTTAATCAAAAAGTGAAATGTATCGCGTATTGTAATAGAACATAACCTGAAGTTTTAATAAGAACTGTGTTGTTTATATTTTTATGTTTTTATATATCTTAAAACTAAGGTTTGATTGAATGGCTATGCTGTCATAACATATCCCATGGATTCAGAATCCATGTATTTAATATTGTCGAAAATTCTACAGCGGAAGTTTCGTGTTACGTTTCGAATTGTATAGTTTTACGAACATGTGGTCAACGCTTCAGAATATGGGCAAAATTTTTAATTGAATACAGAGGCAATTATAATTACTTATGTGAGTGACTGTATATAAAGTTCTAGGAGGTGAACAGAGACGATATTTCTTTGTGTAAAATGTAATGTAGAATGAAATGTATTTGTGCTTGTATTTATAATTCTTTTCTTTTCTCTACGGGGGACAGCAATCTCATTTTTCTCTTATACACCTAAAGCAACTTTTTTTTATCAGTCTTTATCTTATTCTCGTGTTCCGCGTTGTGACGTCAGGAGGTGGCTTGGGAGAATGATGTTTAGGTGTTGTTGTGTTGAAAGTCACTGAAGCTCGGCTTCAGAGTTTGTGGATGTTGGGGGGAGGCGGTTAGGTTAAACTGCGCAGGCTTGTCTGGACGTAACAAAATCTGACAGCCCAAAGCAGGAAATGTTCAGTTGGGGTTGTGTTGCCCCCCTGTACTGATGTCTGTATTGCGATGTCCTCCGCCAACGATCTGTCGACAGGAACACGCGGCCGACTCAACAAATATTGCAATTGTCGATAAGAAAAAAATAGTGTTAACAGATGTCTGGGTTGATTTACACTAAGATATTAAAATCATGATTATAAAATAGAGGTGGAAAAAGGATTATTCAGAACAAAATTATTTTTATATGTGACAGAATTCTATCATAAGATAGTATATTTGCGTCATATTGTGAATTAGGTTAATATTTTAATATTTTCCGTCAAATCACAATTTTAATAAGATAATAAAATATTTAAAATATCATTTCACATATACATTCTACTATTTATTTACTTCCATCATTTTGTTTTCTATATTACTCCATATTTATTAATGTTTTCTTTAAATCATTGCTTTACAGACTAATATTGAACATCAGATGAACCACACCATATAAAAAACAATACCTTCGTTTTAATATATAAGAATAATCTGATAAGAGCATTTCAATAAACTGCATAACATTGTAAATGATTGTAATTCGAGTTTTAAATTTTACCAATCTAATTTATACCTGAGGACGGTTAAATATAACCGAAACATGTCGTAAGAGACGTTCTAATTTGTAAATCGATCATTCGATGCGGAACGTAAAATGATGTTTAAAAACATTTTGTTTTGAAGCCTAACAAAACTTTATATATATAAAAAAATTAAAATCATAAAATTCTATTTGTTTAACTGCGAAAACTGTGAGCCCTTAGCACGTAAATATATTCTATGCAGCGTTATATATAGAAGCACGTTTACAAAGAAGGCAATCTGCTGTCTTTCGTAAAAATCCACGAGACACAGTTAGTGTTACCTGGTCGTTTGAAGACACGAACAAACCAATTACCACGTATTTATTAACTTAAGGTCACCAGGGTGCTTTGAGTTTGCGCGTTACACGACTCCATTAACGTTGTTTATGTATTTGCGTGTAATTTAAATTATATTTTCACGTAATTTTATAAACCTGTGATCATTGGTCAGATACTTCTGTTCTTCGAACTGCAATATCGCGTTAACCAGAGTCACACACATGCTAGGAGATGAAGTACAATCTCTCGTCGTGTCCCGTTAGCACAATTGCTGAAGCAGGCGATAGTTTGTTCTGCGTTGACCTGTGTGTTGTTTACTTGGGACAGTGGGCGGGTTCCTTCCTGATCCTGTCTTACCACTGAGCAAACAACATTTATTTTATGGTGCGGAGGAGAGCGGGATAATTGAGCATAAGGGACCTTTCTGAAGGAAATGTTCTCGAAAGGAGGTGTGAAAAAGCTTGAAATAAATACGTACAGTTTTCGTCCAAAATATCACAGACGCATTTTTGCCGTTTAGCTCAGAAATGTACAGATTTAGTTTCTGTGATAATGTTTAGGTTCCACAGCTGTGAATCTTAGACATAAGTAGGTACAAATCCGAGAAATTCCAATTAATAGTCCTTTGTGCCGGCCTATTATTCAAATCTGAAAATATTAATCTGTAGGGTAACTATTATGACCGTCACTGTGGCCACACAATTAAACCGTAGATCTTGGGTTCGTGGTTTTACTCAGTCCATCAAGACAAATGTCGAGATAATATTTTAAAATCCTTTCCAATTCATTATTCACCATCGTCCTCTTATTCGAAGCTATGTAGTCTGAGCTACTGATAGAGTGTCGTTAAATAAGCTGTAAATTCTAGATAAGACGTCTGATTATGATACTCTTAGATATATTTAAGAAGATTTTGGAACTTGGTATTTAAAGCTATAACAAATACACTAAAATATTTGTCTAAAACATATTTTAAGTCACAAAATATTAGCATAAGAGTTGTGTGAAATATCAAGGCTTCTATATAGGAAGTTAGCGCGTAAGAATCCGGAGGTTTCCAGTTCAAATCTAGGCCAGAGAATCAGATATATTCCATCGAGTATTTCTTTTCTTTTCTAGTGACTCAGGGCGAATAATTGAGTGAATAATAAAATAAGCCACGATACCTTCTTTCCTTAAAATTCCCACAACAATCCTTAGAATTGTGAGATTTAAGGTTTTGTCTGCAGCAAATGTATACGTGGTCATAGAACAACGTACAAATCTAAGACAAAATCTTGTTCAGTTGATAGGCTTCGTTGCGGACGTGGGACGGGACCAACCCGGACCGCTCGTCAGGGAGTTCAGTACATCACGTGACTGAAGACAGTCTCCTTGATATAACGTCTCGGTATATTGCAATTAAATTGTTAATCTTTTGTTTAGTTGACTTTCATTTACGTTATGTCAAATTCCCTATTATGAAGAGTTGACAAGTTAAACCCAGAATAATAAGACGCGGTCTCAGAGATGCTGTAGTTAAGATTCTAAAACAAAACACGGCCGTGGGAAGAATATTACATCGCTGAACTTTTCAAGATAATTCATTCACTACCTCACAGATTAAGTGACGTAAAGATGATTTAACGAAAGATAATGACGTAGCTTGTATGAAATTATTTTCTCTTCGCAAGTCAGAGAAGTTCTGTTGTTTGTGTTTTAATCATATAAGCTTCGTATTAATTGTGTCGTGTGGGTTATTTTTATCGTTTCTTGTTCATGGTACGAGTGGATTCGAATGCTGAAAGGGTCCCGAGTGATCTCCAAGGCCTGTATATAAACGTGATTAGAAATGGAATAGGTGGGCTGAAAGGAAGCTAATGGACTTTTGTTATGACTGGGTGACAAAATGGCAGCGTGTTCAGGTTTTCATGATCATTGAACATATCGAATGGGCATGTCCATCACTTACCTTATCTATGCCAACCTAACCTAACCTAAATCAACCTAACCTAAACCAACCCAATCGAACCTAACCTAACTTAACTCAACCTATCCTAACCTAAACTAACTCAACCTAACCTAACTAAACCCAACCTAACCAAACCTAACTAAACCTAACCTAACCTAAGCTAACCTTACCCAACCTAACCTAACTTAACCGACGCCATCGCAGAATATGATCCAAACAATTCGGTGATATATGGAGTGACTTTGGAATATCGACGCCGGGCGTCGAGGCACCTATAATCGTGACGTCATCTCAGGGTCACACTAATGTGATCAGAACCCTTCGGATAAGATTTTTTGCAAGTTCAGAAATTCGACGAGAGGATTCGCGACGCCCATCGCCGCAACGGCTTCATATGACGTCAAATTTTTATCAGACGGCAGCCAGAAGACACTGTTAAGTCTACTAAAAATCGACGTCAGGCGTCGCGACGCCTAATGTTTCGACGCGATCCGCAGACGCCAAGAGTAGCGACGAAGACGGTCCTTGGGCCTAAGGAACATTATCGCATACTCAGCGTAAATTATCATAAACTAACCTAACCTAACCTAACTTAACCCAACCTAACCTAACCTAACCTAACCTAACCTAACCTAACCTAAACGACGCCATCGCAGGGCCCGTAGAATGTGATCCAAACATTTCGGGGATATATCGAGTGTCTTTGGAATTTCGACGCCGGGCGTCGAGACGCCTATTATCGTGACGTCATCTCAGGGTGACACTAATGTGATCCGAACCCTTCGGATAACATTTTTCGCATTTTCAGAAATTCGACGTCAGGCGTCGCGACGCCCAACGCTGCAAAGACTTCATATGACGTCAAATTTATATCAGAGGCAGTCAGAAGACGCTGATGAGTCAACTAAAAATCAACGTCAGGCGTCGCGACGCCTAAAATGTTGACGCGTTCCGGAGACGCCAAGCGTAGCGAGGAAGACGGTCCTGGGGCCTAAGGAACATTATCGCATACTCACCGTAAATGATCATAACCTAACCTAACCTAACTTAACCTAACCTAACCTAACCTAACCTAACCTAACCTGACCTGACCTGACCTGACCTGACCTGACCTGACCTGACCGGAACGGACCTGACCTGACCTGACCTGACCTGACCTGACCTGACCTGACCTGACCTGACCTGACCTGACCTGACCTGACCTGACCTGACCTGACCTGACCTGACCTGACCTGACCTGACCTGACCTGACCTGACCTGACCTGACCGAACCTAACCTAACCGACGCCATCGCAGGGCCCGTAGAATGTGATCCAAATATTTCGGGGATGTATCGAGTGTCTTTGGAATTTCGACGTCGGGCGTTGAGACGCCTATTATCGTGACGACATCTCAGGGTCACACTAATGTGATTAGAACCCTTCGGATAACATTTTTCGCATTTTAAGAAATTCGACGCCAGGCGTCGCGACGCCCACCGCCGCGACGACTTCATATGACGTCAAATTCATATCAGAGGCAGCCAGAAGACGCTGATGAGTCAACAAAAAATTGACGTCAGGCGTCGCTACGCCTAAAATTTCGAAACGTTCCGGAGACGCCAAGCGTAGCGACGAAGACGGTCCTAGGGCCTAAGGAACATTATCGCATACTCACCGTAAATGATCCTAACCTAACATAACCTAACTTAACCTAACCTAACCTAACCTAGCCTAACATAACCTAACCTAACCTAATCTAACCTAACCTAACCTAACCTAACCTAACCTAATCTAACCTAACCTAACCTCACCTAAACTAACCTAACCTAACCTAACCTAACCTTACCCAAGCTAACCTAACCGACGCCATCGCAAGGCCCGTAGAATGTGATCGAAATCTTTCGGGGATATATCGAGTGTCTTTGGAATTTCGACGCCGGGCGTCGAGACGCCTATTATCGTGACGTCATCTCAGTGTCACATTAATGTGATCAAAACCCTTCGGATAACATTTTTCGCAATTTCAGAAATTCGACGCCAGGCGTCGCGACGCCCACCGCCGCGATGACTTCACATGACGTCAAATTTATATCAGAGGCAGCCAGAAGACGCTGATGAGTCAACTATAAATCGACGTCAGGCGTCGCGACGCCTAAAATTTCGACGCGTTCCGGAGACGCCAATCGTAGCGACGAAGACGGTCCTGGGGCCTAAGGAACATTATCGCATACTCACCGTAAATGATCATAACCTAACCTAACATAACCTAACCTAACTTAACCTAACCTAACCTAACCTTACCTAACCTAACCTAACCTAACCTAACCAAACCAAACCTAACCTAACCTAACCTAACCTAACCTAACCTAACCTAACCAAACCTAACCTAACCTAACCTAACCTAACCTAACCTAACCTAACCTAACCTAACCTAACCTAACCTAACCTAACCTAACCTAACCTAACCTAACCTAACCTAACCTAACCTAACCTAACCTAACCTCACCTAACCTAACGTAAGCTAACCTAAACGACGCCATCGCAGGGCCCGTGGAATGTGATCCAAATATTTCGGGGATATATCGAGAGTCTTTGGAATTTCGACGCCGGGCGTCGAGACGCCTATTATCGTGACGTCATCTCAGGGTCACACTAATGTGATCAGAACCCTTCGGATAACATTTTTCGCATTTTCAGAAATTCGACGCCAGGCGTCGCGACGCCCACCGCCGCGAAGACTTCATATGACGTCAAATTTATATCAGAGGCAGTCAGAAGACGCTGATGAGTCAATTAAAAATCGACGTCAGGCGTCGCGACGCCTAAAATTTCGAAAGATTCCGGAGACGCCAAGCGTAGCGAGGAAGACGGTCCTGGGGCCTAAGGAACATTATCGCATACTCACCGTAAATGATCATAACCTAACCTAACCTAACTTAACCTAACCTAAAATAACCTAACCTAACCTAACCTAACCTAACCTAACCTAACCAAACCAAACCTAACCTAACCTAACCTAACCTAACCTAACCTAACCTAAACTAACCTAACCTAACCTAACCTAACCTAACCTAACCTAACCGAACCTAACCTAACCTAACCTGACCTGACCTGACCTGACCTGACCTGACCTGACCTGACCTGACCTGACCTGACCTGACCTGACCTGACCTGACCTGACCTGACCTGACCTGACCTGACCTGACCTGACCTGACCTGACCTGACCTGACCTGACCTGACCTGACCTGACCTGACCTGACCTGACCTGACCTGACCTGACCTGACCTGACCTGACCTGACCTGACCTGACCTGACCTGACCTGACCTGACCTGACCTGACCTGACCTGACCTGACCTGACCTGACCTGACCTGACCTGACCTGACCTGACCTGACCTGACCTGACCTGACCTGACCTGACCTGACCTGACCTGACCTGACCTGACCTGACCTGACCTGACCTGACCTGACCTGACCTGACCTGACCTGACCTGACCTGACCTGACCTGACCTGACCTGACCTGACCTGACCTGACCTGACCTGACCTGACCTGACCTGACCTGACCTGACCTGACCTGACCTGAACTGACCTGACCTGACCTGACCTGACCGAACCTAACCTAACCGACGCCATCGCAGGGCCCGTAGAATATGATCCAAATATTTCGGGGATGTATCGAGTGTCTTTGCAATTTCGACGTCGGGCGTTGAGACGCCTATTATCGTGACGACATCTCAGGGTCACACTAATGTGATTAGAACCCTTCGGATAACATTTTTCGCATTTTAAGAAATTCGACGCCAGGCGTCGCGATGCCCACCGCCGCGACGACTTCATATGACGTCAAATTCATATCAGAGGCAGCCAGAAGACGCTGATGAGTCAACAAAAAATTGACGTCAGGCGTCGCTACGCCTAAAATTTCGAAACGTACCGGAGACGCCAAGCGTAGAGACGAAGACGGTCCTAGGGCCTAAGGAACATTATCGCATACTCACCGTAAATGATCCTAACTTAACAATACCTAACTTAACCTAACCTAACCTAACCTAGCCTAACCTAACCTAACCTAACCTAATCTAACCTAACCTAACCTAACCTAACCTAACCTAACCTAACCTAACCTCACCTAACCTAACCTAACCTAACCTAACCTTACCCAAGCTAACCTAACCGACGCCATCGCAAGGCCCGTATAATGTGATCGAAATCTTTCGGGGATATATCGAGTGTCTTTGGAATTTCGATGCCGGGCGTCGAGACGCCTATTATCGTGACGTCATCTCAGGGTCACATTAATGTGATCAGAACCCTTCGGATAACATTTTTCGCATTTTCAGAAATTCGACGCCAGGCGTCGCGACGCCCACCGCCGCGATGACTTCATATGACGTCAAATTTATATCAGAGGCAGCCAGAAGACGCTGATGAGTCAACTATAAATCGACGTCAGGCGTCGCGACGCCTAAAATTTCGACGCGTTCCGGAGACGCCAATCGTAGCGACGAAGACGGTCCTGGGGCCTAAGGAACATTATCGCATACTCACCGTAAATGATCATAACCTAACCTAACATAACCTAACCTAACTTAACCTAACCTAACCTAACCTAACCTAACCTAACCTTACCTAACCTAACCTAACCAAACCAAACCTAACCTAACCTAACCTAACCTAACCTAACCTAACCTAACCTAACCTAACCTAACCAAACCTAACCTAACCTAACCTAACCTAACCTAACCTAACCTAACCTAACCTAACCTAACCTAACCTAACCTAACCTAACCTAACCTAACCTAACCTAACCTAACCTAACCTAACCTAACCTAACCTAACCTAACATAACCTAACCTAACATCACCTAACCTAACCTAAGCTAACCTAAACGACGCCATCGCAGGGCCCGTGGAATGTGATCCAAATATTTCGGGGATATATCGAGTGTCTTTGGAATTTCGACGCCGGGCGTCGAGACGCCTATTATCGTGACGTCATCTCAGGGTCACACTAATGTGATCAGAACCCTTCGGATAACATTTTTCGCATTTTCAGAAATAAGACGCCAGGCGTCGCGACGCCCACCGCCGCGAAGACTTCATATGACGTCAAATTTATATCAGAGGCAGTCATAAGACGCTGATGAGTCAATTAAAAATCGACGTCAGGCGTCGCGACGCCTAAAATTTCGAAAGATTCCGGAGACGCCAAGCGTAGCGAGGAAGACGGTCCTGGGGCCTAAGGAACATTATCGCATACTCACCGTAAATGATCATAACCTAACCTAACCTAACTTAACCTAACCTAACCTAACCTAACCTAACCTAACCAAACCTAACCTAACCTAACCTAACCTAACCTAACCTAACCTAACCTAACCTAACCTAAACTAACCTAACCTAACCTAACCTAACCTAACCTAACCTAACCTAACCTAACCTAACCTAACCTAACCGAACCTAACCTAACCTAACCTAACCTAACCTAACCTAACCTAACCTAACCTAACCTAACCTAACCTAACCTAACCTAACCTAACCTAACCTAACCTAACCTAACCTAACCTAACCTAACCTAACCTAACCTGACCTGACCTGACCTGACCTAACCTGACCTAACCGAACCTAACCTAACCGACGCCATCGCAGGGCCCGTAGAATGTGATCCAAATATTTCGGGGATGTATCGAGTGTCTTTGGAATTTCGACGTCGGGCGTTGAGACGCCTATTATCGTGACGACATCTCAGGGTCACACTAATGTGATTAGAACCCTTCGGCTAACATTTTTCGCATTTTCAGAAATTCGACGCCAAGCGTCGCGATGCCCACCGCCGCGACGACTTCATATGACGTCAAATTCATATCAGAGGCAGCCAGAAGACGCTGATGAGTCAACAAAAAATTGACGTCAGGCGTCGCTACGCCTAAAATTTCGAAACGTACCGGAGACGCCAAGCGTAGAGACAAAGACGGTCCTAGGGCCTAAGGAACATTATCGCATACTCACCGTAAATGATCCTAACTTAACAATACCTAACTTAACCTAACCTAACCTAACCTAGCCTAACCTAACCTAACCTAACCTAATCTAACCTAACCTAACCTAACCTAACCTAACCTAAACTAACCTAACCTAACCTAACCTCACCTAACCTAACCTAACCTAACCTAACCTTACCCAAGCTAACCTAACCGACGCCATCGCAAGGCCCGTAGAATGTGATCGAAATCTTTCGGGGATATATCGAGTGTCTTTGGAATTTCGACGCCGGGCGTCGAGACGCCTATTATCGTGACGTCATCTCAGGGTCACATTAATGTGATCAGAACCCTTCGGATAACATTTTTCGAATTTTCAGAAATTCGACGCCAGGCGTCGCGACGCCCACCGCCGCGATGACTTCATATAACGTCAAATTTATATCAGAGGCAGCCAGAAGACGCTGATGAGTCAACTATAAATCGACGTCAGGCGTCGCGACGCCTAAAATTTGGACGCGTTCCGGAGACGCCAATCGTAGCGACGAAGACGGTCCTGGGGCCTAAGGAACATTATGGCATACTCACCGTAAATGATCATAACCTAACCTAACCTAACCTAACCTAACCTAACCTAACCTAACCTAACCTAACCTAACCTAACTTAACCTAACCTTACCTAACCTAACCTAACCTAACCTAACCTAACCTAACCTAACCTAACCTAACCTAACCTAACTTCAACTAACCTAACCTAACCTAACCGAACCTAAGCTAACCTAAACGACGCCATCGCAGGGCCCGTGGAATGTGATCCAAATATTTCGGGGATATATCGAGTGTCTTTGGAATTTCGACGCCGGGGTCGAGACGCCTATTATCGTGACGTCATCTCAGGGTCACTCTAATGTGATCAGAACCCTTCGGATAACATTTTTCGCATTTTCAGAAATTCGACGTCAGGCGTCGCGACGCCTAAAATTTCGACGCGTTCCAGAGACGCCAAGCGTATCGAGGAAGACGGTCCTGGGGCCTAAGGAACATTATCGCATACTCACCGTAAATGATCATAACCTAACCTAACTTAACCTAACCTAACCTAACCTAAACTAACCTAACCTAACCTAACCTAACCTAACCTAAGCTAACCTAACCTAACCAAACCAAACCTGACCTAATCTAACCTAACCTAACCTAACCTAACCTAACCTGACCTAACCTAACCGACGCCATCGCAGGGCCCGTAGAATGTGATCCAAATATTTCGGGGATATATCGAGTGTCTTTGGAATTTCGACGTTGGGCGTCGAGACGCCTATTATCGTGACGTCATCTCAGGGTCACACTAATGTGATCAGAACCTCTCGGATAACATTTTTCGCATTTTCAGAAAATCGACGCCAGGCGTCGCGACGCCCACCGCCGCGACGACTTCATATGACGTCAAATTTATATCAGAGGCTGCCAGAAGACGTTGATGAGTCAATTAAGAATCGACGTCAGGCGTCGCGACGCCTAAAATTTCGAAACGTTCCGGAGACGCCAAGCGTAGCGAGGAAGACGGTCCTGGGGCCTAAGGAACATTATCGCATACTCACCGTAAATGATCATAACCTAACCTAACCTAACTTAACCTAACCTAACCTAACCTAACCTAACCTAACCTAACCTAACCTAACCTAACCTAACCTAACCTAACCTAACCTAACCTTTCCTAACCTAACCTAACCTAACCTAATCTAACCTAACCTAACCTAACCTCACCAAACCTAACCTAACCTAACCTAACCTTACCCAAGCTAACCTAACCGACGCCATCGCAAGGCCCGTAGAATGTGGTCCAAATCTTTCGGGGATATATCGAGTGTCTTTGGAATTTCCACGCCGGGCGCCGAGACGCCTATTATCGTGACGTCATCTCAGGGTCACATTAATGTGATCAGAACCCTTCGGATAACATTTTTCGCATTTTCAAAAATTCGACGCCAGGCGTCGCGACACCCACCGCCGCGATGACTTCATATGACGTCAAATTTATATCAGAGGCAGCCAGAAGACGCTGATGAGTCAACTATAAATCGACGTCAGGCGTCGCGACGCCTAAAATTTCGACACGTTCCGGAGACGCCAATCGTAGCGACGAAGACGGTCCTGGGGCCTAAGGAACATTATCGCAAACTCACCGTAAATGATCATAACCTAACCTAACCTAACCTAACCTAACTTAACCTAACCTAACCTAACCTAACCTAACCTAACCTAACCTTACCTAACCTAACCTAACCAAACCTAACCTAACCTAACCTAACCTAACCTAACCTAACCTAACCTAACCTAACCTAACCAAACCTAACCTAACCTAACCTAACCTAACCTAACCTAACCTAACCTAACCTAACCTAACCTAACCTAACCTAACCTAACATCACCTAACCTAACCTAAGCTAACCTAAACGACGCCATCGCAGGGCCCGTGGAATGTGATCCAAATATTTCGGGGATATATCGAGTGTCTTTGGAATTTCGACGCCGGGCGTCGAGACGCCTATTATCGTGACGTCATCTCAGGGTCACACTAATGTGATCAGAACCCTTCGGATAACATTTTTCGCATTTTCAGAAAATCGACGCCAGGCGTCGCGACGCCCACCGCCGCGAAGACTTCATATGACGTCAAATTTATATCAGAGGCAGTCATAAGACGCTGATGAGTCAATTAAAAATCGACGTCAGGCGTCGCGACGCCTAAAATTTCGAAAGATTCCGGAGACGCCAAGCGTAGCGAGGAAGACGGTCCTGGGGCCTAAGGAACATTATCGCATACTCACCGTAAATGATCATAACCTAACCTAACCTAACCTAACCTAACCTAACCTAACCTAACCAAACCTAACCTAACCTAACCTAACCTAACCTAACCTAACCTAACCTAATTAACCTAACCTAACCTAACCTAAACTAACCTAACCTAACCTAACCTAACCTAACCTAACCTAACCTAACCTAACCTAACCTAACCTAACCTAACCGAACCTAACCTAACCTAACCTAACCTAACCTAACCTAACCTAACCTAACCTAACCTAACCTAACCTAACCTAACCTAACCTAACCTGACCTGACCTGACCTGACCTAACCTGACCTAACCGAACCTAACCTAACCGACGCCATCGCAGGGCCCGTAGAATGTGATCCAAATATTTCGGGGATGTATCGAGTGTCTTTGGAATTTCGACGTCGGGCGTTGAGACGCCTATTATCGTGACGACATCTCAGGGTCACACTAATGTGATTAGAACCCTTCGGATAACATTTTTCGCATTTTCAGAAATTCGACGCCAAGCGTCGCGATGCCCACCGCCGCGACGACTTCATATGACGTCAAATTCATATCAGAGGCAGCCAGAAGACGCTGATGAGTCAACAAAAAATTGACGTCAGGCGTCGCTACGCCTAAAATTTCGAAACGTACCGGAGACGCCAAGCGTAGAGACGAAGACGGTCCTAGGGCCTAAGGAACATTATCGCATACTCACCGTAAATGATCCTAACTTAACAATACCTAACTTAACCTAACCTAACCTAACCTAGCCTAACCTAACCTAACCTAACCTAATCTAACCTAACCTAACCTAACCTAACCTAACCTAACCTAACCTAACCTAACCTCACCTAACCTAACCTAACCTAACCTTACCCAAGCTAACCTAACCGACGCCATCGCAAGGCCCGTAGAATGTGATCGAAATCTTTCGGGGATATATCGAGTGTCTTTGGAATTTCGACGCCGGGCGTCGAGACGCCTATTATCGTGACGTCATCTCAGGGTCACATTAATGTGATCAGAACCCTTCGGATAACATTTTTCGCATTTTCAAAAATTCGACGCCAGGCGTCGCGACGCCCACCGCCGCGATGACTTCATATAACGTCAAATTTATATCAGAGGCAGCCAGAAGACGCTGATGAGTCAACTATAAATCGACGTCAGGCGTCGCGACGCCTAAAATTTGGACGCGTTCCGGAGACGCCAATCGTAGCGACGAAGACGGTCCTGGGGCCTAAGGAACATTATCGCATACTCACCGTAAATGATCATAACCTAACCTAACCTAACCTAACCTAACCTAACCTAACCTAACCTAACCTAACCTAACCTAACCTAACCTAACCTAACTTAACCTAACCTTACCTAACCTAACCTAACCTAACCTAACCTAACCTAACCTAACCTAACTTCAACTAACCTAACCTAACCTAACCGAACCTAAGGTAACCTAAACGACGCCATCGCAGGGCCCGTGGAATGTGATCCAAATATTTCGGGGATATATCGAGTGTCTTTGGAATTTCGACGCCGGGGTCGAGACGCCTATTATCGTGACGTCATCTCAGGGTCACTCTAATGTGATCAGAACCCTTCGGATAACATTTTTCGCATTTTCAGAAATTCGACGTCAGGCGTCGCGAAGCCTAAAATTTCGACGCGTTCCAGAGACACCAAGCGTATCGAGGAAGACGGTCCTGGGGCCTAAGGAACATTATCGCATACTCACCGTAAATGATCATAACCTAACCTAACTTAACCTAACCTAACCTAACCTAACCTAACCTAACCTAACCTAACCTAACCTAACCTAACCTAACCTAAGCTAACCTAACCTAACCAAACCAAACCTGACCTAATCTAACCTAACCTAACCTAACCTAACCTGACCTAACCTAACCGACGCCATCGCAGGGCCCGTAGAATGTGATCCAAATATTTCGGGGATATATCGAGTGTCTTTGGAATTTCGACGTTGGGCGTCGAGACGCCTATTATCGTGACGTCATCTCAGGGTCACACTAATGTGATCAGAACCTCTCGGATAACATTTTTCGCATTTTCAGAAAATCGACGCCAGGCGTCGCGACGCCCACCGCCGCGACGACTTCATATGACGTCAAATTTATATCAGAGGCTGCCAGAAGACGTTGATGAGTCAATTAAAAATCGACGTCAGGCGTCGCGACGCCTAAAATTTCGAAACGTTCCGGAGACGCCAAGCGTAGCGAGGAAGACGGTCCTGGGGCCTAAGGAACATTATCGCATACTCACCGTAAATGATCATAACCTAACCTAACCTAACTTAACCTAACCTAACCTAACCTAACCTAACCTAACCAAACCTGACCTAACCTAACCTAACCTAACCTGACCTAACCTAACCGACGCCATCGCAGGGCCCGTAGAATGTGAACCAAACATTTCGGGGATATATCGAGTGTCTTTGGAATTTCGACGCCGGGCGTCGAGACGCTTATTATCGTGACGTCATCTGAGGGTCACACTAATGTGATCAGAACCCTTCGGATAACATTTTTCGCATTTCCAGTAATTCGACGCCAGGCGTCGCGACGCCCACCGCCGCGACGACTTCATATGACGTCAAATTTATATCAGAGGCAGCCAGAAGACGCTGATGAGTCAACTAAAAATCGACGTCAGGCGTCGCGACGCCTAATGTTTTGACGCGTTCCGGAGACGCCAAGCGTAGCGACGAAGACGGTCATGGGGCCTAATGGACAGTATCGCATACTCAGCGTAAATTATTATAAACCAACCTAACCTAACCTAACCTAACCTAATCTAACCTTACCCAACCTAACCTAACTTAACCGACGTCATCGCGGAATATGATCCAAACAATTCGGTGATATATGGAGTGACTTTGGAATTTCGACGCCGGGCGTCGAGACGCCTATAATCATGACGTCATCTCAGAGTCACACTAATGTGATCAGAACCCTTCGGATAACATTTTTCGCATGTTCAGAAATTCGACGCCAGGCGTCTCGACGCCCACCTCCGCAACGGCTTCATATGACGTCAAATTTATATCAGACGGCAGCCAGAAGACGCTGATCAGTCAACTAAAAATCGACGTCAGGCGTCGTGACGCCTAATGTTTCGACGCGTACCGGAGACGCAAAGCGTAGCGACGAAGACGGTCATGGGGCCTAAGGGACATTATCGCATACTCACCGTAAATGATCATAACCTAACCTAACTTAACCTAACCTAACCTAACCTAAACTAACCTAACCTAACCTAACCTAACCTAAGCTAACCTAACCTAACCAAACCAAACCTGACCTAATCTAACCTAACCTAACCTAACCTAACCTAACCTGACCTAACCTAACCGACGCCATCGCAGGGCCCGTAGAATGTGATCCAAATATTTCGGGGATATATCGAGTGTCTTTGGAATTTCGACGTTGGGCGTCGAGACGCCTATTATCGTGACGTCATCTCAGGGTCACACTAATGTGATCAGAACCTCTCGGATAACATTTTTCGCATTTTCAGAAAATCGACGCCAGGCGTCGCGACGCCCACCGCCGCGACGACTTCATATGACGTCAAATTTATATCAGAGGCTGCCAGAAGACGTTGATGAGTCAATTAAGAATCGACGTCAGGCGTCGCGACGCCTAAAATTTCGAAACGTTCCGGAGACGCCAAGCGTAGCGAGGAAGACGGTCCTGGGGCCTAAGGAACATTATCGCATACTCACCGTAAATGATCATAACCTAACCTAACCTAACTTAACCTAACCTAACCTAACCTAACCTAACCTAACCTAACCTAACCTAACCTAACCTAACCTAACCTAACCTAACCTAACCTAACCTTTCCTAACCTAACCTAACCTAACCTAATCTAACCTAACCTAACCTAACCTCACCAAACCTAACCTAACCTAACCTAACCTTACCCAAGCTAACCTAACCGACGCCATCGCAAGGCCCGTAGAATGTGGTCCAAATCTTTCGGGGATATATCGAGTGTCTTTGGAATTTCCACGCCGGGCGCCGAGACGCCTATCATCGTGACGTCATCTCAGGGTCACATTAATGTGATCAGAACCCTTCGGATAACATTTTTCGCATTTTCAAAAATTCGACGCCAGGCGTCGCGACACCCACCGCCGCGATGACTTCATATGACGTCAAATTTATATCAGAGGCAGCCAGAAGACGCTGATGAGTCAACTATAAATCGACGTCAGGCGTCGCGACGCCTAAAATTTCGACGCGTTCCGGAGACGCCAATCGTAGCGACGAAGACGGTCCTGGGGCCTAAGGAACATTATCGCAAACTCACCGTAAATGATCATAACCTAACCTAACCTAACCTAACCTAACTTAACCTAACCTAACCTAACCTAACCTAACCTAACCTAACCTTACCTAACCTAACCTAACCAAACCTAACCTAACCTAACCTAACCTAACCTAACCTAACCTAACCTAACCTAACCAAACCTAACCTAACCTAACCTAACCTAACCTAACCTAACCTAACCTAACCTAACCTAACCTAACATAACCTAACCTAACATCACCTAACCTAACCTAAGCTAACCTAAACGACGCCATCGCAGGGCCCGTGGAATGTGATCCAAATATTTCGGGGATATATCGAGTGTCTTTGGAATTTCGACGCCGGGCGTCGAGACGCCTATTATCGTGACGTCATCTCAGGGTCACACTAATGTGATCAGAACCCTTCGGATAACATTTTTCGCATTTTCAGAAAATCGACGCCAGGCGTCGCGACGCCCACCGCCGCGAAGACTTCATATGACGTCAAATTTATATCAGAGGCAGTCATAAGACGCTGATGAGTCAATTAAAAATCGACGTCAGGCGTCGCGACGCCTAAAATTTCGAAAGATTCCGGAGACGCCAAGCGTAGCGAGGAAGACGGTCCTGGGGCCTAAGGAACATTATCGCATACTCACCGTAAATGATCATAACCTAACCTAACCTAACTTAACCTAACCTAACCTAACCTAACCTAACCTAACCAAACCTAACCTAACCTAACCTAACCTAACCTAACCTAACCTAACCTAATTAACCTAACCTAACCTAACCTAAACTAACCTAACCTAACCTAACCTAACCTAACCTAACCTAACCTAACCTAACCTAACCTAACCTAACCGAACCTAACCTAACCTAACCTAACCTAACCTAACCTAACCTAACCTAACCTAACCTAACCTAACCTAACCTAACCTAACCTAACCTAACCTAACCTGACCTGACCTGACCTGACCTAACCTGACCTAACCGAACCTAACCTAACCGACGCCATCGCAGGGCCCGTAGAATGTGATCCAAATATTTCGGGGATGTATCGAGTGTCTTTGGAATTTCGACGTCGGGCGTTGAGACGCCTATTATCGTGACGACATCTCAGGGTCACACTAATGTGATTAGAACCCTTCGGATAACATTTTTCGCATTTTCAGAAATTCGACGCCAAGCGTCGCGATGCCCACCGCCGCGACGACTTCATATGACGTCAAATTCATATCAGAGGCAGCCAGAAGACGCTGATGAGTCAACAAAAAATTGACGTCAGGCGTCGCTACGCCTAAAATTTCGAAACGTACCGGAGACGCCAAGCGTAGAGACGAAGACGGTCCTAGGGCCTAAGGAACATTATCGCATACTCACCGTAAATGATCCTAACTTAACAATACCTAACTTAACCTAACCTAACCTAACCTAGCCTAACCTAACCTAACCTAACCTAATCTAACCTAACCTAACCTAACCTAACCTAACCTAACCTAACCTAACCTCACCTAACCTAACCTAACCTAACCTTACCCAAGCTAACCTAACCGACGCCATCGCAAGGCCCGTAGAATGTGATCGAAATCTTTCGGGGATATATCGAGTGTCTTTGGAATTTCGACGCCGGGCGTCGAGACGCCTATTATCGTGACGTCATCTCAGGGTCACATTAATGTGATCAGAACCCTTCGGATAACATTTTTCGCATTTTCAGAAATTCGACGCCAGGCGTCGCGACGCCCACCGCCGCGATGACTTCATATAACGTCAAATTTATATCAGAGGCAGCCAGAAGACGCTGATGAGTCAACTATAAATCGACGTCAGGCGTCGCGACGCCTAAAATTTGGACGCGTTCCGGAGACGCCAATCGTAGCGACGAAGACGGTCCTGGGGCCTAAGGAACATTATCGCATACTCACCGTAAATGATCATAACCTAACCTAACCTAACCTAACCTAACCTAACCTAACCTAACCTAACCTAACCTAACCTAACCTAACCTAACTTAACCTAACCTTACCTAACCTAACCTAACCTAACCTAACCTAACCTAACCTAACCTAACTTCAACTAACCTAACCTAACCTAACCGAACCTAAGGTAACCTAAACGACGCCATCGCAGGGCCCGTGGAATGTGATCCAAATATTTCGGGGATATATCGAGTGTCTTTGGAATTTCGACGCCGGGGTCGAGACGCCTATTATCGTGACGTCATCTCAGGGTCACTCTAATGTGATCAGAACCCTTCGGATAACATTTTTCGCATTTTCAGAAATTCGACGTCAGGCGTCGCGACGCCTAAAATTTCGACGCGTTCCAGAGACACCAAGCGTATCGAGGAAGACGGTCCTGGGGCCTAAGGAACATTATCGCATACTCACCGTAAATGATCATAACCTAACCTAACTTAACCTAACCTAACCTAACCTAACCTAACCTAACCTAACCTAACCTAACCTAACCTAACCTAACCTAAGCTAACCTAACCTAACCAAACCAAACCTGACCTAATCTAACCTAACCTAACCTAACCTAACCTGACCTAACCTAACCGACGCCATCGCAGGGCCCGTAGAATGTGATCCAAATATTTCGGGGATATATCGAGTGTCTTTGGAATTTCGACGTTGGGCGTCGAGACGCCTATTATCGTGACGTCATCTCAGGGTCACACTAATGTGATCAGAACCTCTCGGATAACATTTTTCGCATTTTCAGAAAATCGACGCCAGGCGTCGCGACGCCCACCGCCGCGACGACTTCATATGACGTCAAATTTATATCAGAGGCTGCCAGAAGACGTTGATGAGTCAATTAAAAATCGACGTCAGGCGTCGCGACGCCTAAAATTTCGAAACGTTCCGGAGACGCCAAGCGTAGCGAGGAAGACGGTCCTGGGGCCTAAGGAACATTATCGCATACTCACCGTAAATGATCATAACCTAACCTAACCTAACTTAACCTAACCTAACCTAACCTAACCTAACCTAACCAAACCTGACCTAACCTAACCTAACCTAACCTGACCTAACCTAACCGACGCCATCGCAGGGCCCGTAGAATGTGAACCAAACATTTCGGGGATATATCGAGTGTCTTTGGAATTTCGACGCCGGGCGTCGAGACGCTTATTATCGTGACGTCATCTGAGGGTCACACTAATGTGATCAGAACCCTTCGGATAACATTTTTCGCATTTCCAGTAATTCGACGCCAGGCGTCGCGACGCCCACCGCCGCGACGACTTCATATGACGTCAAATTTATATCAGAGGCAGCCAGAAGACGCTGATGAGTCAACTAAAAATCGACGTCAGGCGTCGCGACGCCTAATGTTTTGACGCGTTCCGGAGACGCCAAGCGTAGCGACGAAGACGGTCATGGGGCCTAATGGACAGTATCGCATACTCAGCGTAAATTATTATAAACCAACCTAACCTAACCTAACCTAACCTAATCTAACCTTACCCAACCTAACCTAACTTAACCGACGTCATCGCGGAATATGATCCAAACAATTCGGTGATATATGGAGTGACTTTGGAATTTCGACGCCGGGCGTCGAGACGCCTATAATCATGACGTCATCTCAGAGTCACACTAATGTGATCAGAACCCTTCGGATAACATTTTTCGCATGTTCAGAAATTCGACGCCAGGCGTCTCGACGCCCACCTCCGCAACGGCTTCATATGACGTCAAATTTATATCAGACGGCAGCCAGAAGACGCTGATCAGTCAACTAAAAATCGACGTCAGGCGTCGTGACGCCTAATGTTTCGACGCGTACCGGAGACGCAAAGCGTAGCGACGAAGACGGTCATGGGGCCTAAGGGACACTATCGCAAACTCAGCGTAAATTATTAAAACCAACCTAACCTAACCTAACCTAACCAAACCTAACCTAACCTAACCTAACCTAACCTAACCTAACCTAACCTAACCTAACCTAACTTAACCTAACCTAACCTAACCTAACCTTACCCAACCTAACCTAACGTAACTTAACCGACGCCATCGGAGAATATGATCCAAACAGTTCGGTGATTTATGGAGTGACTTTGGAATTTCGACGCCGTACGTCGCGACGCCCGCCGCCGCAACGGCTTCATATGACGTCAAATTTATATGAGACGGCAGCCAGAAGACGCTGATCATTCAACTAAAAATTGACGTCAGGCGTCGCGACGCCTAATGTTTAGACGCGTTCCGGAGACGCCAAGCGTAGCGACGAAGACGGTCTTGGGGCCTAAGGGACAGTATCGCATACTCAGCGTAAATTATTACAAAACCAACCTAACTTAACCTAACCTAACCTAACCTAACTTAACCTAACCTAACCTAACTTAACCTAACCTAACCTAACTTAACCTAACCTAACCTAACCTTTCCTTTCTTACCTATAACAACCTAATCGAACTTAACCTTTCTTACCTATAACAACCTAATCGAACTTAACGTAACCAAACGTAATCTAACTTAACCTAACCTAATCTAACCGAATCTAAATTAACCTAACCTAACCTTTTTAACAAATTTTGCCTTAAATACGACTTATTTGTTACTGTACATTACGTTACGTTGTGCCACGCAGTGAACCAATCTTTATGCTGGTTACCAGTACTGAGAAAAGGACTTAATATTAATTTAAGCTAATAAAATGTTGTTCTCTGGAGGATTCCGCCTGTGAGAGGCGATTTTTATATTTAGCGTGAATATTATAGTAGGGCTCGCTTGTAGATTGCGGTTTGGTCATTCCAGAAGCAATTGGCTTGTGAATTAAAGTGTTGATTTTAGTATCTCGAACAATTATTTTAATTTTTATGGCATAATATAGCCTAATAGATCAACCATAAACAAGACTGGGATTATTGCTGGCTGGTTAAACCCAGAAAAATAAAACCGTGCCCGGCTGGTAACTACAGTTGCTATTCACGTGGAAAAGGAGGACAGTATATCACGATATGCACATAATTGCGCAGGGATTCCCTGCAGATCGTGTGGTAATGCGTAATGGTCGTGGTTCCAACCGGGAAGCCCCTTTTTTAAGGGGGGAGTGTGTGATAATTGTGTCGCTTTCCTGGTTTCAACAACGTTCCCACACATCGTGAAAATATTAAAGGACAAACGACAACTTATTTTTTTTACTGATATTTTATATATTTTTATATTACTTTATTTTTAGTTTTCTATGTTTTATTCCCATCATTTATTATTCTTCATTTTCTTAACCTAATTCCTTGTTTCGGAATGTCGGGTTTAGAACTCGGTGCTAAGACATTATTTTCATCGGTATCTCGTGATCTTCCTCAGTCTTTTCGACCAACTGTCAAGCCAACACGTCGACATAGGTAAGATATGTCGCCTTCCTTGTCCCTACCAATTCGCTATTTGTAATCATACGAAATTTAAACGCGCTAAGAAGATAACAGATGTTTTTCTATCTTCACAAATACGTCGAGACGAAATTTTACGAAGTATTTTAAGGCTGTTTAAAGTCTTCGCCCCCCGGTTACAGAGTCTTCACTTTCGCTGGACTCGCCTCTCTAAAGCTGCAATCATCACGAACAACTACAAATCACTTATAAGTGTCATAAGCGGCGATCTGCCTACTCGTGGCCGAGTAGCTTCCTGTATTACCGATGGCATTTTGAGCGAAATTGAGGGGTGCGGTCATTTTATGTCCTGCTTCCAGTACCGCGGAGGAATTATCGTCGTATTCCGTGTCACGGCGTCTTCTTTGAAGTGGATGCAAGTCTTTCTCACTCACTCCCTTGTTTCACTCACAACAGCGACACGCCTTCGTCTTCTGAGAGAGAGAGAGACTTTTTACGGAGCGGAATCCGGTCTAACCAACATTACGTAATCCTGTGGAGAGCCGTGTAGTCTGGTAGAACCGACGTTTCAGAGGTTCTTGCTGCCTCCATCATCAGGACGATGTTTTGTTTGCTTAGGGAGTGTTAGGATACCCGAAAGTATCCTTTGAAATTACGTCAGAATTTTCCCCAGAAGCTCGAGTTACACGAGAACGCGTTTTATAACAGGTCGCCCGCGTAAATTAGATTTTCAAAACTTCGCGGAATACATTTGAAGACTCAGGAAAAGAACATTAACAGGTTTTATTAGCAGGAATTTGTGAACGGAGGTATTTTTACTCCTTAAATTTTTTTTATTGTATCTGGAAACTTTACGCGACTTGTACGAACAGAATCTGCTAACTGTTATATACTGTTCGTTATCGATTCGAACTTTCTAGTGTTCTATTTGGGACAAGTGAGTTCTAAGTAAGGGATGGCGTGGGTGGCCGTGTTATTTGTAGTTTTAAAAGGCGGAGAGAGGATTGTCGACTAACTTCACACCTGCGTGACTCAAGAGTATTAAGCCAGCAGAAAGCTCTTGCTAGGAAGCCATATGATTTCTTCGTACTCACATCGCCTTGTCTAGACGCATTGTCAATGTCGTGGCTCTGTATTACGAGAAGTAACTCGTCGTAACTTAAACAAATCAGCTTTATTTGTACAAAAAAACAGATAATCCCTTTTGCAACATTCCGAACGAGAATTGGTATCCGCTATCTTAAACAAGGGTGTGAAATGGAGGTTTTTGAGATATACAAACGCGCAGGTATTGGAGTAGAGTAGATTTGGAAATTAATCATGACAGACGTCAGTTTATCTATGTTAAATAATGATAAAATTAACGTGTAATGTGATTGGGAAAAATTTGAAGTACAATAGATTAATGAGATGGTAATGTTGCGTCGTATTGTGTTGAAATATATATTTGTTCAAATGTTATCAGTCTAAACACAATAAAATATTATTATTAAATATTAAAATATTATTACAATTAACATTTAAATATTTAAAATATATTAAAATGATGTTCTTAATCGAAATGTTCGATTTGCATTAGAGCATCATCTTTTACACTACATGTTTCGGTTCTAAATGAACCATCTTCAGGTGTATAATCTAAATATAAACTCAAACGTAATATCCTAAGTGCAATCCTTCGTCAGATGTCCATCAAATACAATAGATTAAGTAATACAAATATGACAGAGAGATCTTAAAAAGTCGTAAATATCGATTACAAGATGAGACTTCAGTTCTTGAATCAATAGGAGCTTGTTACTGTTGAAATTCAATGTTTCTTTTATTAACTTGTTCCCATTTCTTATACTAGTTTTTCCTCAGTTTTCCTCCTTTAATTTCCACGATTTAAACTTTGTTGAAATGTTTATTTGTAGGTGTGAGTAATTCAGAAGCATGCCAAGAATGTCAGTGTATGTTAACAGCGAATATTGGCTTAAGTTCTTAGTTTGAAAGTTTTGCTGGACATTCTTTGTCGAGTTCAGCCCCTAATTTTAGAGAAACCGCTAACAGATGGCAGTGTTCACTTGCCTTTCGTGGAATGCATCCCGGTTGAGTTTCTTAGGGTAATTTATTAATGACACAAATTAGTCACGGACGATGTATGGTCTCATAACCAACAGGTTAACGTTGACTTTGTATAAAATGGAACTAAACTGAGCTTGTGAGGTTGACGGTGGAGAAATCACTCGAAGGATCAAGTTATTTATTAGAGTAAGCAGCTTTTTGTATTTAAAGATGGTTGCTTTATTGTTCTTGGGTGTAGACGGGAGGTGTAGTGTCTTTGTTGTTAAAATATATAAATAACTTGACTCTTAAATATAACATTCTATCCTAACCTAACCTAACCTAACCTAACCTAACCTAAAATAACCTAAACTAACCTAACCTAACCTAACCTAAACTAACGTAACGTAATCTAACTTAACCTAACCTAAAATAACCTAACCTAACCTAACCTAACCTAACCTAACCTAAACTTACCTCACCTAACCTAACCTAACCTAACCTTAGCTGATGATGACCGAATATGGTAAGGTGAAAAATAGATTATTTTAATTTTTAAGACAAACTTAGAGCTTAGAAAGGGACGGACCTTGTAGACTAAGAAACTGTGTAAAGATTCCGAGCAAATTGTTTGCAGTACGTTCATTAGAGCAGAAGAAACAAATATCCGATCTGTGGCGCCAGATCGGGGGGGAGTAATTAAAAAGTTGTGAAGTGTAAAAGAGAGGAAATAAGAAGGAATCTTGCGAATGCCTCAGGTTTTTAATTGTGTCGAACGTCAGTAATGACTTATCAGTACTAAAGTTGCTGTTATTTATAAAATTTGGTACACAGCGTCAGTGTTTGACTTTAATTTACTTTGTATTTTAATATTTTCCGTCAAATCACAATTTTTAATAAGATAATAAAATATTTAAAATATCATTTCACGTTCCGCATCGAATGAAACGTGAAATGATATTTTAAATATTTTATATTTTATTATCTTATTAAAAATTGTGATTTGACGGAAAATATTAAAATATTAACATAATTCACAATATGACGCAAATATACTACCTTAATTTACTTTGTGTAACTCGGCTAAAAAAATAAATAAATATTCAGACGTTGCTTAAGTTGGTCTCATCACATTTACTGAAGTTTTTTTTTTAAAAAAAATGTTAAATGCCGCTGTATCGATTACTAAAGGCGCTTGCCGCCGAATGAACATTGTCTGATGCTGGTTGCTTGTGTTTTACGGGAAACCCAGTGTGTTCTACGCATGCGTAGAAGTTTGACCCCTATTTCATCCTGCTGAATGTCTAATAGATTAAATTATATTAAAATCTGTAAATATTTCTCTTAAACGCTTTAAATTAATTATTTTTAGAATGAAAAATGTACAGTTTGAAGTATAATTTTTTTAATAAATGTAAAATAATATATGTTCTGTAACTATAATTTGCTGAAGTTTTATAAACAGAGGTTTAACAGATACGCAGTAAAAGATTCAGAGTTTATTTATTTTAAATTAGCCTCGTTACGTTTCATTCTTGTTCATTCGCTGTACCATAAAATGCTATCTTCCATTTCGCCATAATTCCATGCAGATTGTTACGTAAAGCGTCAGTATGCGGTCCCCCACGGATTGTCTCTGACTTCCCCCCACCAGTACTCACTCTGCCAGGATGTCACGTGATTCACCGCAAAATACAGTAGAAAACGAAGATGCAAATCTATTTTAGTTTCAATGAATTTTATGTTCATGGAAACATGTGCAGTTCTTGAAATTTTCCGTAAGTTTGTAAAATTCTAGTGTTGATATCGTTTCGGTATCGCGATGAATCCGGTAGAAAAAGAAAGGATAAAACAAGACAGTTTTCCTGACTTCACTGAGCGTCGTTGAACACCACACGCAAAAGACGAGCATTCGGTTGAAGTAACCCGGCAACTATCTGATTAAAATCTCTATCAATGTTGACAGTGTAGATATTCTGATAATTTTCCTAGGTTTGTTTATAAAATACAGCGATTATTTCATTTCTCAAGAAGGCTAAGATCATAAATGTCCCCTTCTAAACTATTATTCGTAAAAGGACGTAAATATATCGATGTATAGATAAATCGATCGATTAATATCTATAAGAATATATGGATAAACAGGTAGATTGGTATAAGTATTTCACATTTTTGATGTAAAAATTATTTCATCGTCTATTAATTTGTGTCGTTGCTGAATTAAGATAAGACAAAAGTGTTTTAACATGTTATTAAATATTTTATAGTCAAAATAATCCTATACGAACCTGTGTCATTATAGCCTGATGTGAAGTCAACCTTTTTTTTCTTTTAAAGTTATCTTTCAATAAATTAATTTCCTCTTAGAGAAATTTATGTAAAAGCCTCTGGCGTTAGAAATCAATCACAAATATGACTGAGGAAAACCACGAGGACATCAGGTTATCTGGTGTCACTGCCTGAGGTTAAAACCATTACCTTCCTGAATATAAAGTGCAGACGTGTTCTTGCTTCTTAGTGCCGAGAAACCAGAGATTCATTTTCGTCATTTTGACAGACCAGAGCGTTAATTTGCACACGTAACTGTTTGTGACGTAAACAGAATGCGTATTTATTCGTGGTTTTTGTGATATGACATCAGCGCGGCGTACTGTAGAGACAGTAGTTCTAATAAACACCGCATGTGTCGCTGCTTCGCGATTTACTGCTCTGTTGAGTAGGGCAGAATTAAAGGCATCGCAGTGACTCCATGTTCTCGAGTCTTATACGAGGAATTGATGAATGTTTCCAAATTAAGGTGTCGTATGGAACCTGTTAGATGCTCTGCGGTCAGAGGCATCTGCTATCCGAACTCCTCCCACCCCTCGTCTTTTCAGGGAGCAATGCTTAATGTGTAAGGTTGCAAATATATGTATATATCTCAAGGCGTGTTCGTAATAAAACATTTCGTGACTAAAGGCTTGAAAGTGACATATTTACAAATTTATAAACTGATTATTGGTTTTGGCAACGCTTTATCAAGTAGATGGTTTATGTGAAGTCGAATTGCATGGCAGTTCTGATTAATGAATTGCGAAAAATCCATAAAATTATTTAGATATTAGAACGTAGTCGAATTTTAGCATCTTTTTGTGGGTGTATCAGAATTTTAATTGATTAATCGTCATCACGTAAGATTTTTACGTTAAATAATTGTATTTCCTTTTTCAGGTTATTTATTTCGCACTAAGATTTTTCATGTTAATTTTATATATAATGAGATACGGTTTGCTACTATCCTATCGTGTTTGATTACGTAAGGCTTTTGAAGAACCGCGAAGATGTAGGTAGCAGAATACTTTCCTCTCACCTTCCAGCACAGTGGCAGTACGAGAAACCATTCTTGGACTCTTAATAGTCTTTTCATTACAGTTTATCCAGCCAAATACACGAGTAATGTCTTACGATAAACCGTGAAAGCTTTCTCATACACCCGTTGCATTTAAACACCAAAAGTATTTATAATATTCAATTCTATTTATTATGTCTCTCACGCAATATTATCTCCTGTTGTTGTTCAAAGCTTTAACAAATACGTGAATATTTCTTCATATAATTATTTATATTTTTCTCAGTTCCACAACATTGGTTGAATTTCTTATTATATTATAAGCTATATCATTAATATTCAGGGATATACCAAACCTTTTTAATAATATACATAATATTTATCCCTTGTACGTAGAGATTATCTACCTTTTTTTTTGAATCTTTAAATTTTCAAAATCCATTTTTAAACCACGGTGATCGAATTCTCGCATCGCATGTACAAAAACTGTGTGTAATTTTTACCTTCTACAATTCAATTTCATATCACAATAAAATACAAATACTTCTTGGGCTGATTCCTTATGTGAGCGTAGAGTTTTGTAAAATATTTTATAGATCCTTAAGTTCATAGACTAATATTAGATTTATTTTTACAGACAGTTATTTATTTTCATCATAGTACTTCGGTTTAATTTAATTTGAGTTTTTTATATATTTTTTGTTCTTTTATAGAAAAAAAGATGGAAGAAATCATCTGTTGGATTAACGTATGGCAAAAAAAACGTAAAAGAAATTTGTCTAATTTTGGTTAATTCCACGTTGTTATATTCATCCTAATCCAGTGACAGATCGCTCACATCTGAATACGCACAGGCAGAGAGAGATAGAGAGAATAGGATGAACTGAATTCTACACAAAGAGCAGATAGAACTTATCTAAAGTTTGCACTTTGTTTCATGCCAACGGGTTGGCGTTAGTAGCCCGCCTGAGTGCGTCGCCTTTTGGTACGTTACAGGGAGGAGACACACGCAGTCATACAAAGAGATTAAATAAAAAAACACAGGAGATAATTGGGTATGTGTGTGTGCCAATTACAAAGAGAGTTAGCATTCCCTCGTCACACCAGTTGAGTTGTGTTTTCGCTGTTAAAGGAACTCTTTAAACCCTACATTTAAATGGATATGCCGTGTGACAGACGGTAGACACAGCGCCTTTAGGCCAACACAAAATGACTAGAAAGTTACACGGGCAGGCAAATGTTACGAACTACGTATGATCTCTGAAAATAAAAACTTGTGAGTCGCCTATGCGTCCGATGTATGCAAGTGGTCGTGGATGTTAACAGTAGACGTATTTTTTTTTTACAGTTTCTATGCTTCAAAGCGTTTACCTTGTGGAAGATAGCAGATCTCGTGTAACTGTAAAGTATTCTCTCTGGCTTGTACACAGAAATCCTTCTATTACTCGGTGGTGTCGAATCATAATATATTCGTATTGAAGCTAGAATATCGACCTTAGCTTTATTTTATTTAGTGTTCTGACTGACGACAGGTCCATATGAACAGGATCCTTCCATCCTTTTCTCGGACTGGGACCTGTTCATATACGTTCTTGGCAGATGATCCAGAAGTGGTTTGCCATTGCCTTCTTCTGTGTGTGAGTGGAGTAATTGTTGGGATGTCACGGAGAAACCGGGGAAGCCCCCGGAGGAAAACTCCGTATTGCCTAGACCACGGCCTTGCCCAACACAAGTTATAAATTCGGGCACCGCCGGGAATCGAACCCGAGACCCCAGGATTACAAGGCCAGCGTTCTAACCGCTAGACCACCTCATCTTATTATTATTTAGTGTTCTGTCTGAGGACAGGTCCATATGAACAGGATCCTTCCATCCTTTTCTCGGACTGGGACCTGTTCATATACGTTCTTGGCAGATGATCCAGAAGTGGTTTGCCATTGCCTTCTTCTGTGTGAATGGAGTAATTGTTGGGATGCCACGGAGGAAAACTCCGTGTTGCCTAGACCACGGCCTTGTCTTATCGATTAAGATATATTTCTTTTTTAGCTGTCATATAAGAGAACTACGATATAGAATCGATTCTGGAAGATGACTTTGGAATGCTTGAATAAGATATCGCCCCATTATGACAAGTAGTATTCAATCCTATATGGGGATTTGAATCCACGAGTCCATTTTCGGAAATTCTCAACACCTTAACGAGTTTGTCTATATAATAATGCAGGTATTGGTTGATAGATTTTTCTTGTTTTAGTGATTATCTACTGTTAAAGGATTTTGAGCCTTGTGGGATTACATTTATATTTCTGTGTTTTATTATAACTTGCATTATTTCCGATAAATTTACTAATATTACGGTAAAACTTATACAAAATATTAGTCGAAGTGTTGATGGTTTTAATTCAGGCATTTATTATTTATAAGTAACAAAAAGAAAACATGGAAGTTTTACCATTTATAATTAGTGGAATTTAAAATGTTGCATGTCTTCACAATATTAATTAAGACGTTTATGAAATTTTCACGAAAATTACGAGAAAAAAAAATGCAATTGTAATTCAGCGACAGCGAATTTATCGTAAATTAAATTACGCGTTATTTGGACTGTACGTTTCATAAATGTAATAGGAACATTCCGTTCATCAGAAATTTTGTTTTTAAAGTGTCCACTGATTTACAGTGCACACTTACTTAATTCTTCAGAACCTAGTAATTTTTTATTTGCAAATATTTTCTACGAAAAATACTTCGCACTTTGCACTTTATGGATGTTTCTTACGTTTCTTTTGTTTAATTTCTTTATAAAAACGTATTTTACGTAGTTGAACGAAACCTGTCTATAAATCGAAGAATTAGGTTACTGAATTTCTATCTACGATCATTTCTGCTAGACGTCCTTCCAAGAACAGCTATATTCTATCTTAGAAGGGAGTGTAGCTCGTATATTTGTTGACGTCTTTAATGGAGAACATTTGCTATGTTTCGTGGCTTTATTTCCGTGATTGTCGTATAAATGGTTTAATCTGAACAATGAACATTCCCATTGAAAAGATTCAGTCTTTTCTCCCACAGTCCGCTAACTTCCCTCCTGTAACTGCCTTTGTTAAAATATTCTGCAGTTTACAGTGAAAAGCGACTTCCTTTTGTTTATTTTGTATGGATTAGAGATTTCTATTGACTTTATTTTCATCATAATTAAATAATTGATTTAAATAATATGTTTATTTTGGCTTCTTTTATTTTTAAGGTCCTGTTCAGGAGATGAAATTACGTCTTCAAATACACAAGGTAAGTTCTTCTGTTACTTATTGTATGGTTAAATTTGAGATGAATTTTAGATTGGGACAAGGCGTATAGAATATAAACTTGGAACTATTGTTTAAGAATTCTGTCTTTATGTTTAATTGTTTAATCGTGACGTAGTGTTGAACTCTCTCGACTACCTGAGGTCCTGTTAGATTCTTAAAAACTCTGCTCTAGCGAGTGATAATTATATTGAAATGTTTCTTCTGTAAATGTGTATGAAGATTTGAATTGGACTGAACTGGCTTAGGATAGATTCTAGCTGCGGATTTCTGTTTACACGATAAAGAATTTTTGGATTGGGGGAAAGCAGGACGTTTTTTGACAAACTGAATTTAATCATATAAGCTTTATTACTGGAAATAAAAGTTAAATTTCCTATATAAATCATTAATGCCAAGTGTTGGGATGTTTCGCTGATACATTTCGTCACATTAATTCAGCCTTACCATGTTCTGAAACATTCTAGTTAAATGGTTGTCGGTAGAACCACTCTGATATATCTTATAGACCTTTACAAATGAATATACGTCTATATTTGTTTAAATCTTGTCAGTCTGATCACAATAAAATTCCTATTAAATATTAAAATATTGCTATAATTAACATTTAAATATTTTAAAATATATTAAAATGATGTTCTCTATCGAAATGTTCGATTTACAATTATAACATCACTTTTCACACGACATGTTTCAGTTCCAAATGAACCATCTTCAGGTGTATAAAATTATATAAACTTAAATATAATTTCTTAAATGCAACTTTTTAGTCAGATGTTTAACAGATATCAAAATGATGTTTTATTCCAGATTTTATTGTATTTTAATATCGTATTCGAAGTTGTTCTGTATATGTAGACTGACAAGATTAAACAAATATATATTTATGACGATATGACGCAACTTTATCATCTCATGAATATACGTAATTAATTTACATATACGTATTAGAGTTTGATATCGATATCGTGACGTTGTTATGAACGTACGTGTCTCTCGTCAACACTTAGATGTCAATTTATCTCATTTTCTCTTCGCTTACCTGAAACTCTCTCTCCCTTTGCCGCTAGACGTAAGCTTTCTCCTCGAACCCTTACCGTTTGATCCACCCTTCCTTTGCCGTACGACCCTTCTCAGTCCTTTTCAGGCCGGCCTGGTGGGAAATTGAAACCACCGCTCGCTCTACTTAGAGCAGGATGACCCATTTATCTTCCTGGAGAAAACGACACATAATAAATTAAGGGATATTACATAAAATATCACTAAATGTGATGCTTCACAGCTTGAAAAAAAAAAAAAAAAAAAAAAAAAAGAGAGCGATACTGGAGAGATGGAATAAGCTCCTATAAGCTTACTTTATTTTATTCTGTTTTGATGGAATATACATCGCAGCACGCGGAATGAAATAGAAATGCTCTATATGCTTTTTTCTTCATCAGCCTGACGTCTGTTGTACTTTTATCATCTTTCTTTCTATCTTCGCGTTCCTCGTTCTTCATTATCTATTCCTCGTTTCAGTTTATTTCAGTATTATCACATCTTTGTCCTAACTCATGACTGATAGTATTTTTTTTTTATGTTTAAGACACGCCCTAGAATTTAATAGCATATTATACTTAAACCCGTATATATTTATATCGAAATTTCGTCTAGCTACGTTAAAGTTTTGAGATATTTATCGTACACAGAGTCTTCGTGATTGAAAATGCAATTAATGTAACTCGTAAGATTAATTGTAGAATTTTACAGATATTTTAATACACTTATTTTTTTACGTTAATTGTTTAACAATTAATAGCGAGGCAATGAATAGGCATTTGACGTAAATCAATAATCGACATATGGCATTATACATATTATATTATATTCTTAGATTATTTACACTGGAATTTGTATTGAATTTTCTCGGAAAAAATGGAAAGAAAGAAGGAAAGAAAGAAAGAAAGAAGGAAATAAATAATGGTGGAAAGGAAGTCTTGACGGATATGTTGCTCGAAACTATTGTTTTGGGTGTGTGGAGAGAAACGTTTATGTTACAAGTATTGAGAACCTTCATAACGCTTTGTATACGGGGCATATAATAATGGCTTTATATCGGAGAAGCAACACTTAGCTAATCTCTTTTTCCAAGTTCTTTTGAAAAACTGCTTTAAATGTTAAGAGCGAGGATGCGTGGTACAGGGAAGGGGGTGGCTGGGGGTTGGATGGGGGGGGGTAACTTCTTGCCTATTAACATAGCCACAAGAACCACCATGTGACGCCGCCGAGATATTAACCCTTGTGACAAATTACCCAGTGATGATTGGGGAAGAGAAGGCTCCTTCCTGCTACAGCGGTGAAAAGAATTCTGGATGACATCCTTTAAAGAAATCTGCGTAGCAAATTAAAAATAAAATAAGGCTTGACTGGATAAAATGGTATCCAACGTATTCTTCTCGACGTTTTCTAATTATAAAGCTGAGTAAAAGTGAGGTTGAGGTATGAAACTGCCTCCTTCAACACATCGCAAGCATTCCAAAGGAGTGTAAAATGTTAGCTTTACTCCAGATCCGAAAAGGGTGAAAAATGAGCTAGTCCTTATTCCGCCATTTTCAACACCGATACCAACTTTCATTGTTCTTATTTCCCTAGCGGACTGGGATTGATCTCGTTTTCTCTACGAGATGTTATTTCTAATGTCCTAGCTGACTTCCCAGCTCTTCGGTTGTTACTCATGGATTCATCTGGATTATGAATAATTTACATCTAAAAATTCTTAAAATATTATACGTTATCAACTTTATTTTATTTTTAAATCTAAGTTACAACTAAACCAGCAGTAACAGTACATATACAGTTTATATGTGGTTCTGTGTTATGACACAGAAGCACTTATGCTCGTCGTGGTTTGTTATTTTTTAAATTATTTCGAGGATAATATCGATAGTTGATGAACGATAAAATACGATTAATCGGAAATGAGTGGATATGAAGAACTGAGATTAATAAAGAGTCCTATTTTATAATAGTAAATATGGATCTTCAAAAGAACAAGGTATTGATATCAATTTTTATCAAGATAAGACGAGATGCATTCAACTAATTATCTTTCAGCATAAAAGGAAACGTAAAAGACATTTTAAACTGGAGTAAATTTATTTTCGCTGAATTCTGCTTGTAACCAAACTGTCATTATTACCAGATTTTTTTTTTGTAAAAATTTCTTTGTGTTTACAGTTTCGTTCATTTACGTCTAAAGTCTGTGAATCACAGGGATACGTTTCCAGCACATTATAAAGGCATTCTCTGCATTTTATATTGTTTAACGGAGTATTTGATGATGAAGTTAAGAATCAAAAGTATCGGTAAATGCTTTGGCTAATGAGGCACTGTGGAGTCGACGTCGGAAACAGAAAATTAAGGAAGTTCATTAATTTCTATTCTTTGAAGGAGTCTCGAGACACATTCGTCCGATCCCAAAAGAAATATCAGCAAGAAATCAGTTTGTTTGATAATTCTTTGAGCATTATTTCCAGTAACACACAAAGGGTCAGACATGATATGGCTCGCGAAACGTAATTGGCTCATTCTAATTACACTGCATCATTACATTAATTTAAAAATAATTTTAAAAATATTAGTAAACGAAATTGTGTAAGAAAATTTTCAGCTACTGGTGTCTTTAAATAAGTGTAAAAAGGAGCCTGCAAGCCCTAAACCTCATTTAAATTATTACCATTATTTTTATATTATTTTAAAATTTCTAACTTGGGTTTTTTAATATAATGTCATGTACCTGTGAATAAAATATGTATAAATATATAAATAATAATATAATTTTGACTCTAATAAATGCATACAGATATTTTGAAATATATAATAGGAATATCTATTGTCATATAATAACCGTTTAGAAATTTTTCTTTTTTTATATTTGATGTTAAGAACGTGACGTAATGACACATTATGTAACGTGTAGATAAAAGGGACAGATGCTACAATGCATACAGCGATCAGTGTATACGATCTCTTTATGTCATTCTGCTGCAGTCTGTAGCATTTTTACCATCGGAGCGTTACGTTCGCGAGTAAAACCATGCGTTTAAGACTTATTTACATTGCTTGTATTCTATTTTCGATTTAAAATAAAAAAAATCGAGAGTGGTAGTTCTGAGGAAAACTGGGAAATCGAATCGTGATACTTCTTTGATTCAAACCCGAGATTTCCCACACACGAACCAGAAGTTAAATTCAATTAATTCAATTCAATTCAATTAATTTATTCAATTCAATTAATTTATTTACGTGTTTTCCAACAGCATGAAGCCAATAACAGGCAAACACTGATAATACATACAATAATAATGAAATAATAATGAAAAATATTACACAAACAGATTACCTAAACTTATACATGTACAGTATTAAATATAACAGCCAAGTACAGGCAAACCCAAAATAGAAACAATATTAACACAATTGTTTAATTTTAACCGTCTAATCACAATAAAATATTTTATTAAATATTAAAATATTATTATTGCAATTAACATTTAATATTTAATAAAATATTTTATTGTGATTAGACGGTTAAAATTAAACAATTATAATCATCACAATATGACACAACATTATCATCTCAATATTAACACAAAGCAAAATAAATGGAGAAATATAAATAAAAACAAATAATCCACCTAGGGAACACTAATATAATTGTAAAACTTTAAAAAATATAAAAAGACAGATAACGAAGCTAGATCATTTCCCTTATTGAGAACGTGTCCTCAAGGGAGACAATGTTTATGCGAAATACGTCCGAAGATTTACATACGTCATTTGCAGCGATAACGCACCTGGCTGAAGGGTTCTAAGGAATATAACGCCCTTTCAATATATTTGTAGATTACGAGAATTTGTTTCGTTGATATTCAGTATTTTATTTTAAGTAAAAACATTTATATCATAAATCCAACCTATTTAGTAATAACGTAGCTCACAAAAGAAATAATGACGTGGATTGCTACGTAGTTAATTTCCAAATAATCCATCTGGATTGGGTGGATTTAAAAAAAAAAACCAGTATTGTATTGAATGAGTTAACCTTTCCCCGCGTACACAAAAATAGGAATTCTGTACATCTCATGTCAAGAGATGATTGTGTTGTTATTCATAAAAGTGAGGTTTCTGGAACAGATCGAGTCGGTAGCAAACACGATCTGCATGGCTAGCTGTTGGGCATTCGTTCTTGTATTATACCCCATGTGATTGTTACTTGAAATAGTCGCATTTGTGTCTATTGTAATATTTTGACTCCCTGCCCTTTTCTCTCTGTAGGGTTTTGGCAGGGAATTTACCACGTGCATCGGTATTCGATGTGTCCCTTATTCGTTGCCAAGGGCGTCCACCCCCACCATTTCGCGGCGAAGACCAGACATAGGCACGGCATTGCGTATATAGAATTATAGAATTTTTTTGTACGTAGCGGTAAGGAATTGTATTAATGACTTTAAATTAAAACTTCAATAATAATTACAAAGCGAAATAATTGTAACTGATTAGAAAATCGGCATTGGGCGAATCACGAGGTGTTAAAAAGTACTGGAACGTAAAGTGACGTGGGTTTGAAACCAGCTAGGGACATCGGGGGGGGGGGGGGGTACGTTTATTTAGATGGGCAGATTCCTACTTAAAAAAATTCTACCGGATGTGCAGTGGATTAAATGAAATACAAACCTGTGTTTTATTAACGAAATATGGAGAGATTTTAACTGTAATGGTCTTAAATAAGGAAAAAAACTATACAAAGTAATTAATAGGGAAAACTTATAAAAATATATTTCATGTATCGCTAACGTGTTGAACCCGCATGTGGAAATATACAGCACAGGTCAGTATTTTAACTATTTAGAATTTCAAGATTTAATTGATATTTAGGTACTTAGAATGCTCATAGAAAGTCTATAAATTCTGTATTTATGTTTCGTATGACAACACTGCAAAATAAATATTATTTCCTTTAAACAGCGTTAATCAGATGATCTTTGTAATGGAGAAGTGGTGTTTTCTTTGCGGTACGGACCGAGTTACCTCTGTAAAGCTCTGTGGTCCTAAACTTGCGTTAATGTTTAGCCGACTATCTTATAAATCGATAATAGTTTCGATTCAAATTCTGCGTCATGATGTGTTACGGTATATCTCAGTTTATGTTGTTTTTAAATACTACGTAACTGTAAAAACATCGATGTTCAGAAGCTGCGATGTGATTTTAAAAGTTTTTTAATGCATACTTCGACCGCGTTAAATGAACTCCCTTGCTTGAGAGCACGAAATGAAAGCTAATGGATCTTGACTAGACAGTCTGCCAATCAGAACCGAAAGCAATTTCAACAGTCACCACTGAGCAACTGAATTTCGTAAGGAAATACGTTCTACTTTAAATTACATTCTTTTATTGCTTTGCTGTTGGAATCTGTAAGGCAACTTAATATTAATTTTAGACTTGCAGAAAATGTGTATACAAATTAGCAATCTTATTTATTACATTCGAACAGTTAAAAAGAACCAGCCACCTAAACATGAAAATTTTTAACCAATTTTGTAAATGTTTGTAATTTATCACAGTTATCGAAAAAAAAAATTAATTTTAGGTACATTTTTGCCAATTTTGGAAATTCTTTGTAATTTTTCAAAACGTCCGAAAAAAATTTCTAGTTTTATGAACTTCTTAGCTGATTTTGGAAATATGTGTAATTTTTCAAAAAATTTAAAATTTTTGGCCCAACCCAACATAACCTCACACAACCTAACCTAATTTAATTAAATCTAACCTAACCTAACTTAATATAATTTAAGTCAACTCCTTCCAATCATTATTTAATCGCCATAGGCCAATAGGTGGATAAAGTTTGTGTTAATTTATAAGGGCATCAGTAGTGTGGGTAGGTTGCTAGGGTCAGATTAAGGGCTGTGACTGGCAGCGTTTCTCTGTCTCCGTGGGAGATGGCATTGGTTAGTATCCCAGTTCAGCTGACACACTCTGTCCTAACTGACGTTATAAAGTACCTTACACTGATGAATACTGCATATACCTGGACAGGATTACCACAAACCACCATCGATTACAGGCATCGCGTGAAGATTTACTAAACCTAACCTCGTGACAAATACTCCACGCTTCTACGATAACACGTCTAAGTTTTAAAACACGATTTTATACCTACAGTTCATTAGATGATATGAAATTACGGTATTAATAGCTTTTTATAACACTTCTTGTTAAAATTGTAAATGGAACAATTCTGTTGCGGTCGGTACACACAAAAGAGTGGGGACGTGTAACCTGGTCGTGTAGGCGAATGAAGCCAGAAAACCCTACAGGCCTTGCTACTGAATATTGTCGATAAAATAGGCCGACTATTGGACCTGAAGAGACTAAAAATCATTGTTAGCCTCCCACTGTTCTGTGGTTCATCTACGTGAGTTTGAAGAGTGACTTACCCTCCTCTCCCCTCTAACCCTCTCTCCACAAACCGTCCTAGAATTTTCCGTCGTTCCATACACACACACAAATTCACAATCATCCCCCTACCCTTCTCCCTAATTCCAATATTCCCAGTGACATGGAGAAATAATTAAAGCACGAATGGCATCCAGTGTGAAGAGAACGGGGAAGCAGGCTGTGGGGAAGCATGGTTTTCACCTCAACTGCCTGCCTGATATACTGTTCTTTTACTCTGACTGTCCACTAGCAATATCCGATCCGATATTGTGCTCGTCTGTCCATCCGTCCGTCCCGGAATATTACACATATAAGGCCAATCGATTTGACTGCGTTCCTTAACGTGTCCGTCATGACGCGAGCCACTACAATCAAACCCTACGGGAACGCTTAAAACTGGTACGTAATCTCGTAACAGCCGTCATTTGCTTCAAGTCTCAAGATTGACGCGAGATTTGTCATAATTCGATACATTTCTGACTGTAAATACACACTCATATGCCTGTTACAATATTTGTTATAAAATTACGGTAAGGAAACGTTACGTGGTTGAAAATAATTCCAAAAGCAAATTTCAAGGTCACGGGCAAAAACGAGGATTTGTTTTAAATATGTGGTACACATTTTACGAAGAAGGTGGAACGTATGTAATCCAGCGACCTGTACATATCGCGAACAATATTCATGGAAATAAACAGGTTAGCTCAGTGATATTTTATGTGGTGTTTATTAGAGTACATGTGGTTCGAATCTCGGTCGGTGCACCAGTTATTTTTACCGCGTTCCTTGTATTTTACAACATATTTTCCTTGAGAATATCCGGGTATTACCTACGAAATGTAACACTGGTGTCCACTGCAGTCCCTTTGCCTTAGACTTTTAGCATCACATATAAATCAAATACGAGATTCTGTGACATCGGCATGTGAGGGAAATAAAAGAAATGCGTACAAAATTTTTATACAGAAACCTCATATATATGTGTGTATCGTTGCAGATGGGAAGATATTATTAAATGAATTGTAGAGATAAGCTGTGGAGATGTTAATGAACTTAATTAGTTTGGATTAGCCTACTTATGTGAATACAGAGTTAAGTCTTTAGATTCCATACGAGAAAAATCTTTCTTTACCACCTGAATAAATGTCGAATTCCTTTAGAAACACTTGAAAAAATGCCTCATGCTATGAAGTTAATTAAGTAGTTAATTGGTAGAATAAATCCTGGTGACGTAATGCAGTCACAAGCATCCAGACAAGAATGACATTCGACTTGATATATTTCTTTCCAACTGCACCCTGGATGGCAGAATATTATGGGTTAATAACATAATTCGTGGTGCACTAGGGAACAAACTTTTATTATGCATACAGTAACCGTTATGTTGGTATTCATTATCACGTTCAAACAGAAGTTATTGTGATCGCGTATGCTAACAGAAGGGAACCAGGTGGCTTTCGAATACGATAATGAAAGCCTCCCCTCTCCCGCCTAAATGTAAAAGAATCGAAGATCGTGGCAAACTTTATCAATTATAATGTGAATCGGTGATGGATCATAGCAGGATCTACTATTCAACAAATTCTCCGCATTTTATGAAACCAGAGGGTCCATTACAGTGTTTACAACTTCCAAAAATCAGTTTACTTCCTGAGTCAAATGAATCCAATCAAACACACTCAAAGCCTATTTCCTTTTTAATATTATCATCCTATCTACGCGTAAGCCTTATTAGTGGTCTCTTCCCTTCAAGCTATCCAGATAAATTATGTATGTACTTCTCATCTCTCAGTGCGCGTTCAGTCCTTATTTTCCTCGATTTGTACAGGAGAAATTATAGATATTTTTTTACGTAAGCTGCCTTGTTGTGTTTCAGGACGGTAAGTGTTGGCGACGCTCACATATTTCAGTACACTTGAACCTCCAATGAGAAGCTCAACCACACTTAAAAAAAAATTACAAGCACGAACCTCATCGATTATCATATATCGATAATTTGTGAAAAAAAAGTAATGAAATTTAATATCGGAGGTGATGTGTATTTCTGAATTCGATATTGATTTCGTTTTATGATACATGAGAATGTTTTCTGGATTTAACACTCGTCAGTTTACGTTCTCACTTCCAGTTGTGTTAAATATCAATAATATTTTTTCGAGGCGTGACGTAGGTTTTGTGAGTCACAGGTTAGGACAGATGAGAATGTCTTTTACGTCGTAGAATCCAAAATGTTTTTGGTATGTCCTATAGCCGATGAACTTCGCCCCTTCGGCGTGCCCAGTTTTAGTGTTGCAGTCAAAAGCCTAATTTTCCCAGCCCTGCTACTCGATATCCAGACTCTTGTTTTGGTCTGAACAAATCGATAGGTGTCTCTTACGTTGTGTGAGTTAAGAGAAGTGAAATTAATTTTGCGAAATTTTACTTCTACTCCTAGCAGCGTCTGTAAACTTCCCCTAACTTTCAACCCCCCTCTTTCCACAAAATAAATAGTGCCATCTGGACTTCCTTGTGGCTCTGTCCCTTTGCTAACCGGTGGAGATAGAATTAGAAACACGTCAGGCGCACAGAGCCCAATTAATATTGTGGTTATTTAGAAAATCGTCCCCTAACTTATGCCGTATAATCTGGAATTTAATATTTGAAGCACCAATAACGTGTTATTTATTATTCGTGTAATTTCGTTTATTTATTATATTTATTTAGTGTTCTGTCTGACGACAGGTCCATATGAACAGGATCCTTCCATCCTTTTCTCGGACTGGGACCTGTTCATATACGTTCTTGGCAGATGATCCAGAAGTGGTTTGCCATTGCCTTCTTCTGTGTGTGAATGGAGTAATTGTTGGGATGCCACGGAGGAAAACTCCGTGTTGCCTAGACCACGGCCTTGCCCAACACAAGTTATAAATTCGGGCACCGCCGGGAATCGAACCCGAGACCCCAGGATTACAAGGCCAGCGTTCTAACCGCTAGACCACCTCATCTTATTATTATTTAGTGTTGTGTCTGACGACAGGTCCATATGAACAGGATCCTTCCATCCTTTTCTCGGACTGGGACCTGTTCATATACGTTCTTGGCAGATGATCCAGAAGTGGTTTGCCATTGCCTTCTTCTGTGTGTGAATGGAGTAATTGTTGGGATGCCACGGAGAAACCGGGGAAGCCCGCGGAGGAAAACTCCGTGTTGCCCAGACCACGGCCTTGCCCAATGACGTCAATCCACAGGTTTTGACGTCATCGTACGTAAAATTATTGTCGAATACCAGGTACTACCTCAATACCTCAAGAGTCTCAACCTATACGCCCAAGCCCCAACTTAAGTACCGCCTTAATTATTATGAGTGACACCGTCTTTGATTAAACCGAACACTGAAGAATTGTAACTTAGACGTGTTTATCTGAGGTATTTTCTGTGGCGTGTAATTTGGTTTTGAGAAAATTGCTAACCAGAGGAATTTGTTCCTAAACCAAAGTCTTGGGGTGATAGAATCTGGTATGGGTTTATGTGGAGATGAATATCGCGATCCTTGTAACGTACAGTTATTATTGGATGTAGGAAACAATTGACATCCTCGACGCAACAGAATTCAAAGTAAACACAACAAAAGTAGATGTTCTCATGTGTGATTAAATCTTAATATTTTCGAAATACAAATGTAGACTCTCTGAGGTTGGACTATTATAATTTGTTCTGATGGTACTGGAAATAAATGTTACGTCAGAAGCGATCAGAAGAGAGCAGGGAAAAAGAATTTACAGATAAGAAGTCATTAAGAACTGGAAGTAGAGGGAATGAGGAGAAAATTAAAACATTACGATAAAGAAGGGAGAAGAAAAATGGAGGAATTGTAAGTGTATACAACGAGAAAGAAATTTTATTTGTATTTTCCTAAGAGACATAATGAGATTAAAAATGTAGCTCATAAATATGACGAGAGTGGTATTGATAATTTTCAGGTACTATCTCAGACTTCGTCCAAAGACACTTAAGATATGAACGACGGACCAAATCATAGGACAGAGATGTTTGTTTCAAGGAACCTCGTAAGCATTCGTTTATCCCATCAATTTTTCGTTTCCGTCACAAGGAACAATACAATAATTTTACCAATATCGAAGATGATTATTGTAGATACGTGTATTTCTCTACACTTCCTTACAATCCCGCATGCCACTTGTACTACTTTCACCAAATTGCCGCAGACTTATCCTGAAGATGGCATCTATATTTCTTGTCGAAACGTTGCATAACTTTAAAATTCGACGTGGCTAATTCCGGAAAGCCGAAACTGTACATGTTGAATTTTTGTTTATATATAAAAAAACGCGAATCATTGTTCTGGAATGTTTGATGTGTAGTTACCAGGGATAAATCTTGAAGCTGATGACATTTCCAACTGCAGTCATCGAGGTCAAAAGACTGAGTTTCTGACTTCGACTGCTCTAGCTGAGAGTCATCCTCCCCTCCACACACTCACATCCTCAGCATGCTGATTCAGAGGGTTGGATAGCGAACAGTCAAAGATTGTTCAGATCTGCATTTAATGCACCAGCTGTGTGGGATTCCAAAATCTGCCTTCATTTCTGTCACTTTCTGCATCCCCCCCCCCCATACCCCTTCCATCCGGGCTAACATCCTCTTCCATCTCCAAAAAACCTCCCCCCCCCACTCACTCACACACTCACTGCATTTCGCTTTCACTCTCATATTATAGGATTTTTCTAGATAAAAATGGAAATTATATTTCATCCAAATATGTCCCTCGTGTTGAAAGCATAGATGGGTCTTCTCTTTCCAATGCGTGGAATGAGAACCAAGTTCTTTCCGTGGCGCTAAGCTAGTTTTATTTTTATATCAAAACATTTGTGTAATTCTTGTTGTCAGATTTCTCCCTCGAAATTCTGGCTTCAAGTACGAGGACATTCAATTTTACTTTTCACAAATGAGACTTCCTTTAAAATCCATTCTACCTCGACTGTGATACAAATATTATTGACCACAATTTTATCTGTAGTGTATAACATATCAAAATTAACACAAGATATTTCGATCTGTTATTCTGTTACCATCTTCAGGTAATAGTTTTCATATTACAACCATTTAGATTGATGGCACGTACCAGTTTTGGTATCGGCGTACCAGTGCTAAGAAAACTGGGCCTTCGGGCGTTGTAAATCGTTGAACGGATAAGAACGTTGTTAGAGCTTGTACTTTGCATTCACTGTACTGAGAAGGGGCACTTGTGAAATTTCCGCAGGGGGTAACCAAAGTTATGGAAGATTATGGGGAAGGAGTGGGTGTGAAGTGGAATGGGGAATGCGAGGTTTATAAAATCAATTGCACAAACAGGACTTAGATCATGAAGTCGATTTCTGACATGGAAGGAAATTTTCGTAATGGAAATTTTACTTACTTCCTGAAAATATCAGAATGCCGCAAGATAAAGTGTACAACGTTTCGTTCTGAGAGTCATTTCTTGATAGAAATGTTTTTTGGTATAAGTGTGTGCACCGAGTATTGGTTGGGAAGCCTGAGGGGAAAAGACCTCTGGGGAGACCTAGACGTAGATGGGAGGATAATCTCAGGCGGGATCTATGGGAGATAGGAGTCGAAGGAGACTGGATTTTGTTGGCCCAGGACAGGGTCCGGTGGAGGGCTTTGGTTAATTCGGTGATGAACCTTCGGGTTCCATAAGCCATCTGGTTGGTTGGGTCCACTATTTGGGAAGCCTGAGGGGAAGAGACCTCTGGGGAGACCTAGACGTAGATGGGAGGATAATCTCAGGCGGGATCTATGGGAGATAGGAGTTGAAGGAGACTGGATTTTGTTGGCCCAGGACAGGGTCCGGTGGAGGGCTTTGGTTAGTTCGGTGATGAACCTTCGGGTTCGGTAAGCCATTTAGTTGGTTGGGTCCACTATTTAGAAGCCTGAGGGGAAGAGACCTCTGGGGAGACCTAGACGTAGATGGGAGGATAATCTCAGGCGGGATCTATGGTAGATAGGAGTTGAAGGAGACTGGATTTTGTTGGCCCAGGACAGGGTCCGGTGGATAGCTTTTGTTAATTCGGTGATGTACCTTCGGGTTCCGTAAGCCATCTGGTTGGTTGGGTCCACTATTTGGGAAGCCTGAGAGGAAGAGACCTCTGGGGAGACCTAGACGTAGATGGAAGGATAATCTCAGGCGGGATCTATGGGAGATAGGAGTTGAAGGAGACTGGATTTTGTTGTGGAGGGCTTTGGTTAGTTCGGTGATGAACCTTCGAGTTCGATAAGGCCATCTAGTTAGTTAGTTAGTGTGTACAGAGGCAGATTTCGTCCGATATATATCCGTCAGATTTGTCCACTTATGAAAATGTTTTTACTCAAATTCCTACACACTGAGAGCTACAGTCGACTTTAGTGACCTAATTTTCATATTTATAAGTCGTACGCTGTTCATCGAGTCCTTATAGGAGTACAGGACTTTTACAACGTGAAATAACATTTCGGTTGATTGTGTTTTGTTTAGTGTGTACAAAAGATAGGGTAAACGCGTTAAGTAACTGAGGAAATGCAAGATAAAAGAATCTTCCTCTCGAAGAGATGTCACGTGATTCACTGATGAGATAAACATGGTCTCTATCCGAAGTCGCTTTATTATTATGTGAGATATATTTGTTTGCAAATAAATTAATTTTAACTCGCGATGTACTTAACGCTGTGGGAAACTTTATCCTGTTTGTGCGTCTCTGTATTTATTCTCAATTTCTTTAATCACTCTTCTAGGAGCAGTCTTTGTTATGAGTGTTCTTCGCCTCATTAAGATATGCAAGATTTGTTTCGATTACGAAGTGGAATGAGAGATATATAAGGATGAAAAGAGAAGGCTTTGTTGGACCAAATTGCTTTGAGTAAATAACATGTTTACTTCTGTAGAGATGCGACTTGAAACCTAAGATTTAGATGCTCAAAGGTTCTTACTTCTTTAAGTTTAGTTTGAATCCAATAGCAAATTGAAGTCTCCATTCAGCCATTGCGTCTACCCGTATACTTTGTTTGTCCTGATAGATTATGCGTAAGGCGGAAAATTGCTACCACCATCACAACACGAAACTTTCTCTGTAATTCAGGAGAGAGAAATAATCATTTATCAGATATAACACACAATGAGAAAGAACACGACATTGTATTTACCGGAAACTGTCAGTATGCCTCAAATTTTGATATATAAAATCTAAAACTTCTTGACGATGGTGAAGAGTCAATTGAATAAAAATTTTCTTGGATATTATCCATCGTCTAGTAAATATAAAAACGTAAAACGACGTTTCGGAGATGGGACTCTATCTCCGTCTTCAGGTTCGTACAGAGTCCCATCTCCGAAACGTCGTTTTAAGTTTTTATATTTACTAGACGATGGATAATATCCAAGAAAATTTTTATTTAATTGACTCAAATTTTGATTTCCCAAATTTAATATACAACAACATCTATGAACCTATAATAATAAACGTGTCGGGATACTTAAATTATTAAAGTACGGACTACGGACTTGAAGACCAGGGTTTGATTACTGACATGTCCCTTAGTCATTACGTGGATAGTGTCCAATAGCAGTTTTTCTTTAACTTCCGAGATCTATTACAGAAGCCATAAATAATTGATTCGTACTTTAGCATATTTTAATCTAATTAATGTTTCTTAATGTTTATTCAAATTAATTTGGATTTGGTTAAGCGATAATCCAGGTTATAAAAGGTCGCCAATATTTTGTGTTGTCATGCTATATATTCCTTTGGCTATATACCGAAATTTCGGAAGATTATATTAGCTCTATCTTCAGGACAGTTCGATCATATATACAGTACACCAGCACATCTTCATAGTATTAAGTTTATGATCAGTTAATTTATGCCTAATTTATCTCACGTGTGTTAATATTGTCGTAACTTGGTCCTTAAGGGGCCCTTTGCCCAACCCACAGATGATACATGAGTGTATATGGAACATTAGTGGAATTATATTGACAAGGGAAGATCGAAGGAATCGGGAAAAAATCCTGTCCCAGTGCCACTTTTTCAGCCAAAAAAAATCCCACATGGATTGAACTGGGCGTCAACTAATGTCCTATCCAAAAAAAGTACGATAACACAAAACGATGTTATGGAATAACATCTTTGATGGGGTAAACTTGGTCGAATGCAAGTGTGTTCGCTGATAAAATAATCAGACACGGTTCATAAGCCGATGACAACGTTACCATTCATTTCACTCAAAAGAAAAAAAATCGAGGAGAATTTTCTGTCTTATACACGTCTATTACATTCAATGGAGACTTTGAATAAAATTGTTTACACAATTTATAGTTCCATTTATATGAGTCGTTTACATACACGGAAGTCCAGTCTAAAAATTAAGCCTCTCGGTAAAATTACACGCACATGTGTTATTGCAAAATATATGTGTGGAACGATTTTAAATTTCGCGTCATTAGTTTGATCATGTTGGTACTGTAGTTCAGTGAAATATGGCGTGTTGTAAAGAGTTGTATGTCGCAGTGTCGCGTGAGAAAGTGTGTTTCTTGGTGTTTTTATGACGTTTTTACAGCCACATTTTATCAACATTTTTACTTCAAGACTTGTGATCAGTTTATTGGTACACATCTCCAGTGAAGACCTCGTAAGTAAGTCACAATTAATACTTGTTACTTCGATTACTGTTGCTTGTTTTTTTTAGATTATGGTTTGGAGGACAATTGCAGCCAACTTCGGGGTAAATAACTTACTAGGCTTGTGTGTGAACTCTTTACATTGATCTGACAGCAAGACTGTTTTCCATTGTTAGTCGATATGTTTGCTTGTTAATAATCGATTTAGTGCGTTTATAAATCATTATGAAGAAGTTTACTCTGACTACATTTTGAAATTGATTACGTGAATGTGTTCTTGCTTTGTTATCAACAGAAAGGATCTGCTTTTACTGTGTTACATTGTTGTTTCCTGTTTAGCTCGTTTGTGCCAAGAAGTTATACGTACCAGGTCTGTTTTTAGCACCTGATTTTATGATAACTCATTCTTTAGATCTGGGGTTGCGTAATTTAGGATTTTCGGTATGACAGATATAAGTGAATTCAGAGTGAAATTAAGACAATAAATTTGTGAAATTTGTGTTATTATCGAGTTCAAAAGCTGCTGTAATATTGACCAGACAGACGTTCATATTATTGAATATATTCTTAGGTCCATTTGGGAGGGGGGGAGGGCTTGAAACAGCGTTTCGGACGCCAGTTATGCTTCCTTCGTCAGGTAAAATCTTGAGATGAGCTCGGAAGGGATGGAAGGAAACGGTCGTTATCTATTTTACGGTATTATCTTGGAAAGTTATAGAATGCAGACGAAAGCGAGGGCAGCTTTAGAGATAGGGTACCCAGCGTGTTCCACTGACAAACACTACGTTCCCGTGTGACCGTATGATGGGAAGTTTGTGTTCTAAGAATAGACCTATCGAAGCGCACATTTTATGAAATGTATTCGTAGTGTTTCTGGCATTGGTTTAAAACCCTTCGTCGTAGGGGTTGTTTCGGGTTCGAATTCCGGTCCGGAGATGACGTTCAATTTTTCGTAACTTACCTTAGTTGCGGTGCCTTACAACAGAATGCGCTAACTTCCTTCGGTATCCGTCTCAGTTCATCGCCCTTCCTGTCAGTTCCCATTCGACGTTATGCAACCTAAGCGACTGACAAATCATGGTTTAAACAAACAAGACACAAAATCATAAATTCGCGGTGCTGGGAAACAAAGTTTTTCGGTCCCCTGTCAAGAGATGCTTAATTTCTCGGCTCGTAGTAGAATGTTTTTTGCTCTCGTTCCGAAGAGGTTCGGACAACATTGGATGTTCGTTGTTTTCCCAAAGACGACGAGACATCGTTTTCTACAATATTTGCTATTTTCCTCCATCACGGGCGTCCTCCCCTCCCCCCTCCCCTTCCCCTGTTTCCCCGTCTCCTAAACCCTTTCACTCTGTGTCATTTTGCTTCTTTTCGTCATGAGTAAAAACCTGCAGGAGTTTGCGAAAGTCAGCTTCCTGGCTCGGGAGTTTTACCCTCTCGCTTTTCATACAACCCCCTCCTCCCTACCCCGGAGCGGGGGGGGGGGTATCACCCGGGAGCTGAGTCCAAGCAGTAAACAAGAGTTGGGGCCTGCTTAGCTTCAAATCGCACACACAAACACACAGCTGAGATGGGATGGGGCTTTGGCAGAGGTTGGGTCATCAGACGGGTCATTGCTTTAACGACCATCGCTTGTTTTCCTCTCTCTCTCTCTTCCCGGTCCACCTAGTCTCTAACCTCACTCGCTCACTCCTCAGTCCTCTTGATACCAGAGCACTAGCCCATTTATTGGCCTTCGGAATTTCAGAAACCCAATTACCGAAAACTTCATGTCCAAGGAATGGCAATGGATGTCATTTATTTTATTCGAAATCATTCTTGGTTTGGAGTTTTGATGCCTCTACTGGGAATCCCATGTTACGTCTTGCTTCCGGGGATGAGGAACTCAATGACTGCTGTCCGTCCCGGGTAGACGGAAAGGGATGGGCGATTTCTGATTAGGAATCCGTCAGGAAGAGGATTTTCTGGTTCCAGTGATTAACAATTTCCAAATGATGGACTGGCAACTGCTTTTTCTCCCCAGTAACATAAATATAAATAACAGAATAATAATGTTTGTTATCGGTGGACTTGGGGTCACAAGTGGCCGCGCGGTCTAAGGCGTGGGCTGGGACCGTGGGTTCGAATCCCACTCAAGCCATGGATGTTTTTGTGTGTTGTTCTGTCCTGTGTACAGGTAAGAGGCCTTGCGACGGGCTGATCCCTCGTCCAAGGAGTCTATAGATCGAGCCAACGTAAAGCTGGGACCCGCAGATACTCAAGGCACTGACGAGCGGGTTGCCTAAGTATCCAAGTATCGGTGGATTTAACTACATATAGCTTATTGGTAATTTCCAACGCTGTAACTTTCTGTCATCTTATACACGTTCAGAGAATCAGCTTATTTAAAATGGTATTGATTATTATAATCCACCTTTTTGTTTTGCTTGGAATTATTCTAGATATTTAAGAGAGTATTTTAACACTGCTATAAATTGAAAGGAGTCTTGGCAAAGGTGATGACTTTACAAAGCCATTGAATAAGTCATCGCTGTGAATAATTGCTCATTAAAGCTGATGGTGGCTAACTGCCAATGTCTAGCGGTTTTCCACGTCATTTATTTTCAGAGACGTCGCGCGCTCTCTAACGGTGGCTACTGATAATAAGTCGATGACATTTCGATTGCAAAACTTTGCCTCAAAATCCGTAAGACGAGCGAGAAGACACTTTGGCTACATCTGACGAAGTAATTCTTATTTTGGGGCATAAAAATTCTTAGTGTCTTTTTTTTGTGTTAAGAGGCGTTTTAGCGGAAAGTCTGAGATTAGGTTAGCATTTTCTCAGGCATACCTGGACATAATACGCTCTCCAATAACTTGTTACAACTGTCATTGAAGTGTTACTTGCAAATTTTTGAGATTTCCAGGGCGATGATCACGATTATATTCTGGGTTGTTGAGGTGTGTAGCGTTTTGGTTTGAGTCCCGGCGGTCCAGAGGATCCTGCCTCCTTCATCAGGCCAGGATGCGTTGATAAAGACAGTATGTCGACACACAGCCAAAATAATCAATATGCAATTATTCATTTAGAAATTAGTTCATCAACCTAGTTTACTTAATACATTGCTTCAACTTGTCCAGTGTTCTCGTGTTACCATACATGACACGAAATATCTTTCGGATGATTCCTTTGTTCCTTTCCAATTTATCCGTATTCCTTTCGTCAGACAGTCATAATAGGATATCTTTGTTTATTATTTTTGTTTATTAATTATAAGATGGTAAAGTTGCGTCATATTGTGATATAATAAGTATATATTAAATATTGTCCGTCTAATCACAATAAATTCTTATTAAATATTAAAATATTACAATAATTAACATTTTAAAATATTTAAAATATTAAATGATGTTCTTTATCGAAATATTCGGATTTACATTAGACCATCATTTTTCATGTTTCACGACATGTTTCAGTTCCTAAAAGAAGCATATTTTAATATTTAATAAGAATTATTGTGATTAGACGGACAAGATTTAATATATATTTATTAATTATGTTTTTTTCATATAAATTGGTTGAATATCTGGGTGACTATGGCGGATTCCTGTGGTACATTTGTTTCATATTACGAATTTAAGTCAGTGTTATAGACGTTTTCCTCAGTTCCTCCAACCAAAAGTGTGTGTGACGGACAGGAACTTCTTTACTAAATTACAATTCGCCGTCATTTGTTTTATGTTGGAGACCTAAATGCGCTGTTGAGAAATTCTCGATGCACGCGAGAGGAAGAGGTTATCTTGTTTGGGATCCCTGTATTTTTCTAGAATTTTCTTGAAGTGACTGAGGAAAAATTACGAAATATACCGGTCAGTATAACATATTTTAAGCCCCTCAGTAACAAGAAAAGGGACTTAGCGACTACAATTCTGCAATTATCGTGTTCCAAAGGTTAGAAGTGTTGGCGTTGACAGCAATGTACCGAGAAACTCTTTGCGTCGTGATCAACCCCGAATGCAGCGGTCGTGTGCGTCGTTCAACAGCCAGTTACTACCCTCTTTTAAGTGACCTTCGTTTGCGGTGATCAATACTGCTTTACGTAACCCTCTTCTCTGTCTGATGGTGATACCACTGCTCATAGTGGTGATTTGTTAGGCATGGATAGTCGCGAATGGATTCCAGTCTCGTTTCCTCGTCTGTCCGTTTGTCCTCCGTGTCCGTTCGCAGTTCCGTCGTGGCTGTACGTCTCGCCTATCTGCTTCCTGTAAGTCTGGTTTTACTGACCACCGGATGTTGTATGTAGTCATTTCTGTTACTCCCCGTTCACTCTGTCCTTTACTGAACTTGTCTCCACCTCAACCAATCTTTCCTCTCACACCTCACTAACAAACCATCGCCCCCCTTTAAAATCTAAAAACTTTTAACTAAAATTTGTTCCGGAGTGTTCCGGAATGAATCTGTAATTTTCTGTGTATTCGTTGTCAAAAAATGAGTTCATTTTCTGTGCAGCTGCGTTAACAGTGGGGAAGAGTCGTTCGTTTTTAATCGGACCTCAGACAACTAATCATTTTGTCGCGAAGTATCTCCTGCAAAGTTTCTTCCGAAATGGTTCTGAGCAACACAGTTCTTAAGATCGCCGTCTTCTGGGTTCTTGAGCCGTGTAGTCTGGTAGAAGTTTACCGACGTTTAAGAGGTCCCTGCTGCCTACATCATCTGTATTAATTTTTTATTATATTATTTCATTCGAAGATACAGATGTTATAAGCCAGTGGTTCACAACCTGGGGTACGCGTACCCCCGGGCGTACGCGAAGACATCTTAGGGGGTACGTGAAATTTAAAAAAAATATATATTATTTTATGATAAACACTGAATAATCAGTAATGTAATTTATTTAATTTATTTCAGATGTAGATTATATACTATGTATAACTTGAATTATACACCAACAACTTTGGGGGTACAAAATTGAAGAGAAATTATATTTGGGGGTACGCGAACAAAAAAGGTTGAATACCTCTGTTATAAGCAAGTATTTTGACAGCTGGTTACAGCTATTTCTAACACAACTGACCGTCCTTGTCGACATTTCTGAAGTGGTTAACTGTCGGCAGTGTACAAGAATCAGAACCAAGTCTTCCTGGAGAGCACGCGGACGTTTACTCGACGACTGATCAAATTACTATCGCAGTTTGCGATATGGTGTGAACTCACCTTTTGTTTCATTGCTACAGATCAGCCTTACAGTACACACGACCAGATATTTTCATTTAAATTTCTACCCTCCGCGGTGTCCCTAACTCTTTTCGCTCCGTGTATTGAAGCTGGCCGTCCGTTCTCCTGCGGACGCCCCCCCCCCACAACGCCCCCCCCCCCTCTCAAGCGGCGTCTACCCAGCGCATATTTTCATTTCGAGACTGTTGTGTTGAAACATGACCCAACGTATTTATTAAAAGGAATTGCTTACTGTGTACTTTAAAATAATGTCGGAGAAGGGTTACCGGATTTATATTACAGTAGGTCCTGTGAAATGGGGATACGCCCTTCATCAGTTCTTTGTACAACCATTTCCACATCGAAACTAGTCGATTTTCGCTGTTGAACCACATTTTGTATACGTTACAGATTTGTATATGTGTAGTGTTAAAAAGAGTCACTTTAGGGCTTTAACATTTAAATCCTAGAAAACGTTAAGCCCTGACTTCCCACAAAACCTCTTCCCTATTATCGATTAATAATTTCGCGTGGCAAAGTTGCGTGTTTAATAGCTGTAACCATCACTGAAGTCTGAAATTGTTCCTTTTTTTTATGCATCTGTGCAATGAAACTGTGAAATTTACTTTGAAATTACAGTTTCATCTTTCTTGTGAACTGCTGTGACTTTGGGTTCCGTTGAAATTTCATTGAAGTATTCGGACGCCTTGCTGAAATCATTTAACAAAAACAGTAAAGTCAAGAATAGTGTAAAATTTTGTAAACAAAATGTTTGTTGCCATAAATTAATCATTAGAAGACTATCAGTTCAGGGCGTATTAAATAGGATTTTAAAATCTAAACATTTCACTTGACTTAAATAGATGATAATAATAATTATTAGTTGCTTTCATTAACAAAGTTGAACGCAACTTTCATTTCCCGGCTCCCACGTCATGTACGTTAGGCGATTTTATTGTTTTTATGGAGCGATACCAGACTCGTATCAGGAAAAACCTTGTGTAGCTCTTGGCAGTGTTTCATGCAGTTCCTGCCATGAGCCGGGAAGTGACAGTTACGTTTAATCTCATCAGGGAGCGTGCTGTGTTGTGTGCGTTGTGAAAATGTCCCTCGTTGTCTCTAATCAGATAATGTCTTAAAATAGTTCGTGATGCTTACTTTTTACATCCACTCTAACTGACCAGTTCAGTTGTAAAATCATCGTTAAACAAGACGGCAGAGTTTCGAGTCGAATGTCAGGGCAATGCCGTTTGGTTGCGTTGGATGCACTGTGAGATAGAACAGCTGTCCAATCTTCCAGTGGTCCAAGTCACAAGACCTCCTCGATTCATTCAGTGGGATGCTGCGCCCGCCAGATTATTCCTCGCCGGTCTGGACCCTATCACACCCCCTCCCCCAGTCTATCTCGTCTCTCTCTCTCTCCCTCTCCCTCGTCCTGTTTTTTTTTATCGTTATGGTAAGTGGATACATGCAGAAAACTTTCGTCAATCCGAAAATTATCGGCCTTGGCACTGGCGTACGCTAGAACTGTCATGGACACGGACTTGCGACATAAACAAGGACCCTGTTGTTGATTTTGCATAGAAAGTAGGCGAATAATATCGGGACTGAACTGGGGGGCAAAAGTTCTTAATGGTATTTTACTTTGAATGTTGTTTTGTTGTTCTCATTACGGTTTGGCATTGGAATGATTTCTATAAAAGAAGTTTTAATATTTTTGTGTGTGTGGTTTTCTGTTCGTATTAGAGCTGGTATTAATGGACTGACTTTTCTTCGTAGTTAGATATTTTATATTCCTCTGAGAACTCGTGAAAATAAACAGTTGTTCCAAAATATATTTTAAACGCGACAGGGGCATAGTTTACTAATGAGCATTCTGTACTTTAATTCTGTTTTTTACTACGTCGGAATTGTTACAAAGTGAAACTAAGAATTTCTCAAATCTAAAACTTCTTGACGATGGTGAAGAGTCAATTGAATAAAAATTTCCTTGGATATTATCCATCGTCTAGTAATAAAACGTAAAACGACATTTCGGAGATGGGACTCTATCTCCGTCTTCAGGTTCCTACACAGTTGGGCCCACTAGATAGAGCTAATCCCTATCTCCAGAGATAGAGTCCCATCTCCGAAACGTCGTTTTTTACGTTTTATATTTACTAGACGATGGATAATATCCAAGAAATTTTTTATTCAATTAAGAATTTCTCAGTCTAGTGAATATATTAATAAAAATTGTTTACAACGATTAATCAGCTTATTGTTCCTGTTAATTAACCATAACCTAATCGCTTATTAATTTATCCGCCTTTATTCAAAATAAATTAAGTAAGTTATTTGTTGAATCACATCTTAATACGGCTTATCCCAAACCTGTTTGTAATTTAAGAATTTCTGTTGTTACTTAAAGCGATTAAGAAACTTCATCAGTTATTTTGTCTCTCTGAGTAAGGATTACTGCTGAGTTTCACTCGAATTTTTTGTTTCGTAATCGCAATTTTTTTACATTTGCAGTTTCTTATATATTATTTATACGATTTCGAACAGATCGTGGTGTCTGATTCGTGACAATTAAAAAATAATATTAATAATTATTAGAATTATGACAAAGTTACGTGTAGATAGGAGTATAGGTAACTACCGAAACGTCGTACAGGTCTACGCCAAATATACCTCCGTCAGTGAGTATCGTATGCTGTAACTGCTGTGTAATTAATCGCCGTTTGCCACAAACGTTGAGAGAATAATGACTTATGTCTCAGAACGCCGTCTGAGAGAGTTGAACAGAAGTTTGTATTCTGGAAGACCCGGGCTGAAGTTTTAGGGCCTATTGTGTAGGTGTCTCCATAAATAAGGTAACAAGCCATGCAGATTGGAATAACATTGTAATATTGTGCTTCTCGTATAGAACAAATTAAGGGGTGGTGTATAAACTTTAGAGTCAACAAGGCACAAAATATGAAGAAACTTTCGTAATATTACATTTACCTCGATTCTATTGCCCTTAGCTTATACTTCGTCGACAGACGAAAACGCGATCATTAACCGAGGCGACAGTGGAAAATAACTTGGCCTGTAAAACTGCTGATATGCTTACTGACTTCTGAACTAGCATCGTGTCAGAGAGATCCTGCAATTTGGGGTGGGGGGGGGGGAGGTTTAGGGTCTCTTCGGCTAGGAGCACAGAAACAATGACATGGACAGTCATCTCTTGTGAATTTATATTTAATGTGGGAATGAAACTGTAAGGTTACTGTATTTTGTGAATGAGGGTATAAATCGTAGACGAGGGGTGGCCAAGGTGTCTGTGGGCCTGTGGGTAAAGTTCTAAGCGTTCTTAATCTCGGAGTTCTGTTCCGTTTTCTATAAATAAAATACAACGTTTAAAGATCTTGATTTACCCATCTTATAAATATAAGTTGTATTATTAAATGTCCAATTGCTCTGAATGGAGTTAATTAATACACCAGACTTAAACTGCCTGCCTCATCACAATAAAATGTTTTATTAAAATATTATTACTATAATTAACATTTAATATTTAAAATATATTAAAATATATATTAAAATGATGCTCTTTCTATCGAATATTTTAATATATTTTAAATATTAAATGTTAATTATAGTAATCATTTTAATATATATTTTAATATATTTTAAATATTTTAAATATTAAATGTTAATTATAGTAATAATATTTTAATATTTAATAAAACATTTTATTGTGATTAGACGGTTAAAATAAACAATTATAATCATCACAATATGACGCAACAATATCACCTCCTGCCTGCCTCATGTAAGCATCTTCTATCCTTTTAAATTACCTCTGAGTTATCATTGTTAAGCGTTTTGAGCTATTTTATATTCGCGAGGTACTTTTGTGAGGTTATACCTTCAATCTGTCCTGGCATTTATTTTGAAATAGTCCAATCTAGTTTCCGTCCAGTTAATCATGTTTAATCGTCATAATATTCAGTGCCATATTGTTCAGCAGTTGATAACGCGTTGTTAAATGAGGCAGGAACATTTAAGCTCTGTTCTTTCGTCTTCAGAGGTGGCAAATCTAATTTTATCAGGAACTGATAAGTAGCAGTGTTAGATTCGTATTGTTGTGGCCTGGTATTCGAATTCGAGAAACCCACAAGAGGAAAATTTAAGACTGATTAATTTTTAGGGTGATAAATTTTAATATGCGGTTATAAATTGACACATATTGCACACTGTTACTCTAATTTGCACCATTGTTTCTAATGGATTACGCCACGATATTATTTAGTGAGTTAAAGTGAAATATATTTCAGGAGTCCTCATAAAAGTTCGTCGTAAGTAATTCCATTGATGTGTTTGCTTTATAAACGCTGTTTAAACTAAACATTTCTTAAAAAAGTCCCTTACAATAACGTCGTTATAATCAGTGCTGGGCCATAATCTTTATCTCATTATAAATTTCACGTACTAGAACAGATAACACTTGGTAAAACACGTGTTGACATACCGTGAATAAATTATGTAAATACAATATTGTTAAAAGTTTAAAAGAGTATAATAATGTACTATTCGATGTAAAAATATGCTTTGTTGCATGTACAATAATATTATTTTATCAGCTACCACACTGATATCGTGTCAAATTTGTTATATTTATTTATTTATTTATTTATAGTTTATTTAACGATGTTTTTTCAGCTATTCAGACTATATAGCATGAAATGAGAGGAAGATTGTGAATAATGAATCGGAAAGGATATGGAAGGAAACGTTTGTGGCATAATTTAAGGTAACATCCCTGTGACTTCCTTATAATTTAATGTAATGTAACTATATGAGAACAATTATCGCGTATGCAAGAAATACTTAATTTTTTTTTCACGTTTCAAGACGGTGTAGACATCTGATGGCGCATAACTGAAGTCTTTATTTTTTAAAAAATGTTATCACCTTTTGTACGAGGCTCGTCCACAAAGTAAGTTTCCCTGGGGCCGTTTACAGAAACAAAACACAATTTCATGGAAATATTTATTGCAACAGATACAGCAAGTGTCCAGCTATTTTTCAACATATTCGCCACCGGAATTGAGACATTGGTCATACCGTGGGACCAACTTTTGAATACCTGTGTCGTAGAAGTCTGCCGCCTGGGATTGGAACCACTGTGTGACAACCATCTCCGCCTCTCTGTCATTCTCAAAACGCTGACGCTGACCGGACAGGAATTTCTTGAGGTGTAGGAGAAGATGGAAATCACTGGGAGCGAGGTCCGGGCTGTAGGGTGAATGATTAAACACCTCCCAGCTGAACTGCTGCAGGAGACTTGCTGTCCGTCGAGCCGTGTGCGGCCTAGCGTTATCACTGACCGCACTTCACAGTCGGCGGGAGCTGGAATAAGAACCTTCATCTTCAACAGCTGCAACGATGCTAATGTGAGAACGCGGGAAGTACCGTTAGTGCATGCGCCATGCTACGTCATTGCTCTATCACGTACGCACAGTCGCTTCGCGCAATATAAGGTTTGCTAGCTGTGGGACGAGTGGGAAACTTACTTTGTGGACGTGCATCGTATGTTTACATCACAGCAAAAGAACGGAATTATAGGGAAAGAAACGCGAACAGAAATAGTTTCCGGACGAAAACGTGTTAGCATCAGTAACCAATTTTTAATGAAAGAACTCTGTGGTTGGCTTGCGTATGGCAGACACGGATAGAATTTCGACGAAAGGCAAGCTGACTCAAATTATATTTTCGTTATCCTCAATCCTTGGTGAATCCGAGCCAGTTACGTGATTGTCAAGTGAAGTAAGGACGTAGTATTGCTTCCTGCCTAATCCCTGCCGTATCACTGTTCATTATATTCCTTGCGGACTATTTATTGTTACATAGCGTATTCATATAGTAGTTAAAGAAGTATAAATAGGACCTGAATATATTTAAATGTATTTTCTCAAGTTGTAGAATTTTACAGAGGTTTTGCGACTTCATTTTTGGGGGGGGGGGGGGACGTTTAAAATAGTTTCTCAGTAAGTTACGTAAATGCTGACTACTTAATGTAGTGTTAAATAACAATAGTGGCGTATGTAACGCTGGTTAGTGAACAAATAGTGTGACGGAAATAGTTTTTTTTTTTTTTTACGAAATATTAAATTAAAATGAAACGTGACTGAGATTAATTGAACTTTGTGAAAGTAGGTACTTTATATTAATGTTATCAGAATTTTTTTTTAAAAAATAAACAACTCGGAAATGGTTTTACTTTCCTGACTAATGTTTTAGAAACAACGAGTTCAGTATCAGTCGTTAACTACAACTATCAGCGTATATGATCAATTAAAAATGAAGCCTGAATCTAACGTGACGTAAAATTTAGTAATGAACGTCCTTGATACGTGTAACTCGGTTTTCAGAGCTTGAAGCTGGTATTAAGGTGGGAGAGATTGTTTCGTTACATCACCTTAATGTTATTACGTAATGCGGCTAATCAAAATCCAAACGATATTCATGATTCAGGTCTAATCCTAGGAGGAATCTCCGTATGTTTTTGAGTTAAAAAAAAAAGAAGAATTTCTGTGGCCACGCTTGGCTTATCGATGACATGTGAGTAACCCCTCTAATGTTAGGGTTGGAAACATCTGCAGTGTGAGCCCTAATCTCGAAATGAAGGAATCGCTAAGTTCGCATCACGTGTTTTATTTATCCAGCCATGTAGGCAAATTAAAAATACAGCGGAGCCCCTTCTCATGACGTGTACGATACTGCCCTCTACAGCATGGAAATTTAATTCTGTGTGCAGATTTCTCCTCGCTTTTGATTTTACGGGAATCTCCTAAAGCTGTCACCTGGTTCGTTCCTGTTCTCTCTCTTTTTCCATCTATGGTACCTACAAGTATACTGAAGAATAAAGTATGACAAACAGCAGAGATGAATGACGGGAAGAGACAGTGGGTTGTAATCTACCTTCAAGCCTAGGAGACACATCAAAGACTACAGGATACATCACGGGCTGGTGTATTATCAGGAATTTTTAGACTATTCTTTCAAAGTTACTCTGGTGAACAGGTAGTCTAGAAATCAGTCAAAGCGATATGCTTGTATAACGACGACTTTCTAGAACGCCGAACATGGGAGGACAGCGAGAGTGGGTTTCCGGTCCGCCAGCATCTTCTGTGTTTCTGTGTCAGACATCATCTCTCTGTCCGTCTAGCTTTTTTATCATTTCGTGGTATTCGGTTGTGAAAAAATGTCCGTCTATTCATACAGTCGCTGTTAATTAAATACTTGATTGTGATAAAAAGATTTGTTCATTTGAGATATCCGTTTATCGTGAACTCCGATTTAAGAAGAATGTTTTAGTCGCCCAAACTTCATTAATGAAATTATCATCGTTTCTTGTGGACAGATTGAGGTCTGAAGTAGGAATAACCAGCCTTGAAATTCTGTACCTCTTATTATAAGTGTTATTTGTAAACATGTGGACGTTATGTCATGTCGTTTTATTAGTTAGAAAGTTGAATTTTAGCTCGAAATTATTTATTTAATATTTTCATTCATTACACATTTTCTTTGAGACTTTTATCTCATTCGTATCTCTATCTACGTGTTTCCTTTTGTCACATTCATCTTCCATTTCTTTCAGCTTATAATAAAAAATTAAACACTTATTATTTCAAAGTTCCCGTCACCCATATTAGTCTACACCTATTACTGAGATTCAAACCGAGTAATTATCGGAAAAAATACTACAGAATTTCAGCGTACGTCATTGATTCAGAATTTATTTTAAAATGATTCACTCTAAACACGCTACTGTACATGTCCATAAAACTACGTACTGTATCAGAAGGTAAAGACCTTAATCACGCGTAGGGTAAATTATAAGGTTCATATTCGTTTGTTTCTTTACGGAACCAAAATGTGATCGGAACATTTATTTATCTTACGTAGAAACAGAGTCGTAAATTTTTCATCCTTTCCGCTAATGAACAAGCTTGGCTTTCATTAGATTGCAGTGGGGCAGCTTGTGTTGGCATTAACAATTCCGGAGGTCCGCTGCCCGTCGTCCATGTCACCCGTCGTAGAACTCGTCTCCTCGGGGTGGCCGTCCACTTGGCGTGTTCTGACACGCCCTGAAATATTAAGAATGTTTTCAGCTACGAAGCAGCCACGTTTCAGTCGTCTGTTATTCACAAAGTGCGTCTTCTCTGTACCCCGCGGTCATTGACGGTCGTGAAATTAGATTTACTCCTCAAATTATTTTATTTATTTAGTGTTCTGTCTGAGGACAGGTCCATATGAACAGGATCCTTCCATCCTTTTCTCGGACTGGGACCTGTTCATATACGTTCTTGGCAGATGATCCAGAAGTGGTTTTCCATTGCCTTCTTCTGTGTGTGAATGGAGTAATTGTTGGGATGCCACGGAGAAACCGGGGAAGCCCCCGGAGGAAAACTCCGTGTTGTGTAGACCACGGCCTTGCCCAACACAAGTTATAAATACGGGCACCGCCGGGAATCGAACCCGAGACACCAGGATTACAAGCGTTCTAACCGCTAGACCACCGTGGCTACTCCTCAAATACCTCACTATAATTACTTATGCTAGGTCAGCCTCGCCCATAAAAAAATACGAAATTGTCTGATACCAATTTCAGAAAAATCAACTTTATAAAATTCGTCCTATTTTGACCGTTTTAATATTATTACTGTAATTATGTATGTATTATCAGTGTTTGCCTGTTATTGGATTCTTGCTGTTGGCAAATAAATAATTTAATTTAATTTAATTAAATACAAGCGTTAATTATAAGGACCGTGTTCTGCTTTTAAAATAGAGCCAAAAATTTTCTGTGCATTTGATTTGTTAGCCAAAACGAGAAACATCAGGATTTCTGAAGTAAATTTACTTATTATATGTCAGCATAACAGCGTCTTAATGTCTACAGATGTCCTCAGAAATTGTGGGGCGAGATTTACAAAATCTGTCTGACAAAGGAAGAAACTCGATTATTTACATCCGATCTGTATTAAATATTATTTGTTTTTCCCGTCTGACAGCGAGAACGGAGAACTTCCTTGACAAAGGCGACACGCGATCTGTCTGTACGGCAGAAGGTCTTTGTGTTTCCTTCCTATGACAACGGAAGTCCAAATCCGCACACTGCGAAAGTACGCTCTGGTATTTATAAAAAATTAATTAATTAATGTTAACACGTGCTTTCTTGGCGCACTGATGCAAAGTGATGTAACGTGTCTTAGTTCGTGTATCGCTAAGATTTCCTGAACCGAAACTGTCAGGCATCGATGTGTTTTTGATTAGACTAAATGCATATTTGCGATTTAAAAGCGCTAACTGTGATTGAAGTCTTTTAAATGTTCAATTTTCAACCGACAAGTAGGACTTGACTTTATCACGTATTTTTAAGTTTTATGTTATCGGTAACTAGACGAAATAAAATGTTCTAGGTCTATGAGTAGTTTCAGATTTTAAATGTAGTGGGATTACACTTTTAAGTTTTTTTTAAAAAAAAATATTTATTTATACATTTAGCGGATAGTGTCAGACATAATAACACTGAGAATTTTACATATCAGGGTATGTTTTTGGCTGCATGGTCCTTATATAATAAAATATTTTTATTACCAAAACTAGTATTTATACCAGATACAGGCCGAAATACGTAGATAAAGGCAGAATTACGTACGAATGGAAGAAATGATTGAAGAATGTAAGAAACAAAACGTAAAATGAAAGTAAGTTAAAGGAAGGGTATGAAGAGAAAGGAAAATTATGGAAGGAGCTAAGAAAAAGATAATGTAGGTATTTACAGTCGATCTATTACGTTGGCTTAAAACCACATTCGGGGTTGCATTAATGAGATGCAGGATAAGAGATGGGAAATTATCGAGATGTCTCATTTGTTGTCTTGGATATCTTCTGTCGACTGGATATAAAATCAGTAACGAGCTACAACGGCCAAGTTTTGCCTGTTGTAAGCTTCTTTTTTTTTTAAAGAGAGCCAATCAGCGTTCTGCTGCTGAGTTATGCTGTTTGAATATAAGTGATAGTTTAATTAATACAACAACCCACCACCCGCATCTTGATAGACTCTTCTTCTGAAGTGGCCGAGGGATTTACATTCTCCCCTCCCCTCCCCTCCCCTCGGCAGCCTCTGTCTGCCAGCGCCGCGACGCCATTTTCGATACGTCAGGTCCTAGATCATTCCACATCATTTTGTTACCATTATAAAATCCCAAAATCCGCTATAAAAGAATGTCTCAATTTCACATAACCTCTCCCGGTTGCGAAAGTAATTTTGGAATTGTGATCCTCCCCCCCCCCCTCCCGACGCCAAATTCTGTCCCCCCTCACCCCTTCTGGCTTCATCTCGCTCACTCTTCCTTCCCGTCTCATATCCCACCCAACTACTCAGCGAGGCAGTCATGCTTAAAAAGCTGCTAAAAAGCTTCTCTGCATTTTGATTTAATGAGTTTAATGTCATTATGCCGCGATGATTTTCATCGTTCATTCGCCATCGGCGGTTAAAAGGGCATTCAGAACCACTCAAGTAGAAGTGATCACCTTCTTGGAAGAGGTTGCGGGCGCTGGAAGGGGTCGAATTGGGGAGGTTGGGGTTTAGTTCTCACTTCCCGCAAACCGACGGATTTCAACCTATTCCCTTCAACACACTTTTCTCCTTATTCTCTCCTTCCAAATCCGTTTACTAACTCAGGCTATTTTTAGGATTGTACAAATAAAACTATATTAAGCCCTTCAAATGAGAAAGGTGTGTGTGTGTTTTTTTTTTTTGTTTTTTTTTAGAATCAGGGGTACACGCCTGCGCAGTTCGGCACATAATTTATCTGCAATCTTTTCCTTTAGAGACAAACATGGAGGACGCGCGTGTCAAGGAGTTTCTATTTACCGCGTGTTTGACTATTGGTCTAGTAAAACAGACTGTCTTATAAACAGTAACCCAGAAAATGTATTAGACGTGTATCTTATTCCCATGGCCGCCAAGGTAACCGGACTTCACATAATTGAACTTTTCGTCGTACACCTTCGCTGTAGATGTTATTCGGGCGAAGCGTGCTGTAGACCAGGTATTATTATTATTATTATTATTATTATTTAGTGTTCTGTCTGACGACAGGTCCATATGAACAGGATCCTTCCATCCTTTTCTCGGACTGGGACCTGTTCATATACGTTCTTGGCAGATGATCCAGAAGTGGTTTGCCATTGCCTTCTTCTGTGTGTGAATGGAGTAATTGTTGGGATGCCACGGAGAAACCGGGGAAGAAGCCCCCGGAGGAAAACTCCGTGTTGCCTAGACCACGGCCTTGCCCAACACAAGTTATAAATTCGGGCACCGCCGGGAATCGAACCCGAGACCTCAGGATTACAAGGCCAGCGTTCTAACCGCTGGACCACCTCATCTTATTATTATTTAGTGTTCTGTCTGACGACAGGTCCATATGAACAGGATCCTTCCATCCTTTTCTCGGACTGGGACCTGTTAATATACGTTCTTGGCAGATGATCCAGAAGTGGTTTGCCATTGCCTTCTTCTGTGTGTGAATGGAGTAATTGTTGGGATGCCACGGAGGAAAACTCCGTGTTGCCTAGACCACGGCCTTGCCCAACACAAGTTATAAATTCGGGTACCGCCGGTAATTTCTAGTGGGATCTGTAAAGAAATTTACTGTGTTATGAGATGGACATGCTAATGCTGCTCTACACAGAGATACAGACAGATTTGAACGTATGAACACTAATAACGCAAAGCAAACGAGCATAAGAATTTTGTCTCCTCTAAATAAGAAATTATTGTAATCACGTCCTTCTGACATGATGTCTTACTGAATTCTATAAAATGGATTTATGTCGTTGAATAGGCTTATGATTAACTGTATATGACGTGTCAAGGACAGTGTGAAATCGTCTCTGGGTTAATCAGGCCGACCATTGAGACGGTATCTTACATATTTATCTCGTTTATCTCAGCATGTGCACTGGAACTTGACCTCAAGAATGGCATCGGTGTACTTCTGAGGGCACCTCAAAGGAAACTGTCCTTCAACTCCTCCCTGTGAATCCAGACATCTTCATTCTCATCCAATTTTCCTCTGCAGACATAAGCTGATGATTGTCGTTTATCTGCAGCTTCAAGACCTCGGGATGCGGGTCTCAATGGATGCGATGTCCGGGGGAGTCACTCACATGACGTAGATAACCAGACACTGTGTAAGATAAAGGGGCAGATTCTCTAGTTGTTTGCTGTTTGACTACCTCACAAGGAATCTGGAGCTAATTCAGGTTATTGTAGATGATGGTATTAATTCAGGAGTCTTCACAGACGTCGTCGTCTATGTGGGGTTTAGATGACAAATTTCTGGCTCAGACGAACATAAGGTATCTTGGAAATTAATTTCTAGTTTAAATGTTTCGTAAATATCATGATTATTTCATACTAAGAATTCGTTCTTAAGAAGATATTGATAGATTGACGATGTTTCAACTACAGCGTTTTCATGACGTTGAATCACGTGACGCTTTATAAGGAGAATGTAAGGATTTGAAAATAGGCAGTTTTTGTGTACTCCTGTTAATATCTGAAGGCTGGAAAGCACCGGACAGCTGACATTCGATAGTTTAATGCACAGAAATCCCTCTAATGACAGAAATATTTGCATTTGCGATGTTTGTTTTGCGAAAACGATACGCATTTCTGTGCTGCGAATTATTGAGGTGGACGTAATCGGTGGGAGATATGTACTTTTTGGAGGGGGGGGATACAAGTCAATTCAGGTAGACGAAAAGTAATAATAAAAAATCTCAAGCTGTTCGTTCAGTCTTATTTTAATTACGATTCGTACAGAACTAATATTAAATTATTTTTCACCCTGTTTTGTCTTATTGAATAATATAGTATTCCTGTTGGGTTATTTATTTTATTTTATATTTCGGACATGTAATATTTTTATTTGCTCCAAATTATCTGGAATTTACCTGCCCGATTGTATAACTCATCTTCATTATTTAGAATTTATATAATTACTGTGACTGATATAATGTGAAACACGTGTTTTTTGTGGTCAGATGTTACTAGCCTCTCGAAATGATCTGGACTACAATATGTCGGTTTGCAGTAATGCGTAGAAAATCATATAAGAGACTAACATGATATTGAAACCACTTAAAATTTTGTTGAACGATATTGTATTGCCTTGTGATATTCCTGTCCAATTACTTTCACAAAACCAAGCCCTCTTGTGTTTTCCATCATACGGCAGGACTTTTATAATGTTTAGTGCTTGGCAGGACACTATACGCGAATCCTTTCCCCATCTCAGTCTGTAAAAAAAAAATATAATCTGAAAAATATAATCAGTTTTGTCGTGCCACTAGACATCTCTGCGTGGAAATGTTTAATTTTCCAACATTCCAATGAAAATTATGGGGAAGCATTGATTTTCGACCCCCCCACCCCCACCCCAATCTTTCATATTGAAACTGAGACCAATGCTTCAGGTTTCAATACATCCGAATTGCAATTCCAAGAACAAACACGCGTAATCCTTTATCCAGGTACTCAGCTGGTCACACACACACACACACACATGCAGACACATTCGAAAGAGTAACGAAGTGTTGGAATAATAAGGATTTTCTGTAGTTATTGCATGTGACGATCGCGGCAAAGCGGGAACCTTCAATAATACTCTCGTATCACGTATAGCAATTGGTTTTTTTTCTTTCAAAATTCCTTCTCTTATACCAGCCCAAAATAACATGATAAAAACATAAACACGATGTATACGAAGACGGCGTGAACTTGAAGCTAATATAGTGGTAGGTTGTTAACACACATGCGTCGACCGGGTATATGGTACAAGACATTTCGTGAGAAATGTCTCATCTTTTTAAAGATCCTGAAGATTTTTCACGCTGTTCATAATAGGGTGTGCCACGGTGGTCTAGCGGTTAGAACGCTGGCCTTGTAATCCTGGGGTCTCGGGTTCGAATTTATAACTTGTGTTGGGCAAGGCCGTGGTCTAGGCAACACGGAGTTTTCCTCCGTGGCATCCCAACAATTACTCCATTCACACACAGAAGAAGGCAATGGCAAACCACTTCTGGATCATCTGCCAAGAACGTATATGAACAGGTCCCAGTCCGAGAAAAGGATGGAAGGATCCTGTTCATATGGACCTGTCGTCAGACAGAACACTAAATAAATAAATAGTTCACAACCATTTGACTTCACCCTGAGTCAGTTGCATCCAATCCATAATGTTACAATCTTTTTAACAAGTATAAAGTTACTGATGATGGAGACAGGAATTACTTGCGAAAATTCGACCAGATCGCACGGGGCATCAACCCAGAAGACGGCAATCTTCAAAATAGGGAGGAATTAGACGAATATGATTGCAGGAATGTCATAATTTTATGTTTCTCTCTCACCCGTAAGTGTTCTTTTAGAAACTGTGCACTTCTACTTCAGACCGATTTCAGATGTTTCCACACGCACTCACAACGCCTGTCTGCGGGCAAGTAGTCTTGGTTCCCCTGCCCATGGTTTATAGGCTACTCTGTCCAGGCAATATTCCTGTTTCCGCCATATATTGTTTTGTTTATGAGATCCGTTTTGTGACATCGGGACTTGGATCGTCGCCATGGCTGGCGAAGTAAGTGGACCGTAGGACCAGAGAGATGCAGTTGGAAGTAGAAAGAGGCACCTTCCTGCTATAGGGTGTGTGATAAGGCTCAGCTAATTTTCCCCTCTTTCGTTCTGTCGTAACAATTACAGCGTAGACGTCCTCGTCCGGACTTAAGTCACTTCAGATAATTTACTTACATCTCTCTAAAACAATGTCTGTGTATGGGAACACGTCTAGATTAGTTATTTGTTGTAGTTTTATGATTGTTTATGTGTTTTTAGTGTATTTTTATTAGTGTTTACTTATTGTAAGGTTTCTGATGAAGGTAACAATTCTGTTGATGGTATTAATTATTATTATTATTTACACCGCTTAATCTAATTTATAATCCGATGTTTATACCGAAGTAATTACAATTTAAACAGCAATTATTCTTAAAGAATGAAATTAGATCATTAAATTCCTGAAAGTCAGAAGAACGGGATATGTAGCTCGTATTAGAGGGATAAAAATGCATTTGTAAGTGGATTAATCTGGCTAAGGATACGTAATAATGATGGGTTCTTGTGAAGATAGTAATAATCTTTGAATTCCTTAGAAAGTGGTGAGATTTTTGGGTGTTTTTTTTTCTAGCTGGGGCATGTGTTAGCTTGCCAAGAGGAACTGTCTTATGCGGAGTTAATTTGTCAGCTTAATTTTATGAAATTGCATAGCGTTATAAAATTTTACGAGACTCTGATGTATGGAAAAGTGGTCTGGAAGGGTTGATCTGTCGCTGTCCAGTTAACGGAGTACGTTCATCAGAACAATTTCGTATATCTACTGAGCGACGACAGGACTTTACACTAGCCCATTGAAGAAAGTTTCTATTAAGCTAACGCGTAAAAAATAATAATATTAATTGACTTTAAAAGTAATTAATACCACGAGTTCTTCACTTTGCTTTCAAATTTAAATTAGCTGATTTTGTTTACGTTGTAATAAAATAAATTTTATCAAATTTGCCACGACATAAATCTATGATACGTCGTTGGCATTTGAGTGCGTTTTGCAGTTTCATAATGAAACTTGAGCCAAATTTGGATCACGGCGGAAATCTGAATAGTATTAATTATTCACAAGCTGAGGTTTATACAAGGCGGAAATAATGACTAGTTTTAACATCGTCTGATATTAACTTAATCCATCTAACCATTCCTTTCAGGAAATAGTCTGGTGCCAAAGCATATTCGCAGACGAATTCAAGTAAATACTAGGCTTTGTTCGCAATCACTTATGAAGTAGTGTTATTTTAAGTGATGTTCTGTAAATCTTCCCATACCCAGAACTAGCTTCACTCCCGCACATTTGCCTTAATTGTAAGTGACTGACCTGGCGAGGGGGGGGGGGCGGACAGAACGTGTAATTCAATGGCAGACTATATAAAGCCGAAAGCTAACATAAGAATGGGGCGATTAGTCAGATGATGGCAAACAGAAAGTACGCTTGGACTCCGGTTCTGTAGAACTAAAAAAAACACCGGAGCTTAAAAAAGCAAATGTTTTAACAAAAAAATGCGTTGTTGATAAAAGAATTAGTTTGACAAATAAATACTGGATCTCTAAGCATGTCTGGTCGTCTCTTAGCGACTAAGAGGTGAAAAAACTTTGTTGGCCAATCACCAACTTTGACACAGAACACGTTTATATCCGTTGAAATGCTTCTGAATTCGAACATTTATTCCCCCCCCCCTGGGTTTCTGTAACTGTGAAGGCTGGAGAGAAATATGCATATTAAAAACCATTACGTTCTTTTGAAAAAAATATTAATTTTTTTTTTTTTACATTTAATATGATCTAAAATAATTTTGGACCAAATCTTGGACTAGGTCGACCACAGGACTCAACAAATTAGACTTTTATTTTTGTTTCACCTGTAGACGGAACATTTTTTTACATTTAATATGATCGAAAATAATTTTTGACCAAATCTTGGACTAGGTCGACCACAGGACTCAACAAATTAGACTTTTATTTTTGTTTCACCTGAAGACGGAAATTTTTTTTACATTTAATATGATCAAAAATAATTTTGGACCAAATCTTGGACTAGGTCGACCACGGGACTCAACAAATTAGACTTTTATTTTTGTTTCACCTGAAGACGGAAAATTTTTTTACATTTAATATGATCAAAAATAATTTTGGACCAAATCCTGGACTAGGTCGACCACAGGACTCAACAAATTAGACTTTTATTTTTGTTTCACCTGAAGACGGAAATCGTGTTTTTTTTAAAAAAAACATAGACGTCAGAAATTGTGACTGAGGGTCCTTTCCGTGCTTTTCCTCGGTATAAACCATGCATTAAAGTATGCCACGGCAGTTTTCATCCAATTCCGTCCTACTTCACTATCATTCATGCATGCCTTTTCTTACTTTTTTAAAGTTGTATTCCGTCCTTTACCGTTATGAAAAGTACAGATTTGTAGTCTGCCTGCCAATCTCTTGTTCTGAGCGCAGAAATAGAATAATCTGTATCAACCTGTTGCGTGTCCTGAAATCGTATAAACTTTCTGTGGCTCTAGTTAGAAAGCAAGGGCTTTGAAAATTGGAGCTGCAAAGTTATATTAACATTTCGTAGAGCGAAAAGGCGTAGTAAAGTGTTTTATACCCGACACGTGAGACAGTGCGTCCATAGGAATACGTAGGCTGACTGATGGCCTTGCAAGACGGACGAACGGGCACCTGGCTTCAACAACAAGACTGGATGTAATTAATTAGATTTCATGTAGACGCTGCGCCCCGAGCTGAATAATACAGCGAAGCCCATCCAACTTATTTTCACATACAAGGCGAGACATGCCTCCAGCCCCAAATTCATGCGAGAGAGAAAGGGTCTGTTTGTGTTTGGGCGAAGGTGTGTTGTGTGTTCACTTGTGTTTGTGTGCAAGGATGTGGACTTTGTGTGTGGGTTTGCGAGTAAATATATCTCTCTGATTATACGATCTGAGTACACATGTATGCTTAATACGTTTATAGTCGTGCTTTTTAAAGTAAAGGAAAAGTTGTCCCTGTACATCGCCGTCAACGTTGGGTTCCACGCGATCCAGACTTTAAGATAAACGTAGGTGGTCAATTTATGTTTTATCGCAAGGTATCTCCGAGCTTGGTTGATTACTGCCAGACAGCTGTGGCAGGAGGGGAGAGGAAGTGACCGCGCACAAGGCGTCTTAACCCCACTACTATTTCCATCTCTTATTGTGATGCAACTCAGACTCTGGGATATTCTGCATCCAAGATCCCCTTAACCGTATTGAATCCCAGATTAAAGTTTCCATATGGGACGTTGAGTGAACGCGTTAATGAGTCTCGACGGTTTGGCAGCTGAAAAGGTTCCCTTTCTTACCGGGACTCGAACCTCTGACGATTAGCCCCAGTTATCACTCGGCGGACGGACAGAATGCATCTGAGTTTATATTTTTTTAACACGGCCATGTTATCGGTTAAAAATGGTTGTGGTTTTTTTAATTCTGGAGAGATGTTTTGGTGATCGAACATGACGTCACCTGCGATTGATTTTTTTTTTGCATAGTCACAGCGATATTGCGAGTTTATTAATCGAATATAATTGTATCGAATTACAGCCATCAGTAAATTTATTAACATGAGTTACGTGAATTTAAGATCGCTGTATAATTGTACGCACTTCAAGATATAATCCCTAGGAACATTTTCAGAATTAAAGAGATTAAAATTAGAGGAGTTGTGTCTCTGAGGTTCGCTACGGGGGGCTGGAAACTGTGCCGATGTAAGATGAAATATCTGAAGAATTGTGTCTCGGTGGTTATCCATTTCTTGACTGAAGTTCTGTGCGGGTCAAACCTTAAAATTAGTGTTGACGCACTTAAATACGGCAGTACATCGAAGCAGATGCGAACGTGTCTTAAGTACACGTTGTATAAAAATATGGGTAGCTGAAGAGTCATCTTCGTATAAAATTTTATGACAGAAAATTTACTACGTTTAAATTAAAATGATTCTATGAGTTAGTGAGTCAGAAGTATACGCCTATACTTTTGAGAGAAAAAAAGATAGATAGAGAGAGAGAGAGAGAGATAGAAGACGCCGTAATTGAGCGAGCGAATGAGAATGAGAGTAAGTAAGCATGAATAAAATATTACGAATATAACCGAATAGGAAGCGAAACCTTTGTGTTGAGGAGGCAAGCCACTGCGAGGGCAATAGAACGGATGACAAGTTCTCCTGCGTCCCCCAGCGGTAAATTCCGGGATTCAACTCTCTCTCACTCCCCCCCCCCCCCCCCCCCCAACTTCCACCTACCACATTCTACGAACACTGGACCCAGTGCTTGGCGTTAAATCCCCAGTTGATGAAGGACCTGGTCCATATATCCTGGCAGGATACGAATATCTGTTAGGCCCACACCCTCTCTCCTCTATCCTGGACCTCACTCCTACACGTTCACACGCGGACTAACACGCTATTGCTGAATGCATCGCGATAGCATTCCGCGGGGTTTGTTTTTAATTAGGACCGCTGTGGATTCTGAGATAACGCAACTCCAAAAACTCTGTTCGCCTTCTGAGTTGGAGACGGGACAACTCAAACGCCGTAGGGTAATGAATAAATTGTCCCTTAATAAAAAGGGATTTTTGAGGTTACCAAGGATACAGGCCAGACAAAGTAAATGAAGTCTCAGATATGTCAGACAGATTTGGCTTTGGCGAGTGTTTTCTCGTGACATCACGAAGATATCTCGAAACAAAAGATACAAAATACGTGTATAAGATACATTAAATTTACACATATGGGTTTTATATTCACACTTAACTAACTAACTAACTAGATGGCTTACGGAACGCGAAGGTTCATCACCGAACTAACCAAAGCCCTCCACCGGACCCTGTCCTGGGCCAACGAAATCCAGTCTCCTTCAACTCCTATCTCCCACAGATCCCGCTTCAGATTATCCTCCCATCTACGTCTAGGTCTCCCCAGAGGTCTCTTCCCCTCAGGCTTCCCAAATAGTGGACCCAACTAACCAGATGGCTTAGGGAACCCGAAGGTTCATCACCGAATTAACCAAAGCCCTCCACCGGACCCTGTCCTGGGCCAACAAAATCCAGTCTTCTTCAATTCCTATCTCCCATAGATCCCGCCTGAGATTATCCTCCCATCTACGTCTAGGTCTCCCCAGAGGTCTCTTCCCCTCAGGTTTCCCAACCAGTACCCGGTGCACACGTCTTGTCCCATCCATGCGCGCTACATGCCCAGCCCATCTCATTCTTCTCGACTTAATCACCCTGACAATACTGGGGGAGGAGTACAGATTTTTAAGCTCGTCATTATGCAGTTTTCTCCACGCCCCATCGTCTTCCCTCTTAGGCCCAAATATCCTCCTCAACACCCTGTTCTCAAACACCTGCAATCTGTGTTCCTCCCTCTGAGTGAGAGACCATGTTTCGCACCCATACAAAACAACAGGCAAGATTATTGTTTTGTATACTTTAATTTTCAGGTTTTTTAGAAATCAGACGGGAAGATTTATATTCACACTTACTAATTCATATCAACCTTTCACTTCAGATGAAAATGTCAGTGCTTTAGCGAACTGAATAGAACATCTTAATGTCTGTCGCAATCTGAAAACCCTTTGTATCCGAAGTTCTCGTAAATAATATTTAATGATTCGGTCCGTACCGAAAAGAAAACACGACTCTTAACCATTACAAATATCAACTTATTAACGCTGTTTAATATATTATTAATTTATTAAGAGTTTCACAGTAGATTTTGCGTAAATTCTGCTGTATTTTGGGGATTACCACTGTCATGAGTTAAATGTATGCGTCTCACGTTTCACATCCTTAGGTGTTCCGCGATGCTTTTAAGATTTGACGCAGCTAAGGCTGAAATGTCGTCAACTTTTCATTCCACGACTGAAATTACTTCACGGTGGTGACTTGTAATGTTCAAAAAAAAAAGTTTTGAACGTGCCTTCGTCAGTAGCCCCGAAGACAAGTTTAACAAAGGCGTAGCATCCGTGTTAGCCCGGCTAACACGGCTAACATGATAGTTTGACATTTGAATTTTAACGATAAATTTACGTGTTATGTTAGAGTAATTAATTAAGTGTGCCATTTCGTAAGAATGTGACCACTCACGATTTCTCGGGTCACAGTGGTCATCTTGGCCCTGTAGGGAAGATCTGTAATTTTGTTAACATACTTAAGTAGGCGTATGATATTAACACGTTGTCCATGTAATGTGTTCACTTTTAGACTTTTTATGGACTTCACACGGTTGGACCTCACTCAGTGTTATCAATCCGCAGTCCCGAGATAAAATCTTGGTCCATAGACCGACTGTCCTGACTGGGGTTTTTAATGATTTTCCTCAGACTCTCCAGGCAAATGCCGAGAAGAAACTTAAATTAGGCCAAGACAGCTTACTTCCTTATCCTTTCCATTGCATTATTAATTAATTGTATTATTCAGGGCTGTGTAGTCTGATCTACATAAATAAACATAAATAATTTAAATAAATGATTTGTTCTCGAAACTAAATTCTAAATTTGTAGTTTAGATGCGTCATGTTTGTGTTGGAATGGTTGCATTAATAAATATATATTAGTTTTAAAGATAAAAATAACAATAAAAACCTGAGGATGATGCAATAGCATCGAAACATGTCGTAAAATAATATGCGCTGAAATGTAACATCGTAATAACGATGAAAAGCGCCAAATTTTAATTTTAACAACAACATTTTAAAAAAATCAAGTTTGTGTATAGACTGAAATAATAAATAAATATATACTAAATTCTAAATATTTGCAAATCTAAATTTTTTAGTTATTTCTGGAGGAGAATTAACTTTCGTGCGAATTATAAGATGCAATTAAAATATAATTGCCAATCTGTCTATTGGTACCTAAAATGAATTTATAAAAAATATAATCTTTTATTGCCTAAGTTCCTCGTGAATTGTGTGCGAACATTATTTTTCATTCATTTCTCGGGTACCGTCAGTGTGATGCTCTCACATTGGAATCCATCTATTACCGTCTGCGAGAGAAACGTGTTCTCCTTCTTGTGGCATCTCAAGACGGACGCACTGCGTTACGTAACTGAAAACATATATCAATCATTAGTATCTTGCCCGCCATCATTAATATCCATATTACAATTAACTACATCAAACATCCATTTCGACAATTCTTCTATCTCTTTTCATCAATTGATACATACTCTGGGTATCTGTGGAAATGTAAACAAGTCCTGATGTTTACAAACTTCTTCCTCAATATTTATTAAGCTCCAGGACTAGCGTGTTTTTTTATTATTATTATTTTTTATATACGTCAACAGCTCACGGCTCTCGAAGTGATATTCACGACTAAAGTAACTGTAAGAATCTCAAGTCGTGGCCGATAATAATGAACCTTATATTCAAGGACCTTTCTAATGTTTATCGCTGTTTAAAACAAAAGAAATTTCTTTAAATTAATATTGGAGTTACATGTTGCATTGATATTCACAGAAATACAAGAGACAGCTTTAATTTAAAATATATAATAAAATTCAGGTCAATACACAAAACTTTATTTGGATGTTAAAATTTAAAATTTAAATGTTAAAATTTAAAATTTTAAATTTGCGCCATTCATCACTATAAGGATGTTACATTAGAGCGCTTTCATTCATTTCACAACATGTTTCGATGTAATACATCATCTTCAGGTGTTGTTTTTTAAAACTATTTTATATTATAATGCATGCCTTTCAATATATTCATTATTGTAACATGTGTTCCGCTGATCCTCCCGTTTTACGCATCTTATGTTTGTTTTGATTATTCTGTAAATGAAAGGCATGCATTATAATATAAAATAGTTTTAAAAAAACAACACCTGAAGATGATGTATTACATCGAAACATGTTGTGAAATGAATGAAAGCGCTCTAATGTAACATCCTTATAGTGATGAATGGCGCAAATTTAAAATTTTAAATTTTAACATTTAAATTTTAAATTTTAACATCCAAATAAAGTTTTGTGTATTGACCTGAATTTTATTATATATTTTAATCAAAAACACAAACATGACGCATGTAAACCTTAAGCTTTAATTTCTTTCACAGTTCCATCTATACCAAGTGGTCTTTTCCTCAAGGTATTTCTTCTAATACCTTTAATTCATTTATAATCTATCCTATGCATGCTACACACCCACCACATCACAATTTTTTTTTGTATTACTCTAAGTATACTTGGTAAAGGCTACAAATTATGAATCTTCTAATTACGAGGTTTTATTCAGTCGCAAAGAAAACTAATTATAATTTTAAATCGTAACACCGTGAGGTTCTTTGAGTTGTCAAGAGTCCTTTCTTATGTACACGTGAACACATATATATAGTGGCTAAGGTAGAGTTGGGGTTGAGTAGGGGGTGGATAGTCGCAATGTGCAATGCAGTCACGTGAGAATAATTCACTCTCTGTCTCTCTCTCCGTCTTCAAATGAAGGCAGATATGGACCTCTGTAAGGAGAAGGTGTTGTAGGGTGGCATATAAAGAGCATTTCATAGGACGACTGTCTTAGGGATAGCCTATAATACTCCTTGAGATTTTAGTCATGCATTTCCCATTTTCATGGGTTACAATAATATAAATCATCTCGTAGGACAGCCAAACTGTATACGTGCCTTACCTACATGATGCATGTGGGGTTGAAGACGTTCAGGTTAAGAGGGTGGCATTGTCTTAATAGCCACCCGTTTTCTCTCTCCATCCCCCAACCCCCGCAAACATACACAGAGTTTATACAGCTCTAGCCGAGTAGAGTAAATAGCATACCGTCCAGGGGTGGGGCGAAAATGAAGCTCATTGCCTTAGGCTGTTAATAAAGCGTAAGACTATTTATATTTATAGTTTATGTAACGACGCTTGACGGAATGCGCAAGGAACCTTATGGTACTTCGGTAATTCATGTTGTTTAAAGTAAGTCGGACGGGTTTAAACCTATTTTTTTTTATCGTAATTTGAATTTAAATGAATAATTAATGATTCAATTACAACTTTATATAGGTCACGATACATACTTTATTTTTTATTTATTATATTCTCATAGTTCCGGTATATTTATCAGGAGGCAAGACTCAACATTCCTAATTAACACAGCAAACACACTTGCCCTACGAGGGATTTGAACCGACGAACACAATGTTCGAATATTCAAGACTGAGCGCACTTAAGAACACGTGTTACCGTCTGTGGCAGAGTTCTGACACGTTTCTCATTCTCAAGTGAAATCAGCCCCCTGGTTTAACCATGCTGAGGCCTCGCCCATTTTTATCCACATGTCGCCCTGATAAATTTCCAACCAGGGCACCGATTTTCATGAAACTCGGTACGAACGTCATGCCAGAGGACGCTCCTATCGATATTAATTCGATGTGCATACTGAATTATTTAGGTGGGGGGGGGGGGAGGGTGGAGTAACTGTAGCACGAAATAACATCGGGTCCTATAATGTACGTATAAACGCCATGGTTTATGTAGGGCACTCTTGGAATATCTGACAGTAATGTTTGGGGGATAATGGAATGCGTGTATAGAATTTTAGTAGTGAAATTTTTTTGAAAAGGCACTTGGAAGGCAAGCAAGTAGAATGACATAAGATAGGTTAGGTTAGGTTGAGTTGGGTTAGGTTAGGTTAGGTTAGGTTAGGTTAGGTTAGGTTAGGTTAGGTTAGGTTAGGTTAGGTTAGGTTAGGTTAGGTTAGGTTAGGTTAGGTTAGGTTAGGTTAGGTTAGGTTAGGTTAGGTTAGGTTAGGTTAGGTTAGGTTGGGTTAGGTTGGGTTAGGTTAGGTTAGGTTAGGTTAGGTTAGGTTAGGTTAGGTTAGGTTAGGTTAGGTTAGGTTAGGTTAGGTTAGGTTAGGTTAGGTTAGGTTAGGTTAGGTTAGGTTAGGTTAGGTTAGGTTAGGTTAGGTTAGGTTAGGTTAGGTTAGGTTAGGTTAGGTTGAGTTAGGTTAGGTTGAGTTAGGTTAGGTTAGGTTGAGTTGGGATGGATTGAGTTGTGTTAGGTCAGGTTGAGTTAGGTTAGGTTAGGTTAGGTTAGGTTAGGTTAGGTTGAGTTAGGTTAGGTTGAGTTAGGTTAGGTTATGTTAGTTTAGGTTAGGTTAGGTTGAGTTGTGTTAGGTTAGGTTAGGTTGAATAAGGTTAGGTTAGGTTAGGTTGAGTTAGGTTATGTTATGTTAGTTTAGGTTAGGTTAGGTTGAGTTAGGTTAGGTTGAGTTAGGTTAGGTTAGATTAGATTAGGTTAGTTTAGGTTAGGTTAGGTTAGGTTAGGTTAGGTTAGGTTAGGTTAGGTTAGGTTAGGTTAGGTTAGGTTAGGTTAGGTTAGGTTAGGTTAGGTTAGGTTAGGTTAGGTTAGGTTAGGTTAGGTTAGGTTAGGTTAGGTTAGGTTAGGTTAGGTTGAGTTAGGTTAGGTTGAGTTAGGTTAGGTTGAGTTAGGTTAGGTTAGGTTGAGTTGGGATGGATTGAGTTGTGTTAGGTCAGGTTGAGTTAGGTTAGGTTAGGTTAGGTTAGGTTAGGTTAGGTTGAGTTAGGTTAGGTTGAGTTAGGTTAGGTTATGTTAGTTTAGGTTAGGTTAGGTTGAGTTGTGTTAGGTTAGGTTAGGTTAGGTTGAGTTAGGTTATGTTATGTTAGTTTAGGTTAGGTTAGGTTGAGTTAGGTTAGGTTGAGTTAGGTTAGGTTAGATTAGATTAGGTTAGTTTAGGTTAGGTTAGGTTAGGTTAGGTTAGGTTAGGTTAGGTTAGGTTAGGTTAGGTTAGGTTAGGTTAGGTTAGGTTAGGTTAGGTTAGGTTAGGTTAGGTTAGGTTGAGTTAGGTTAGGTTGAGTTAGGTTAGGTTAGGTTGAGTTGGGATGGATTGAGTTGTGTTAGGTCAGGTTGAGTTAGGTTAGGTTAGGTTAGGTTAGGTTAGGTTGAGTTAGGTTAGGTTGAGTTAGGTTAGGTTATGTTAGTTTAGGTTAGGTTAGGTTGAGTTGTGTTAGGTTAGGTTAGGTTGAATTAGGTTAGGTTAGGTTAGGTTGAGTTAGGTTAGGTTATGTTAGTTTAGGTTAGGTTAGGTTGAGTTAGGTTAGGTTAGATTAGATTAGGTTAGTTTAGGTTAGGTTAGGTTAGGTTGAGTTGGGATGGATTGAGTTGTGTTAGGTCAGGTTGAGTTAGGTTAGGTTAGGTTAGGTTAGGTTAGGTTAGGTTGAGTTAGGTTAGGTTGAGTTAGGTTAGGTTATGTTAGTTTAGGTTAGGTTAGGTTGAGTTGTGTTAGGTTAGGTTAGGTTGAATTAGGTTAGGTTAGGTTAGGTTGAGTTAGGTTAGGTTATGTTAGTTTAGGTTAGGTTAGGTTGAGTTAGGTTAGGTTGAGTTAGGTTAGGTTAGATTAGATTAGGTTAGTTTAGGTTAGGTTAGGTTAGGTTAGGTTGAGTTGGGATGGATTTAGTTGTGTTAGGTCAGGTTGAGTTAGGTTAGGTTAGGTTAGGTTAGGTTAGGTTAGGTTAGGTTGAGTTAGGTTAGGTTGAGTTAGGTTAGGTTATGTTAGTTTAGGTTAGGTTAGGTTGAGTTGTGTTAGGTTAGGTTAGGTTGAGTTAGGTTAGGTTAGGTTAGGTTGAGTTAGGTTAGGTTATGTTAGTTTAGGTTAGGTTAGGTTGAGTTAGGTTAGATTAGATTAGGTTAGTTTAGGTTAGGTTAGGTTAGGTTAGGTTGAGTTGGGATGGATTGAGTTGTGTTAGGTCAGGTTGAGTTAGGTTAGGTTAGGTTAGGTTAGGTTAGGTTAGGTTAGGTTGAGTTAGGTTAGGTTGAGTTAGGTTAGGTTATGTTAGTTTAGGTTAGGTTAGGTTGAGTTGTGTTAGGTTAGGTTAGGTTGAGTTAGGTTAGGTTAGGTTAGGTTGAGTTAGGTTAGGTTATGTTAGTTTAGGTTAGGTTAGGTTGAGTTAGGTTAGGTTGAGTTAGGTTAGGTTATGTTAGTTTAGGTTAGGTTAGGTTGAGTTGTGTTAGGTTAGGTTAGGTTGAGGTAGGTTAGGTTAGGTTAGGTTAAGTTAGGTTAGGTTGAGTTAGGTTAGGTTATGTTAGTTTAGGTTAGGTTAGGTTGAGTTGTGTTAGGTTAGGTTAGGTTGAGTTAGGTTAGGTTAGGTTAGGTTGAGTTAGGTTAGGTTATGTTATTTTAGGTTAGGTTAGGTTGAGTTGGGTTAGGTTAGGTTAGATTAGGTTAGGTTGAGTTAGGTTAGGTTAGGTTAGGTTGAGTTGGGTTAGGTTAGGCTAGATTAGGTTAGGTTGAGTTGTGTTAGGTTAGGTTAGGTTGAGTTAGGTTAGGTTAGGTTAGGTTGAGTTAGGTTAGGTTATGTTAGTTTAGGTTAGGTTAGGTTGAGTTAGGTTAGGTTGAGTTAGGTTAGGTTAGATTAGATTAGGTTAGTTTAGGTTAGGTTAGGTTAGGTTAGGTTGAGTTAGGTTAGGTTATGTTAGGTTAGGTTAGGTTAGGTTGAGTTAGGTTAGGTTATGTTAGTTTAGGTTAGGTTAGGTTGAGTTAGGTTAGGTTGAGTTAGGTTAGGTTAGATTAGATTAGGTTAGTTTAGGTTAGGTTAGGTTAGGTTAGGTTGAGTTGGGATGGATTGAGTTGTGTTAGGTCAGGTTGAGTTAGGTTAGGTTAGGTTAGGTTAGGTTAGGTTTACTATTAGTCAGTTTTACCAACATTATATACTTTAAAGAAGATGGAAACAGTTTTTTTTCCGTGAGAGAATCGCGTTCGGACCCGGGTCTATCAATTCTCCTGTCCAGATGTTACTGATGATAATGCGGACGGAGCATGCGGCTAAATAATGCAGAGATAATAATGCATAAATATTATAGCGTGCCTTCACGCCACAGGCCGTATAACTTTATGGCGTAGTGCTTAATAGAGCAGAGGGACTGCTTTACCTGTTAACAAGTTCCTCGTTTCACACGAAAAATGTCCCATTATCGCATTTTTGTGCCCGAGTGTGAGTTGATAAATGCCATTCAATGATCGGTTGTGGATTCCGTACCAAGGAGAAGGAAGCTATTGGAACCTGATACGTATATTAGATCGTTAACGCGAATCATGAAAAATTCTGAATTTATTTTATTACTTCATTAATTACGTAAAACAGTGGGGAAAAGTCTGTTAAATGTGAAAAATGTTCTGGGCAAAGGTAAAACTAGGCGGTTGAAAGAAGAACCGACATTTCGATGTCTCACTACGTACTTCGTGACTAATGAAACAGATTTCAACTTCACGTACTGATATTTGTTCCACTTAGCGCTGTGCGTGTGTTCTGTGTCTCTGTTACGCGTGCCCCCGAGGAAGATATGCGTGCTTCTATTTATACCGGAAGAAAAGATTGGCTTGGTATGCTGCATACAACATAGTTTTTTTTTTGTCAAAGTCAGAGATAAAAATCACTTCGAAGACCTACGTTCTCGTTGGATTATAAATAAATTGATTTATAAAATGTGAATTAGATTTTCTGGCCTATTGATGGTGTCAGACGGATATAAACCTTGGAGCCTTGTAAAAATGTCGTGTTTCTTAACTAGAAGAGTTCTTTCAACTGTTAAACGATGATATTGTAATATTGATTGGGGGCGGTATGTTCCTCTAAAACGTCGGTATCTACCTACGAATTAACATGGCGTCTCTTAACAGAACATCTTCATATTAAAAGCCGTGAGAACCTCAGATCTCACAGGGTTTTCTTCTGTTGCAATTATCATTTTCGTATTTCGTTAAAAAAAAGTTTTTCGTACAAACAACAAACACCCCCCCCCCCCAGAAAACCATTCGCGTCCCCCAGGGGGAGGCGCCCCACACTTTGCGAACCTCTGGACTAGTGTATTTCGATGTAAAAATAGACGTTTTGGAACACACTGTGTTTCACACGAAGTGTGACTTGCCGTGAAGAACCCCTCCAAGAAATGTGGAGATGACACACGTAAACAAATGCTGACAAACATCAACATCCTGTTTACAAGGACGCCAACAGACCTATCAGGGCGTGGTAGTCCTCACGTGCTACCCACATTTCACGCCCAGTCTGTGAGGTTCGTCGTAGACAGCGTCAGTCGCCGGCTAACAACTTGAGGGCTTCGTTTCCGTCAGCAGCTGTCGAGGCCACGGTCCTCCGTTCCTCGTAGTCACTCTTCCACGGTGTCTGAGACGGCCACGGTTTTCCTCAGTCCGTCCTGTCAACCAAAGCAAAACTATATTCATTTCTGTCATATCCAATTGCGAAATATTTGCAGTTTTCAGACGGCGTAACATCTCGTAAGACAGCCATCTTTATTTTTTATTTAATGTTCTGTCTGAGGACAGGTCCATATGAACAGGATCCTTCCATCCTTTTCTCTTCTCGGACTGGGACCTGTTCATATACGTTCTTGGCAGATGATCCAGAAGTGGTTTGCCATTGCCTTCTTCTGTGTGTGAATGGAGTAATTGTTGGGATGCCACGGAGGAAAACTCCGTGTTGCCTAGACCACGGCCTTGCCCAACACAAGTTATAAATTCGGGCACAGCCGGGAATCGAACCCGGGACCCCAGGATTACAAGGCCAGCGTTCTAACCGCTAGACCACCTCATCTTATTATTATTATTTAGTGTTCTGTCTGACGACAGGTCCATATGAACAGGATCCTTCCATCCTTTTCTCGGACTGGGACCTGTTCATATACGTTCTTGGCAGATGATCCAGAAGTGGTTTGCCATTGCCTTCTTCTGTGTGTGAATGGAGTAATTGTTGGGATGCCACGGAGGAAAACTCCGTGTTGCCTAGACCACGGCCTTGCCCAACACAAGTTATAAATTCGGGCACCGCCGGGAATCGAACCCGAGACCCCAGGATTACAAGGCCTGACTACGTGGGACTAAGAATTCTCACGCTTTTAATTCGATATTTTTTGTGAATGGCGAAAAGGGACTCAGATATTGAGGTTTGAAATTCACACCACGTAAAGATTATTCAGTTAATTTTACCTTCGTTTCTGTTTCAACATTTTGGTCTCCTCTTAAATGCTGGGCCAGTTTGTTTCTGGTCGATAACAGAATTTACATTCGAATTTAACGTACCGTATCTTAGAATTTTGGAACGGTGAACCTATTTCTTACTGTGTACCAAGAAAGAGACGAGCTCATGTTACCTGTGCATGGAATATATTTGTCCAGGAAGCAGCAGTTGTCACAAGCTTGAAGCCTACGTTCATTTCTTGTCGAGGTTCATCTCCGTATTTGTTCCGTCTGTCTCCCCCCCCCCCACCCCCCGGGACTCCGCCCCCTACTTCATTAATGTGGTGTTTATTTGGTTACAGTGCAGTTCTGTCACAGACAAACCACCTCGGTTGATACTTTTAAGACTAATCTCGTGAAAATGACACGTAAAATTTCAGTTCCTACCTCTGAGAAAACACAGAACTTCTCCATTACACTGATTAATTGTTTAATGCTGTTTAGAGAAGTAAATGAATTTTTTTCTGAGGATTAATCGAAATATATGAAGATATCCTGCAGAGTTGTGGATGGTTAAAGTGTTGGTGGTACATATACTTACGTCTTATTTATACAGATATAACAACCAGGCAGTTATTTTGAGAAATATGGATGAATTAGTGTTTAATTTTATAGGTGATGTTCATTACAACTTCTTTGACTCCCCCCCGAATTGAGTGTACAAACACATTTGCCTCCTCTAGGGTCAACGCGATCTAGAAAGTTCATAAGAACATGAACACACGGGCACATAAGATTTGTCTGCTGTGGACCCAAATACAATTTAACAGTCGGGTTATCGTAAAAACTAGGGATTTATCGACCTATTAGACAACTATAAGCTTTTTAAGAACTGTCCTGTGTGGAATTCTAATACAGCGCTGTTAAAAGTTGAAGTAAATCGTAAGGTTAGGATTTGAGGTTTCCATGGCTGTGAGTCCGAAAATGGCTGTCTTCTGGGATGAGTCATCGCCCTGATGATGGAGGCAGCAGGGACCTTTGAAGCGTTAGTAAACTAAAATCAAACAACATGGCGATTGAATTGAGAAGACAATTATCTTCACATTACAAAGTTGCTTTCAAGATTTCGTTATCGATTACGATCGAATTTGGCTGTTGTCAGAAATATAAATAATTTAATTGTTATTATTGTTTTTAATTCCTTGTTCTTGAATTATGTCATCTGCTGAATTATAGGACCGTCTGATATTTGTAAGAGCGTACGTCCTTAGCAGAACAGAACCATATCTGTTGCATATCGGGTGATGTGGTGAGGGTGGGGGGGGGGACCTTGTTTGTCCCCCCCCCCCCCCAATCTGTCCCGACCTGAAGCGACCTGCTTGCATCATTCTTGTCCCAGTCTTGTTTTGCACCATGTCAGATTCGCTCTAGTCGGAATGGTTGCTAGAGTGGGGATCGGATAGGAGGCGGAGGTTAAGGGGGGTTTCAGCAAGGTGCAAGTGTAATGCAGAGGCGAAGATCATTAATTACAGGCTGTGTCTAGCAATGACTCTTGTCTTAAAATGTAGATGACTCAAAAGCATTCTGAATACAAGTTACTTTGCTGTTAAGTGCACCTGATGCTTACCTATAATTCGCACTTCTTGTAGACGTATCACTCGTGAATTAAACTGTCTTGTGGCTTAGTCAGCGTAGTGACTGACTACGGGCTTAACGATCGGAGTTTGATTATCTGCAAGGGAGGAAAATTGTTTATTTAACGACGCTTTATCAAGTCCCACCGCCACGTATATCCTCTACCAGTAACCCGAGTAATATCTGAGCCAAGGTCACATTGGTTGCTAGGCCGTTGCTCACGCCAGCTGCGCAAGGTTCTAACATGATGTATTCACGAACAGAAAGTGTGTCCATTTTCGAACATAAGTCCGTGTTGAAATGTTTATGAAGCATTTGGTAATGCGGACTTTGACAATTAAAATGGATAAGATAACTGTACATCGACTTGTATAAAAATTTCGTGTTTTTCTGTGGCAAGAGCAATTGAAATAAAGCCGTACCGATTTTAAGCCGTGCATCGGCTCCAGCAACGGGAGGCGGCGTCAAGAATTCGATATTTTATTGGTTCCATCGTTTTGCGAATGAAGGGATTTATGTGTGGTACTTAGCGTTGGGTTTTAAATGGTACATTCTGTACAAACACGGGCAGGGAAAAGTTTGACAAGCGGACAATAATTACTTAGCGATATTACTGTCTGGGATGTAGGCTGTTGGACGTAAGTAAGTTTCGGTTCGAAGCCGGGATATTTTCATTACAACACTAGTACGCCAATCACTATAAAGCCTCTAGAAAGGAGCAGAGTTGACTCTTGAAACTCAACGTTTTTAATATATTCGTATTACGTGTTATTAAAATTAATTGATATTAATTTAATATTGATTAAAATTAATAATTTATTGTTAATCTTTGAAGAATCGTTTAAATCACTTCTTTGAAAATAATGAACTACAAATACTTGTTTAAATCTTCACGCACTGAAACTTTCCTGACGAGAAGTGAAATCAGACAGTCAGCTACATACAGAAACCGATTTCCCTGAAACTGTAGTTAATTGTAGGCAGTCCGGAGTGACAATATATCTTCCAGCGAAATACATTTCTTGCAGAGGAATTGCCGTCGCTATCTGAAGCTGACGGCAAATATTAACAAACAACTTCTTACCTGGGTTTTGTGTGTGATAGATCTCTACTTCCTGAGGCGAATAGTTCTGCAGACAAATACATCCCTTGCTAACTGCAGCAACATCAGAATTAGAATGTTAAAAATAAGTAATCTGTTCTTAAGTTTATAGCTTGGGTTAATTAATGCCATGCCGTATGGTGCTAACTGAAAGCGTTCTGTTTAAGACGTTATATTCCGGATATACGGGCTATTTTCTGCATATTCCTAAGTCTCGCAAAACTATTAATATTATTAGAAGTAAACCAGGGATCATTGTTTACATTTAGGCCTTCTCTATTGTTCGTTTCTAATAACCCTTTCCTTTGACGGTCTGTGGCATATGGCAGAGATTCGCAAACAATGGTCCGCGGCACACCGGTGAGCCACGGAGGAAACCTAGTTGTGCCAAGAAATTTTCAACTCATAATATAATTATAACCATAATGAAATAATTAAATGTTTCCCTTGATTTGGAGCGATTTAAAAATTCGACGTTCGGCGTCGCAACTCCCACCATCGCCACGACTTCAAGTAACCCCAAATATATACCAATAGGCAATCAGACGACGGTCAACAGTCACCTACAAAACCGAAGCCGGGCGTAGCGACGCTTATTGTTTCGAGGAGTTCAGGAGACGACAGAATAGGTGGTAAACCCTTTGTACAACTACGGACACGATGGTAGAACACCGACGCTAAAAGTAGCGACGAAGACGGTCATGGCGCCGAGGGGAAAATATCGGATACTCAGCTTAACTTAACATAAACCAACACAACCTAACCTAACTTAACTTAAGCTACGCCAAAATAACCTAACCTAACCTAACCAACCTAAACTAACCTAACCAACCTAAACTAACCTAACCTAACCTAACCTAACCTAACCTAACCTAACCTAACCTAACCTAACTTAACCTAACCTAACCTAACCTAACCTAACCTAACCTAACCTAACCTGACCTAACCTAACCTAACCTAACCTAACTTAACCTAACCTAACCTAACCTAACCTAACCTAACCTAACCTAACCCAACCTAATCTAACCTTACCCAACCTAACCTAACCGACGCCATCGCAGGGCCCGTAGAATGTGATCCAAACATTTCGGGGATATATCGAGTGTCTTTGGAATTTCGACGCAGGGCGTCGAGACGCCTATTATCGTGACGTCATCTCAGTTTCACACTAATGTGATTAGAAACCTTCGGATAACATTTTTCGCATTTTCAGAAATTCGACGCCAGGCGTCGCGACGACCACCGCCGCGACGACTTCATATGACGTCAAATTTATATCAGAGGCAGCCAGAAGACGCTGATGAGTCAACTAAAAATCGACGTCAGGCGTCGCGACGCCTAAAATTTCGACGCGTTCCAGAGACGCCAAGCGTAGCGACGAAGACGGTCCTAGGGCCTTAGGAACATTATCGCATACTCAGCGTAAATTATCATAACCTAAACTAACCTAACCTAACCTAACCTAACCTAAACTTACCTAACCTAACCTATCCTAACCTAACCTAACCTAACCTAACCTAACCTAACCTAACCTAACCTAACCTAACCTAACCTAACCTAACCCAACCCAACCCAACCTAACCTAACCTTACCCAACCTAACCTAACCGACGCCATCGCAGGGCCCGTAGAATGTGATCCAAACATTTCGGGGATATATCGAGTGTCTTTGGAATTTCGACGCAGGGCGTCGAGACGCCTATTATCGTGACGTCATCTCAGGGTCACACTAATGTGATTAGAAACCTTCGGATAACATTTTTCGCATTTTCATAAATTCGACGCCAGGCGTCGCGATGCCCACCGCCGCGACGCCTTCATATGACGTCAAATTTATACCAGAGGCAGCCAGAAGACGCTGATGAGTCAACCAAAAATCGACGTCAGGCGTCGCGACGCCTTAAATTTCGACTCGTTCCAGAGACGCCAAGCGTAGCGACGAAGACGGTCCTAGGGCCTTAGGAACATTATCGCATACTCAGCGTAAATTATCATAACCTAACCTAACCTAACCTAACCTAAACTAACCTAACCTAACCTAACCTAACCTAACCTAACCTAACCTAACCTAACCCAACCCAACCCAACCTAACCTAACCTTACCCAACCTAACCTAACCGACGCCATCGCAGGGCCCGTAGAATGTGATCCAAACATTTCGGGGATATATCGAGTGTCTTTGGAATTTCGACGCAGGGCGTCGAGACTCCTATTATCGTGACGTCATCTCAGGGTCACACTAATGTGATTAGAAACCTTCGGATAACATTTTTCGCATTTTCAGAAATTCGACGCCAGGCGTCGCGACGACCACCGCCGCGACGACTTCATATGACGTCAAATTTATATCAGAGGCAACCAGAAGACGCTGATGAGTCAACTAAAAATCGACGTCAGGCGCCGCGACGCCTAAAATTTCGACGCGTTCCAGAGACGTCAAGCGTAGCGACGAAGACGGTCCTAGGGCCTTAGGAACATTATCGCATACTCAGCGTAAATTATCATAACCTAAACTAACCTAACCTAACCTAACCTAACCTAACCTAACCTAACCTAACCTAACCTAACCTATCCTAACCTAACCTAACCTAACCTAACCTAACCTAACCGGACCTGACCTGACCTGACCTGACCTGACCTGACCTGACCTGACATGACCTGACCTGACCTGACCTAACCTAACCTAACCTAACCTAACCTAACCTAACCTAACCTAACCCAACCTAACCTAACCGTACCCAACCTAACCTAACCGACGCCATCGCAGGGCCCGTAGAATGTGATCCAAACATTTCGGGGATATATCGAGTGTCTTTGGAATTTCGACGCAGGGCGTCGAGACGCCTATTATCGTGACGTCATCTCAGGGTCACACTAATGTGATTAGAAACCTTCGGATAACATTTTTCGCATTTTCAGAAATTCGACGCCAGGCGTCGCGACGACCACCGCCGCGACGACTTCATATGACGTCAAATTTATATCAGAGGCAGCCAGAAGACGCTGATGAGTCAACTAAAAATCGACGTCAGGCGTCGCGACGCCTAAAATTTCGACGCGTTCCAGAGACGCCAAGCGTAGCGACGAAGACGGTCCTAGGGCCTTAGGAACATTATCGCATACTCAGCGTAAATTATCATAACCTAAACTAACCTAACCTAACCTAACCTAACCTATCCTAACCTAACCTAACCTAACCTAACCTAACCTAACCTAACCCAACCTAACCTAACCTATCCTAACCTAACCTAACCTAACCTAACCTAACCTAACCTAACCTAACCCAACCCAACCCAACCCAACCTAACCTAACCTTACCCAACCTAACCTAACCGACGCCATCGCAGGGCCCGTAGAATGTGATCCAAACATTTCGGGGATATATCGAGTGTCTTTGGAATTTCGACGCAGGGCGTCGAGACTCCTATTATCGTGACGTCATCTCAGGGTCACACTAATGTGATTAGAAACCTTCGGATAACATTTTTCGCATTTTCAGAAATTCGACGCCAGGCGTCGCGACGACCACCGCCGCGACGACTTAATATGACGTCAAATTTATATCAGAGGCAACCAGAAGACGCTGATGAGTCAACTAAAAATCGACGTCAGGCGCCGCGACGCCTAAAATTTCGACGCGTTCCAGAGACGTCAAGCGTAGCGACGAAGACGGTCCTAGGGCCTTAGGAACATTATCGCATACTCAGCGTAAATTATCATAACCTAAACTAACCTAACCTAACCTAACCTAACCTAACCTAACCTAACCTAACCTAACCTAACCTAACCTAACCTAACCTAACCTAACCGGACCTGACCTGACCTGACCTGACCTGACCTGACCTGACCTGACCTGACCTGACCTGACCTGACCTGACCTAACCTAACCTAACCTAACCTAAACTAACCTAACCTAACCCAACCTAACCTAACCTTACCCAACCTAACCTAACCGTCGCCATCGCAGGGCCCGTAGAATGTGATCCAAACATTTCGGGGATATATCGAGTGTCTTTGGAATTTCGACGCAGGGCGTCGAGACGCCTATTATCGTGACGTCATCTCAGGGTCACACTAATGTGATTAGAAACTTTCGGATAACATTTTTCGCATTTTCAGAAATTCGACGCCAGGCGTCGCGACGACCACCGCCGCGACGACTTCATATGACGTCAAATTTATATCAGAGGCAGCCAGAAGACGCTGATGAGTCAACTAAAAATCGACGTCAGGCGTCGCGACGCCTAAAATTTCGACGCGTTCCAGAGACGCCAAGCGTAGCGACGAAGACGGTCCTAGGGCCTTAGGAACATTATCGCATACTCAGCGTAAATTATCATAACCTAAACTAACCTAACCTAACCTAACCTAACCTAACCTAACCTAACCTAACCTGACCTGACCTGACCTGACCTGACCTGACCTGACCTGACCTGACCTGACCTGACTTGACCTGACCTGACCTGACCTGACCTGACCTGACGTGACCTGACCTGACCTGACCTGACCTAACCTAACCTAACCTAACCTAACCTAACCTAACCCAACCTAACCTAACCTTACCCAACCTAACCTAACCGACGCCATCGCAGGGCCCGTAGAATGTGATCCAAACATTTCGGGGATATATCGAGTGTCTTTGGAATTTCGACGCAGGGCGTCGAGACGCCTATTATCGTGACGTCATCTCAGGGTCACACTAATGTGATTAGAAACTTTCGGATAACATTTTTCGCATTTTCAGAAATTCGACGCCAGGCGTCGCGACGACCACCGCCGCGACGACTTCATATGACGTCAAATTTATATCAGAGGCAGCCAGAAGACGCTGATGAGTCAACTAAAAATCGACGTCAGGCGTCGCGACGCCTAAAATTTCGACACGTTCCAGAGACGCCAAGCGTAGCGACGAAGACGTTCCTAGGGCCTTAGGAACATTATCGCATACTCAGCGTAAATTATCATAACCTAAACTAACCTAACCTAACCTAACCTAACCTAACCTAACCTAACCTAACCTAACCTATCCTAACCTAACCTAACCTAACCTAACCTAACCTAACCTAACCGAACCTAACCTAACCTAACCTAACCTAACCTAACCTAACCTAACCTAACCTAACCTAGCCTAACCTAACCTAACCTAACCCAACCTAACCTAACCTTACCCAACCTAACCTAACCGACGCCATCGCAGGGCCCGTAGAATGTGATCCAAACATTTCGGGGATATATCGAGTGTCTTTGGAATTTCGACGCAGGGCGTCGAGACTCCTATTATCGTGACGTCATCTCAGGGTCACACTAATGTGATTAGAAACCTTCGGATAACATTTTTCGCATTTTCAGAAATTCGACGCCAGGCGTCGCGACGACCACCGCCGCGACGACTTCATATGACGTCAAATTTATATCAGAAGCAACCAGAAGACGCTGATGAGTCAACTAAAAATCGACGTCAGGCGCCGCGACGCCTAAAATTTCGACGCGTTCCAGAGACGCCAAGCGTAGCGACGAAGACGGTCCTAGGGCCTTAGGAACATTATCGCATACTCAGCGTAAATTATCATAACCTAAACTAACCTAACCTAACCTAACCTAACCTAACCTAACCTAACCTAACCTAACCTGACCTGACCTGACCTGACCTGACCTGACCTGACTTGACCTGACCTGACCTGACCTGACCTGACCTGACGTGACCTGACCTGACCTGACCTGACCTGACCTGACCTGACCTGACCTGACCTAACCTAACCTAACCTAACCTAACCTAACCCAACCTAACCTAACCTTACCCAACCTAACCTAACCGACGCCATCGCAGGGCCCGTAGAATGTGATCCAAACATTTCGGGGATATATCGAGTGTCTTTGGAATTTCGACGCAGGGCGTCGAGACGCCTATTATCGTGACGTCATCTCAGGGTCACACTAATGTGATTAGAAACCTTCGGATAACATTTTTCGCATTTTCAGAAATTCGACGCCAGGCGTCGCGACGACCACCGCCGCGACGACTTCATATGACGTCAAATTTATATCAGAGGCAGCCAGAAGACGCTGATGAGTCAACTAAAAATCGACGTCAGGCGTCGCGACGCCTAAAATTTCGACGCGTTCCAGAGACGCCAAGCGTAGCGACGAAGACGGTCTTAGGGCCTTAGGAACATTATCGCATACTCAGCGTAAATTATCATAACCTAAACTAACCTAACCTAACCTAACCTAACCTAACCTAACCTATCCTAACCTAACCTAACCTAACCTAACCTAACCTAACCCAACCTAACCTAACCAATCCTAACCTAACCTAACCTAACCTAACCTAACCTAACCTAACCTAACCCAACCCAACCCAACCCAACCTAACCTAACCTTACCCAACCTAACCTAACCGACGCCATCGCAGGGCCCGTAGAATGTGATCCAAACATTTCGGGGATATATCGAGTGTCTTTGGAATTTCGACGCAGGGCGTCGAGACTCCTATTATCGTGACGTCATCTCAGGGTCACACTAATGTGATTAGAAACCTTCGGATAACATTTTTCGCATTTTCAGAAATTCGACGCCAGGCGTCGCGACGACCACCGCCGCGACGACTTAATATGACGTCAAATTTATATCAGAGGCAACCAGAAGACGCTGATGAGTCAACTAAAAATCGACGTCAGGCGCCGCGACGCCTAAAATTTCGACGCGTTCCAGAGACGTCAAGCGTAGCGACGAAGACGGTCCTAGGGCCTTAGGAACATTATCGCATACTCAGCGTAAATTATCATAACCTAAACTAACCTAACCTAACCTAACCTAACCTAACCTAACCTAACCTAACCTAACCTATCCTAACCTAACCTAACCTAACCTAACCTAACCTAACCGGACCTGACCTGACCTGACCTGACCTGACCTGACCTGACCTGACCTGACCTGACCTGACCTGACCTGACCTGACCTGACCTGACCTGACCTAACCTAACCTAACCTAACCTAACCTAACCTAACCTAACCCAACCTAACCTAACCTTACCCAACCTAACCTAACCGACGCCATCGCAGGGCCCGTAGAATGTGATCCAAACATTTCGGGGATATATCGAGTGTCTTTGGAATTTCGACGCAGGGCGTCGAGACGCCTATTATCGTGACGTCATCTCAGGGTCACACTAATGTGATTAGAAACTTTCGGATAACATTTTTCGCATTTTCAGAAATTCGACGCCAGGCGTCGCGACGACCACCGCCGCGACGACTTCATATGACGTCAAATTTATATCAGAGGCAGCCAGAAGACGCTGATGAGTCAACTAAAAATCGACGTCAGGCGTCGCGACGCCTAAAATTTCGACGCGTTCCAGAGACGCCATGCGTAGCGACGAAGACGGTCCTAGGGCCTTAGGAACATTATCGCATACTCAGCGTAAATTATCATAACCTAAACTAACCTAACCTAACCTAACCTAACCTAACCTAACCTATCCTAACCTAACCTAACCTAACCTAACCTAACCTAACCTAACCTAACCGAACCTAACCTAACCTAACCTAACCTAACCTAACCTAACCTAACCTAACCTAACCTAACCTAACCTAACCTAACCTAACCTAGCCTAACCTAACCTAACCTAACCTAACCTAACCCAACCTAACCTAACCTTACCCAACCTAACCTAACCGACGCCATCGCAGGGCCCGTAGAATGTGATCCAAACATTTCGGGGATATATCGAGTGTCTTTGGAATTTCGACGCAGGGCGTCGAGACTCCTATTATCGTGACGTCATCTCAGGGTCACACTAATGTGATTAGAAACCTTCGGATAACATTTTTCGCATTTTCAGAAATTCGACGCCAGGCGTCGCGACGACCACCGCCGCGACGACTTCATATGACGTCAAATTTATATCAGAAGCAACCAGAAGACGCTGATGAGTCAACTAAAAATCGACGTCAGGCGCCGCGACGCCTAAAATTTCGACGCGTTCCAGAGACGCCAAGCGTAGCGACGAAGACGGTCCTAGGGCCTTAGGAACAATATCGCATACTCAGCGTAAATTATCATAACCTAAACTAACCTAACCTAACCTAACCTAACCTAACCTAACCTAACCTAACCTAACCTGACCTGACCTGACCTGACCTGACCTGACCTGACCTGACCTGACCTGACTTGACCTGACCTGACCTGACCTGACCTGACCTGACGTGACCTGACCTGACCTAACCTAACCTAACCTAACCTAACCTAACCTAACCTAACCCAACCTAACCTAACCTTACCCAACCTAACCTAACCGACGCCATCGCAGGGCCCGTAGAATGTGATCCAAACATTTAGGGGATATATCGAGTGTCTTTGGAATTTCGACGCAGGGCGTCGAGACTCCTATTATCGTGACGTCATCTCAGGGTCACACTAATGTGATTAGAAACCTTCGGATAACATTTTTCGCATTTTCAGAAATTCGACGCCAGGCGTCGCGACGACCACCGCCGCGACGACTTAATATGACGTCAAATTTATATCAGAGGCAACCAGAAGACGCTGATGAGTCAACAAAAAATCGACGTCAGGCGCCGCGACGCCTAAAATTTCGACGCGTTCCAGAGACGCCAAGCCTAGCGACGAAGACGGTCCTAGGGCCTTAGGAACATTATCGCATACTCAGCGTAAATTATCATAACCTAAACTAACCTAACCTAACCTAACCTAACCTAACCTAACCTAACCTAACCTATTCTAACCTAACCTAACCTAACCTAACCTAACCTAACCTAACCTAACCTAAACTAACCTAACCTAACCTAACCTAACCTAACCTAACCTAACCTAACCTAACTTAACCTAACCTAACCTAACCTAACCTAACCTAAACTAACCTAACCTAACCTAACCTAACCTAACCTAACCTAACCTAACCTAACTTAACCTAACCTAACCTAACCTAACCTAACCTAACCTAACCTAACCTAAACTAACCTAACCTAACCTAACCTAACCTAACCTGACCTGACCTGACCTGACCTGACCTGACCTGACCTGACCTGACCTGACCTGACCTGATCTGACCTGACCTGACCTGACCTGACCTGACCTGACCTGACCTGACCTGACCTGACCTGACCTGTCCTGACCTGACCTGACCTGACCTGACCTGACCTGACCTGACCTGACCTGACCTGACCTGACCTGACCTGACCTGACCTGACCTGACCTGACCTAACCTAACCTAACCTAACCTAACCTAACCTAACCTAACCTAACCTAACCTAACCTAACCCAACCCAACCTAACCTAACCTTACCCAACCTAACCTAACCGACGCCATCGCAGGGCCCGTAGAATGTGATCCAAACATTTCGGGGATATATCGAGTGTCTTTGGAATTTCGACGGAGGGCGTCGAGACGCCTATTATCGTGACGTCATCTCAGGGTCACACTAATGTGATTAGAAACCTTCGGATAACATTTTTCGCATTTTCAGAAATTCGACGCCAGGCGTCGCGACGCCCACCGCCGCGACTCCTTCATATGACGTCAAATTTATATCAGAGGCAGCCAGAAGACGCTGATGAGTCAACTAAAAATCGACGTCAGGCGTCGCAACGCCTAAAATTTTGACGCGTTCCAGAGACGCCAAGCGTAGCGGCGAAGACGGTCCTAGGGCCTTAGGAACATTATCGCATACTCAGAGTAAATTATCATAACCTAACCTAACCTAACCTAACCTAACCTTATCTAACCTAACATAACCTAACCTAACCTAACCTAACCTAACCTAACCTAACCTAACCTAACCCATACTAACCTAACCTTACCCAACCTAACCTAACCGACGCCATCGCAGGGCCCGTAGAATGTGATCCAAACATTTCGGGGATATATCGAGTGTCTTTGGAATTTCGACGCAGGGCGTCGAGACGCCTATTATCGTGACGTCATCTCAGGGTCACACTAATGTGATTAGATACCTTCGGGTAACATTTTTCGCATTTTCATAAATTCGACGCCAGGCGTCGCGACGCCCACCGCCGCGACGACTTCATATGACGTCAAATTTATATCAGAGGCAGCCAGAAGACGCTGATGAGTCAACTAAAAATCGACGTCAGGCGTCACGACGCCTAAAATTTCGACGCGTTCCAGAGACGCCAAGCCTAGCGACGAAGACGGTCCTAGGGCCTTAGGAACATTATCGCATACTCAGCGTAAATTATCATAACCTAAACTAACCTAACCTAACCTAACCTAACCTAACCTATCCTAACCTAACCTAACCTAACCTAACCTAACCTAACCTAACCCAACCCAACCCAACCCAACCTAACCTAACCTTACCCAACCTAACCTAACCGACGCCATCGCAGGGCCCGTAGAATGTGATCCAAACATTTCGGGGATATATCGAGTGTCTTTGGAATTTCGACGCAGGGCGTCGAGACGCCTATTATCGTGACGTCATCTCAGGGTCACACTAATGTGATTAGAAACCTTCGGATAACATTTTTCGCATTTTCATAAATTCGACGCCAGGCGTCGCGACGCCCACCACCGCGACGCCTTCATATGACGCCAAATTTATATCAGAGGCAGCCAGAAGACGCTGTTGATTCAACTAAAAATCGACGTCAGGCGTCGCGACGCCTAAAATTTCGACGCGTTCCAGAGACGCCAAGCGTAGCGACGAAGACGGTCCTAGGGCCTTAGGAACATTATCGCATACTCAGCGTAAATTATCATAACCTAAACTAACCTAACCTAACCTAACCTAACCTAACCTAACCTAACCTATCCTAACCTAACCTAACCTAACCTAACCCAACCTAACCTAACCTAACCTAACCTAACCTAACCTAACCTAACTTATCCTAACCTAACCTAACCTAACCTAACCTAACCGAACCTAACCTAACCTAACCTAACCTAACCTAACCTAACCTAACCTAACCTAACCTAACCTAACCTAACCTAACCTAACCTAACCTAACCTAACCTAACCCAACCCAACCCAACCCAACCCAACCCAACCCAACCCAACCCAACCTAACCTAACCTAACCTAACCTAACCTAACCTAATCTAACCTAACCTAACGTATCTTAACCTAACCCTACTTAGCCAAACCCAATCTGTTCCTCTATATTTTCTCTTCCCCTTTCCTCTCATGCGCTCTGTTCAGTTGAGTTCGTTTGACTTCTCTTCTCTTCCTTCCATTTTCGCTTTCTTGATCCCACTTCCTTTGATACGCAACCGGTGTTAAATATAACTAAAATGAGATAAACATTTTCTTCTAAATTTCTGTTCTGTCTGATTTTTTTTTTTATGGTGTTACAGATAAAGTCCACTGAATGTAAGTGTAATATAACACAACCATTTCGTAGCAGAACTTATTTACTTTTATTTGTTATTCTATATATTTATTATGCAAAGATAGGTGACAGTTATGATAAGAAGTTAGCTGTTAAATGTATTATATATATGTTTATTGTTAGATAATTATTGATGTCTGGTTTCATCTTAAATTTAATATCTTACCTGCTTTCTTCAGGTGTTTGTATATAGCGTCTTATGTTATAATTATCCTGAGTGACCAATTAATCAGTATTTCATGCTTCGAAATCCTGTTTATCCCTGGAGGAACTGAGGGCAGCCCTTTCCAGGAGTAGTGATTACATATCTCGGAAACGATGCTAATTAGAAGAGTCTTCTCGTATCAGGGTTTTTGAACTGCGAACGCCATCATTTCAAATCGGCGCGTGAACAGATCGCGGTTAAACACTTTTCATGTGTGATCACGAGGTCTGTGTGTGGTATAGATTACAGGAGCAAGGCCGTGTTTAGTGATGAGTTCATGTGTCACTACAGTAAAGAAAAACGGACGAATGGACAAAGCAGGCGCGGGTGTATGGTGGCCCGCAGTACACCATCACTGCACTTTGTCTGTATTCTACGATGCGACGTCCAGGAGAGCGGAAAAATTACGCGTTTTCCAGACCGTTGGCAAGCCACCCGACAGGCATCGAGTTTTTTGCTTCTAGGAGGAAATGGAGTGGTCGACCCCGAAATCCATTCACTGATTTTTCGTCCTGATGATGGAGGCAAAAACTGCCTCTGAAACGTCGGTAAACGTCTACCAGACTACATGGCAAAACAACCCAGAAGACAGCCATCTTCAGACTCACCGCTGTGATAACCTCAGATCCTGCAAATATATTATCGTTTACTCCTGACTCAAAATTACTCCTGTCTTAGCGATGTAAGACTTTATTTCAGGCGGGAAATTTGATCGATGTTATTTACCTTATTATGATTCGAGTTACAAGTTGTTTATCATTATGTAATTTTATGTTTAAATGTGCGTTCAGAAATGTCCGGGCATTGAAAATATTCTACTGAATTTTCATCCGGGTCTGAATGCGTTAGCGGACGCAGGAGACGAGTTCCACTCCAACAAAAACTATCTCCCTAGGCCCCATATGACGAGTTCTCACGGACCTGCTTGTCTGTTGACATATTCTCGTATCTTCTTTCTCTCCGGTTCATCATACATGGAAAACGCGACTTGAGCATCGCTCCCATGGAATCCAAAAAAAAAAAAAAAAAAAAAAAAAATAATACCCACTTAGACTGCGTTAACCTGCACCAGGAAGCAGCAATCGATAATACCGACGAGAAGCCTCTCGACGACTTTCGCAGAGCGTCGTCATCTCCCGTGGACATTACAATTCGTCACAGGACAATATTTCCCGTCTACCTAATCAGACGCGTCATAATTATCCAAAATAACACAGCCAGGAACATTTTTCGGAAAGAACATGTATTTTTCGCTATGTAACAGCGTGCATACCAGACCTGTCGCCCTTGTACACTGAATTCACTTATATAATAGAAGACAACTGTCACTTCCCGGCTTCCAGTTGGAACTGCATTACTCACAGCCAAGAGCTTGTAAAGTTTCTACGATACGAGTCGTGATGTTATTTAAAGCTTGGACTTCCCGAATACTGTTCTATGTCCGGGGATTTATTTATTTGCTATTAATTTAAATATAAATGTATTTTAGTCAGCGTAATTAATTTCTGAAGCTTTATAATCGTGTAATAAAACGATGATTCAAGATGATAGTATACCTAGATATGCTTATTACAGGGCAATTTAAATTATATTATCGAGACGATGATATATAATCCCAGGTCGTAGGTGTTTGTAACATTTTAACTGAAGAGTGTTTCGTAGTTGGTTCAACCCGGTGACGGAGGCTTTGGGAGTTAGCTTGGGGTCAGCGTTGTCTTGCAATTAATCTGCTGTACAGATTCTTTGTACAACAGACTGCCTAATCACTTGCAGCTTAGACTTACAATGTGACGCTAATCAAATATTTTGAAGAATTTTTAAATATAAAATATATTTTTTAAGGTCACTTGGTTACTTAACTTGTTGATTTATTCTGCTGGTATTATTGTTTTAATTTTGTTATAAAATTTGAGTTTAGAACAATTAATAGCTGAATTATTTATGTTGAATCCTTTACATGAACGATGTTAAAGAAGCCTTAAACACATGTTTTAACGTGATACAAATAGAAGAACTGGGGTTACTCAGAATGTATTAGTCTGTAAAGTCCCCTGTCTCATGAATAATTGAAGTGATATATTGTTTCAATTGTGATAATCCTGACTTATTAAAAAAAATTAAAATTCTGTATCAACTTTTTCTATACAGATGAATTTAAATCAAATCAAAATTCCGAGTTTGACAGTTCAATTTCTCGACTTACATTTCAGCTTTATCGAAAGTTTTTAGCCTGGGTCTAACTGCTATACGCTACGTATTTTGGCATTTGGAACGGTATTTCTGTGTTCATTTTTTTTTTTTTTCCCAAAAATGCAAACATTGAAATGTAAAGCGATTTCTTCATTCTGCTAATTTGAAGCACTTTTAATCAGACCGCTGTTTATTTCGTGAAATGTTGTGATATCCTAGACTCTCTTCAGTTGGTATGTTTACATTATCACTGATATTTTCTCTTATAGGCCTGTCATAAATTCCTGTACCGTCTGCATTCTTCAAATCTGTAAACATTTTCGAAATGTTTGCGTAGCTCATTATTTACTTTCAACATCGCTCTTTTTATTTCAAAACTTACACCTGCTTTGCTTTTATTTACCAGAGAATCTTTCCATAATTGAGTAACGACCAATCAGTAACTTTGCGAATTAAAATATAGTCGATCTTTATTACGTACCAAAACATCTGGTCACGTGGATTACATTTGTGCTATGTATAACATGGCCCACAAGCGTTGTGCCTTCGATAATCAAACGTTTAGCAAAGTTAACTAATCACATTCAGTTATTATTAATAATTTCGTATAAAATTCTTCATAAACGGTGTTTATACATCATGTAGGCTAATAATTTTTGGTTTAGGATAAGAAAATTTTGTAATAGTTAGCCTAATTTCATACTACCTCCTTCAGAACCCTGAACTGCTCACAATTCATTATCATTGATCCATCTAATTCCACGCCTTATTACCTCTTATATCAGCGTCGTTAAATAATCCAATAATCAATAAGTTTCAGTAATAGATTCAGTAGCGTCTTCTCAATATGTCACGATAATCCTGTGCATTAGCGAATTTCGCTTTAGCGTCCTATTAAGTCATTTGTAAAATGCCCGCTCGCTTTCGGCGTACGGATTCGTTTAACGCCGTCGAGCTGTACGTTCTCGCCGACGCCATCTGCAGGGCTTCCCCGTTGAACAAATAGTCCGCCCGAGCAGCGAGAGACAAAGCTGGTCCCTCCGTCGGCCACTGCTGTTGTTTGTCCGTCGCCGGACTCTGCCGAGAGAATTCTGTTATTGCTTGCAGTATGAGGGGGAACACTGTCTTTCCTTGTTAGTTATTTATGAGCGTAAACATGGGCTTCTAGTTTGATCTGCGTGAGGGAGAGGACAATGGCCTCATCCCGGTATGTACTAGAAATATGTAAAGCGAGAGCTTTTTAACTCTTCTACGAAAAAAAAACACTGTAAAATCCATTTTGTTCTTTGGATGATAATTTTATAAGATAGTGTAATTGCGTCATATTGTAAATATTCTAACAATTATTTATTTTAATCCGTCTTATCACAATATTTAAAATTTCATATAATTAAGATAATAAAATATCATTGATGTTCCATATCGATTGATCGATTTACATTTTGGAACATGAAGATGTTCCAAAATGTAAATCGATCAATCGATATGGAACATCAATGATATTTTATTATCTTAATTATAAGAAATTTTAAATATTGTGATAAGACGGATTAAAATAAATAATTGTTATGATAATTTTAGTATTGCGAAAGAAATTTTCGGGTATATTCCACTGCCTTTCTGATAGCCACATCCGATTATGAAGAATAATACACACTCAATTCGAGATAGGAGACAAATTGAGATTAATTTTTTGGTGATGTTATTTCTGGGGGTGTTTGTAAACATTGCCCCCCCCCACAAATTTCTGCCCATTAAGGTGGTATAGAGCTGAAGTTTTATTCCGAAAGTACCCTGTTCGAATCTCCACCGAATCACATCTGTTCTGACGGAAGCTTTTCGTGGTTTCTTTGTGTCTCCAAGCGAATAATGGGACAGTGTCTTGAAAACGTCTCAGGACTGTGTCCAATGATAGGTTTTTACAGAATACCCTAAACGTGTTGAACCTTTTGTCTGCAGTACCAACAGCATATTAATTGTTGTTCTCTGTTTCAGGTTAGACGATGTAAGGATGTTGATCTGGGAATGGAGTATTCGGTAAGTTTAATTTTTATTTTTCCTTTGTTGCTTAAATTAGTTGACGGTAGTGACGCATGTTTAATCATCTGACAGTTTTACTTGTGAACAAAGCCTTAAGGTCTGACCTACCGCCAGTACTTGGGCTGAATAAGTGAAAAGCCCTTAAAGATTTTATTTCAAACTGTAACACATTTCCTGAAGTCCATCTTCCAGCATAGATCATTGGACGAATGCGTCCTTAGACATTACACATTGAATACTTTACGGAGCTCGTATTCCCCCTTGTTTGTGCGGCAACTTCTCCGACAGGGAAGTATTGCGGGACTGCAGACGTTTGGGAACTTCACCCATCTCTGTTAGCTTTCAGGAGATGCCGGCACGAAAGGAATTTCAACATTTTTGTATTCTGTCGGTTGAGATTCATTTGACATTCGTACTGTTTCGACAGTTTTCTGCCCTTCCGTCTTCAGGTTATTAGTTTTCATTGTACTAATATATTTAATTGTTTTTATTTTATGATTAGTAACGATGTTTTGTATCGAAACCTGGGCCTGGCGGTTCGCTAACAGCCAAAAAAATTGTTCACGGGTTCGATTCTATTAAATTTTAAATGAGAAAGAATATAAGTCAATTTCATAGCCTCTGCGCGATAGCCGAAGCCCTGTCCTACAATAAAGAGCTTAAACGCCCGGCAGGTTCTGATATTATTTGTATTAGAAGTGCAGGTATCAGACAGAACACGTTATTTTCCTCTGAAATATGAGATTGTACAGACCGAAGAATTTCTTGAGAAAATCAGACTGCTTTTTGCGATGTTGGATCGCGAGGTTTTACACGAATGCCGCCAGCATGTATGTTAGTGGGGCGGGGGGCGGCGGGGGGGACAAATGTGGGGCCCATGTGTCTAGCCGCGTGGCCCACACGAAGGAGTGGTCCCAGAGTGTTTGAGGGCGTGTCGGATCTCGGCGCGCATGTGACTAGCGCATCAAACCCACTTTTTCCTTCGACCCAAATGTGTCCCGTCTTAGCTAAAAAGCCTTTCTAGCCAGACAGCCTGCCTCTTACTGCCAACTTGTGTCAGTTCTCGTACTCAATCTCCTCAGCCTACTATCATCACCACCTTTCCATACCTCCCTGGTCCATCACTCGTTCGTTAACTTGCTTCATATATTAGTTCTGACCACCGGAGGAGGTCTGTTCTCGCGCGGGTTACTTGTTAAGACCGCGACATCGCCAGAAGAGGAATCTCAATGCGGGTCACTCGGCCGTCGTCGTACCGCAACATCTAACAGCTCACTCCCTCCTTGACCCTTGACCTCCCACTACCCCTATCACAGCCACCTCCCTCCCTCCCTTACAGTTTCCGCGCCGGGTCAATGCAGTGGGTACTAAATTTGAAACAACACAGATCCTGTGTCAGTAGGCGCGCAAAACTCAAGACACACATCACCCGCCTTGTATGGGAAACAGCATCTTATCCTCTCATTAGCCAGGTAAGTGCGTAGACACAACTTTTCCTGTCGTATGTCATGTCTAAACTCTTACAGCGAAATTCTTCGTGGGAGGAGTTTTGATATTCCCCTCACCCCACTTCATCCCAATCCTTCAACCTCCCCCTACAACCCCCTACAACCCCCTCCTCACTCTCTCTCTCTCTCTCTCTCTCTCTCCTTCAGCAATATCCACAACCTCCTGGATCAGCAACGTCTTTTCCAAACTCCTCACTGTGTCTTCCCCCCTTCCCCCTGACGGTATCCGCACACATAAATATCCCCCCTCCCCGCATTCATAATTACCTCTGTACTGTACTGTGAGACGTTTTAAATTAGAAATCCCAGGTGTATTCGTCTTTTATACGTCTTGAAATAGTCTTAGAAAGAATCATTAAATATATCTCCTGGTAGTATCTGAAAAGTTCCGCCTCGCGGTCCGTTCTGTTCCGTTTGTCACCCTCAGTTTATCTACCTCTACCCCCTCCGCCAGCCTCCTCACTGCAAAGATCCGACGGGTCTCTGATTCAATAGCTCCAGTCGGTCCGTCCGTCCGTCAGCCCGCTAATTAAGATCGTTAAGCTGCCATGAATTGCAAATTACGTTAGGAAGACGATGTTTCAAGTCAAATAACTGAGACTTTCATTGGGAGATTACTTAGCGGGGGGATACGAAACTGACTGGTCTTATGACATTTCGCTGATAAGAATATTACAATGTAAAGAAGGCGGTGCGAGCATCAATAACGCGAATGCTATTGTTTACGAAGGCAATCGATTAAGCTGCTGTTATGTTATAAAACAGGAGAAAGGAAAGCGGAGATTAACGAAGGACAACGAGTGATAAGTGAATTAAGGTTTTTTTTAAATAGATATTTTTCGGCGCTTAGGGTTGTGATAAGACCTCAAATACGAAGCAGACACAGGTTTCGTCGAAGAAATTGAAACCTAATATCTGTAATCCAGCTTGTGGAAACGTGTTCTACTGAACTGTTTTAAGTTTTTGATGTGTCCAGAGAAACTCATGCCTTCAGTACGCTTTTCCACATGATACGATAATAAGGCCTAATATTTCGTAAATATTCACACATCACTGGGTATGGTCATATTAAAATTACCCAATGATTATATGAATTACATTAATATATTTTGAATCACATAGTTTCGGAGTTAAATAATTGGAAAATAAAAATTAATTACGCTTTCAAGAAACTTTTTAAAAAATATATCTTTGTGTTAGATTCCATATGTTCAAATAACGAGTGAAGTACAAATTTATCTTTACCTTTGAAGAACGCGCTAAAACTAGCAGAAATTAGTGTCAGCCTGTCAGACTGTGATAAAATACGGAATATTATTGATTTTACGAAATAGAATCATGCCCTTAAGCTTTTATTCAGGGTTAGAGAATAAGTGATTTTGAACGAAAATACAGATTGGTCTAGGTTTGTCGTTTGTTCAAATTTATTTTTACTGTACAAAGTATAGTCTCAGTATATCAAATGTTTTTTTCTCAGAAAACTGAATATTAGCAAGAAATTTATACCCATAACCTCATCGCCACAAAATAAACAGTTCATCACAGCGACTGTCAGTACAGAAATTCATTTATGTTTCAAAATAATTAACGCAAGTAATAATTTAATTCAGTTCAATTCAAACCAGTTCAGTTCTTTACTTTAACGTGCCAACCCAATAGCTACATTAATAATAATTAATAACCTATCACATTTTAAAATATGGCGAAGGGTAGACTGCTATCATTTTAATACCAACCTGAGATTCATATCTGCACATTTTCAGGAAGAATTTTAATTATTGAACGTAAATTACAATACATTATTTTATAGGATATATAATGTATTTGTCGAGCCAGATACATTTCTAACTCTTACTTTCGTCTTTTTGTATTAGTATTCATGCTTTGATGTATGTTCGTGAATATAGCTTATGCTGCTTACGACATCGAAAGTCTACGTGGCAACTTTCAGATCTCCTGCGGAATTTTGCCAAACTTTCAAGTTATTCGCCAGTATCTGCAGTACTTAGATACTGATTCAATAGGAATGTAGTACAGAATTAATTATAAAATGCAATTCCACGATATTCTAACCCAATTTCGATGGCAGTTCCATACGACGTCAATCTGTTCTGTCCTTCCATTCACCAAAAATGTCTACAACGATTTTAATTAAACTACTCTCAGTTAACAGACATCTGGTCCTAAATAAAAAATTTCTCGAAATACCTATAAACAGTTAGACATTTCTTATCTTAATATTTGCAAATTATATGAGAGACTTCTTGTCTTAAGTGATAAGGTACACGCTATCCGACAGTGTTCTGAGACTAACCACGTGTCCCATTAAACTGATAACAAAGATGTGGAATGAATAAACAATGTTTCGGTCTGTTTTTGGATGGGACGGGCTACTTACTGGATACAAACGCTCAGAACAAGAATGTGTGAGCTCTACCAGTTAGTGGAGAATGCCTATTGTAAAGCTCGTATATACAAAGAGTCCCGACTTTGTGGTAAACTTCTACTGTGGACGTGTGTATTCTTGGAATCTGTGACCCCAGCTTACATTTTGTTACTTTGTTTATTTCGAGTGGTTTAGTGTAACATAAGTTTTTATTACAGATCCCAGAGGCGATTACATTAGACTTACTTGGTTTCTAAACGAAATATATCTGTATCGAGATGTAATATCCTTTATTTTCTGTTATATTACTACGGGGTTTGATTCTCGGCACGAGGAAGGCGCCTTAACTCAAATCGTAGTTTTCCCACAGCACAGACAGACGGTGAGATATTAGCGTAATTTTATGTCGAAATTATTCTGCATCGTTGGGATAATTTTGAATATTTAAGTGACTTCGTGTAGACTAATTTACCGCGAAATTGTGTTAAGAAGACGATGAAGATTTGTGTTTTATAAACTAGTTAAATTCAGCGGCCTCAAAATTACTCCGCGGCTCCGTTGACCGGAAGTGTTACCTCGAAGGGATGTCACATACGGACAGATAATCCAATCCTCCTTTGAATATTATCGGATGTGAAATTATTCCTACGTTTAGGCTGTGGAATTAGCGAGTTCTATAATTAAGTCCCCGTGTCTCACAAAATACATTGCAGTGTAAAAGTCAAACCTTTTGTGGGTATTAAAATAAGAAAAGGTGTTCAGTTACACTTTTCGTGCTCAGACACTCTCTTTGCCGTCTCCTTCCTCTCCGCAACCCCCTCTCAATCTTTCGTTCTTATCTTACTATGACGTAGCTCAGGCTTGGGGTCATTTTGCGTTCACGTGCGATGTTACGTTGTTGTCCACATTGAGGCTTGACCGTACAGATATTTTAAGACTCATACAGGCCTACCGGTATGCGTACTGATAGTACAAGACGGCTCTGCACTGTTGATTGACAAAGGGCCAGAAGTTCTATTAAAAACAGCCAAGGGGCAACGCATATTTTTTTAATTGGACGTTACATCAATGATTTTTTATGGTACCAACAAGCCACAGGCCTAAAATAAATGGAGAAAAATGAAGGCGACGTTCGCTGACAGAGTTTCAAAATGTCGACTCTGGCGGTGAACAACTTTTAAGCAATGTGCCTAGATAAACTCACGTAGGTCTTTTGTTCTCTAAGAAAGTGATTCCTTTATTTTAGGCTTACAAGTGTTAAAATAAAGATGGCTGTATTCGTGGTTGTAGAGCTGTGTAGTTTGGTATAAATCTGTCAATTTTTTTAGAGGTCATTGCTAATGACGGAGGCAGCAGTGACCTCTGAACCTCTGGTAAACTTCTACCAGATTACACGGCGCTACAACCCAGAAGACAGCCATCATCAGACTTAGATCTTACTGTTGAAATAAAACTTTTAACAAATATAAAGATTTCTGTCTTCTGGTTTGTTGCGCCGTGTAATATGGTAGATTTCCACCAACGTTTCAGAGGTCATACTGCCTCCGTCATCAGAGTATGAAGGTTTCTGTCTTCTGGGTTGTTGCGCTGTGTAGTCTGGTCGATGTTTACCAACGTTTCAGAGGTCATACTGCCTCCGTCATCAGAGTATGAAGATTTCTGTCTTCTGGGTTGTTGCGCTGTGTAATATGGTCGATGTTTACCAACGTTTCAGAGGTCATACTGCCTCCGTCATCAGGACGATGAATAACAAATCTGTTTTTATAATGAATATGAATCACCTGAAGACGGGAGTATATTCATCTTACGTAACGTAACGTGCCTACATGTCACTTAATGGACAGTCTATAGGCCTATAGCTCTCATATTTTTACAGTAACTTCAAAAACCCGTGAGAGTGATACTTTATTTTCAGTATTTATGTGAGAGAGTCTCGGATACGCTGCCAGTTGCCCTCTTAAATCTCCTAAATTCGCGGTCAGGCTTTGGTAAAATGAAGTATATTATTTGGGTTACTAAGTTCTTGGACTCTGTCCATCGTCTGGTATTGTGAAAACATACAACTGTTCAAAGACTGGATCTGTCTTCGTCTTCAGGTGAAGGTTTAGGGCACTTATACAATGTTGTGTCAGAAAACGCTAACCTCAGTCACCCTTCCACACACCTGAAGTCGAAGACAGATCTAAGTCTTTGAAAAGCTGTGTGTTTTTAGAACACCAGACGATGGACAGAGTCCAAAAAACTCAGTAATCTGGATTGTAGTAAACCATAGTTAGAACCCTTTACAAATGTATGTACCATCTCCATCTTTAAGACAAAGATGGTTAAAAGATTACCTTAGAGTCTGTAATACAGCGGAAATGTTATCACACAAACACAATCCTCGCCCTGAAAACCTAAAAAATGTATAAGCTATGTTTATTAAGAGAATTTACGATTGAAACAGCGTAGTTGTTAGATCGTTGTTGCACTGGAAACAAAACATAGAGATACTTCAAAAGTATATGGGCCCTTCTTCAGCGTTATAAGTTATTCATCAAATTCTGACTGCAAAGCTCAAGAATTATGCCTCGGGGCTAGATTACTGTTCTTAATTTGGTTGCATTTTGCCTCTCACAAAGTCGTCAGACAATGAATTATTGAAGAGTTCCTACGTCACTGTTGGATTGGAGGAAAGTCAGGGCGGGAAACAGAAATGCTTATTTGATCAATGTGCCATTTCGGATGTGGATCGGACACATTAAACTAAGTATGTAGTGACTTCGTTTTCAAATTATCCCCCCCCTTTTTTTTAAAAAAAAAAAAAACTTCATCAAGAGACAAAGAGTGTGAATTATGGAGTATTCCTTGACTTACCAAACTGAACATAACACGACAGTGATTGGTCGCAAGACGAGGTGTGTGTGACTCTAAAATTAAGGCGTAGAAGTTCGGATTTGAATAAAATACTGAGCAGCGCAGATTAACAACGTAGTTATACAAACATCTTGTTTTTGATCGCCAAAATAAATTTGTAAATTTATATTTCCTATGTCAATTCCAAAAAATCATGATTTGAAAATTAATTTTACAGATATAAACATCCAAGCATTAAAAGGAAGAAATCAAAACAGTCAAACGTATCAATATACGCGGAGCAGGATGTACAACAACTTTTAAAACAGTTTTTAAATTGATTGACCTGATGATGGTGAAATACACCGAAACATGTCGTCAAATGTGAAATGTATCAAGATCTAATTCTAAAAAATGTTGTAATTTTATGTAATTTTAAGTAAATTTTAACAACATTTTAAGTTTGTGTATGGACGGTGAATGAATTATTATATTAAGTAACAAAATTATTTAGATTTTTTTTTCCAGATGTTAACAAGTTTTTCTTTAAAGACGATAATCTTTTGGGAATTTGCCCCATCTAACTTCACAGAAGTTGACGGACGTTTCAGAGGTTAGCACTATCTCTACCATCATTGCGAGGAGTAAAGACTGCTATTGATTTACTCATCGCCCTGATGATGGAGGCAGTAAGCACCGCTGAAACGTCGGTGAACTTCTACCGGAATATTAGATACATGGCGGGACAACCCAGAAGCTGTTGAATGAATATCTGGTTTGAAGGGACAGAAGATTAAATGAATGCAATGATCGGTATTTTGCATTAGTTCGGACGTTTACAGGAACCAGACAAAGAATTTAAATATGACGGTGAAGCAGATGGCATTGCTGTTTCTTACCTGCAAAGTAGTGGTATCTAAAGATGTCCGTTTTTTGGGTTGTAGCGCCATACCGACGTTTCGGAGGTCCTTTCTGCCTCCATCACGTTATTTATAATACATTTTTAACTACCTAAAGTGTATCTGTGACGTTTTGGTGATGTAGATTCACTTCTAGAATTATTTATATTTAGATTAGAGAGTGTTATATGTCTTCTTTAACTTGCATAATTCACGTGATATAGAGCTGAGAGGCGGGGGGGGGGGGGTCACGTGTTTAAAACTACTCAGATACTCAAAATCAGACCTTAAAATACACCAAATAAAATCACAGGTTCAAAATGAAAATTCAAATAACAAGTCTTGTGTCTACTAGTGGTTATTAAAATGTTTTCCAATGCGAAGTGACCCTGTGAGGTAATATCACACGTTAACCTCAGTTGTTTACATTTTTTTATTTGCTGTTGGTGGTACTCGGTGATGGTGAGAAAGAAACACATTGAAGGCTAGGAATGGCTTTTCCTGCGTATTCCGTGTTCTTCAATTTGTCTGCCTGCTGGTATTGCTTTCAACATTCCCTTCCGCTGTGTTCATGCCACGGAGACATTAAGCCCGAGATCCCATTGGCGTGACTTAACTTATTTCATCTTCTCCTACAGTCGAAGCCACTAGAGAAAACAAATTTTGTAGTCATTAATACGTGTTCTATATGATGAACAACTATTTTCGTAACTCTTACAGTAGGGAAACATCCTGAAAATAACTCTCGATTTTACTGTGTTTCTTGAGAGTATAGTCTTATAACAGAACAAAACGTTTCTACTTAAAAAATTAATGGAATAAACGATAAAATTATTATCTGCAAAAAAAATTTAATTACATGGCTTAAATACCAAATTTGTCGTTCAGTATTGAATTCACATTATGTCTAGTTAGTTAAATTCTGGTAGGAATCTCTGCAGTTTCTTATACCTGTCTTTATTCGGGGTACGAAAATAACTATACACGATCTCCTACCTTCGTAATCAATTAAGGCAGGCTTATAAAATTAGTCAAAACTCGTTTCATATCTGTTTAGTTTAATTTCTTATCGTATTATTTAAAAAATTCTGCGTCAAATGTAGATATTACGTACTGTCCAATGAGAAGGAACCACGTTCATGAATGCTCTTGGGTTAGAATCTGGAAGAAGATGGTCGTGGCCTATTTGAAGATATCACATAAGTTATTTCCTTGGAGGACGCGTTTCGTAACTGCTAAAGATGTCCCCCCCCCCCCCCCCCCCCGTGAGGTTCTGGGAATCTTGATAGAGACGTCTGTCCGCTCTTACAGGCTACAGATCAGCTAATTAACACTAACACTTCATTTCTACCACCGGTAAGAAGCTCTGTTCACTGAAACACTTGATTTCTTTTCGTTTTTGAATTGTAATGTGTAGTTTTCTGCATTTCATTTTAAATTTTTCGATATTATTAAAATTTAAAACATATCGTCGTAAGCAGATCCAATGGAAATGCTTTTTAAAAGATAATTTCTGAATTATAAGCCTTTTTTGACATCAACGGACATCTATTTATGGAAGTTTTTAAGAGAAGACGCCATCTTTACGAGAAAAAAAACATAAACGAATCGAAAAAAATTGCACTGACGCCAATGCAGATTTTACGCATGGCAAGTTACGTCACGTGTCGGAAGAGTTTGGTTATTGATGGGATGTTTGTCCAATCACTGTTGACGGTCACATGAAATGTTTTTGAAGCCTCTAAACCTGGTCTGCAATTGATCACGTGCAGTGACATTGATAATACATTCTCAATACTTGGCCTTTGGTTGGCGAATTTGAAATTTTATTGTTATTGGAAATGACGTGGAAGGTATTTACACAGTCTACAAGAAAAAACTTCGAAGTGGTACCCCACTCAGCTGTGACGTTAATAAATTATAATTTCCAGAATAAGCGCCTCATTCAGTAATTTTAATATAAATTCGCTGGTAAAAATTAATTTCAGAAATGTGTGTCTTACGTTTGGAAATACAAAGAGACAGGTGGGCATGAACAACCTTCTAGACATTTTTCTTACCAGATCTAAAACTTCTTGACGATGGTGAAGCCCCATCTCCGAAACGTCGTTTTACGTTTTATATTTTATTAGACGATGGATAATATCCAAGAAAGGTTCGGAGATAGGGATTAGCTCTATCTAGTGGGCCCAACTGTGTAGGAACCTGAAGACGGAGATAGAGTACCATCTCCGAAACGTCGTTTTACGTTTTATATTTACTAGACGATGGATAATATCCAAGAAAGGTCCGGAGATAGGGATTAGCTCTATCTAGTGGGCCCAACTGTGTAGGAACCTGAAGATGGAGATAGAGTCCCATCTCCGAAACGTCGTTTTACGTTTTATATTTACTAGACGATGGATAATATCCAAGAAAATTTTTATTCAAAATGATTTTTCTTACCTTTTCGTAGATACGGAAACTCACATATGTAATTATTACTTCATTTGAGACTGGAAATCGACACTAGACACTTGTATGACAGTTCATCACACGATAAAAGTCAAATCTTGAGAATGTCTGACAAAACTCTGTGATATTACAGTGTTTACTGGTTAGGTTAGACATTTGTACTTTGAGCAGTTGATAGTTTAATGTCTTCCACGTCCATTCTGTGCCTGGTACGACACACTGCCATTACTACACCTTGTATTCTCATAGAGCGACCCCAATTTGGCGTAGATTCAAATATTGGTTAGTCAAACTTGGATCCATTGAAAGTTTATACATAGAAATTTCTTTAACGACAATTGAATTGGGTTTATTGAGGTAAACCGTACCTATCCCTCCAGAAAATCTTTCGAAACATGAACAGAGATGCCAATAAACTTGGTTAATCTCTTATAAAACAACCATCTGTCTTAGATTGAGACAGGAGGCCAAGATTTGTCACGACTCGGTACCAGATTGGTCCAATGCCATCTTTGCAAAAGATGAATTTTAATATAGTCATCGAACTCGTTTCTTGGTCTTAAAGTGGCTGGTTTCCAATAGGTTTCACAACCAAAATTCTGTAATCATTTTCTCTCTTACGTTCCGACTCGTATGTCTTACCTAATCTCACTCTTCTGAGTCTGTGTTACAAACTTTTATAAAGTTCATTGAAATTCACCATCTGGGGTTAACAATCGATAACACGATGATTTCATGATCACATTTAAATCGATAAATGCATGATAACATTCAGGTCTTGCCCTTGTATTGACTTAATATCGTTAGAATGTTAGATGTCTGACAGTTGAACAAAAAATATTCAAGTCTCTACCATGAACCGGAAGTGATGCTATGGCCACGGATGTGTTATCTCAGAATCTTTATCAGAGGAAGTTCGTATTTTCAGTATAAGATTAATACCATTATGGGAGGTGTATTACATACTTCGTGTTATTCTTTGGAAACATTGCGTGCCATCTACTGACACTTTATTATTAAGTGTTCTGTCTTACGACAGGTCCATTGCTCTGCCCAAAAAGAGCTCTCCAGTTGTCCCTATTCTCGGCTTCTCGCTTTAATTCCTGGAACGTCATCTTCTTTCCTTGTTTAAGGTCGTCGGTTAGCTGTATCAATCTTCTTCCCAGTCCTCGCTTTCCTTCAACCTGGCCTTCGGTGATATCACTCAGTAACCCATTCCTTCTCATAATATGTCCCAGCCAGTTAGCTTTCCTTCGTGTAATCTTTGCTCGTTGACTCTCCTCAATACTTCTTCGTTGGTCACTCGATCCGTCCACCTGATCTTCTCTATTCTTCTCCAACACCACATTTCGAAACTCTCCAGGTATTTCTGTTCCTTCTTCCTGAGTGTCCAAGTCTCTGCTCCATACGTAACACTTCACTAGTTTCTCCTTCATCTCCAAGCCCAACTTGCTAGTGAGAAGTATCCTCTTCTTGACGAAAGCTGCCTTGGCCATGGCTATCCTTGCTTTTACCTCCTTGGTGCATAGGGCGTCCGTCGTGATTATGCTTCCCAAGTACTTGAAATGCTCCACATTCTCCAGCTGTTGGTTTCCAATTACAACGTTCAATGGTTCTGCTCTCGGTGCTATCCTCATTACCTTTGATTTTTCAATGTTGATTTCCATTCCATACTCTCTACCTGTTTCCACTAACTTGCCCATCATGTTCTGTAATTCCTCCTCTTCCTTCGCCAATACTACAAACTACTGACACTACGGAAACAATTGAATGAATTATAAAATTAATTTGATTATCTGGTTGCTGGGGCATGTTTATTCCAAATTAAGTAAACCCTTGTGTCGTACATTTAATGGGAAATACAGATAAGGGATGTGTCTCGGATTTGATGTTCAAGGGGTAGAAATTTTTATATAGGCATTGGATGTTAAAATCTTATCCCATTAGTTTAGTCTCTGGAGACTGGCTTTTAATCTCGACTCAAAGCTACATTTTTTCTGTATAGGGTTAATCTGAGACTTTAATATTTTACATTTATGCCATTTTCAAAATAATACTCTATTTTGGTCTGTAAGATAATAAACAATTAAAATAATAAATATAACCACATTAATTGTTTGCTTGAAGCAAGATCTATCCTGAAAGCCTTTTTTATACTTAGTGAAATTTTACGTTTTCACAGCGGTGGATTGTTGAGTCGTTTACCGACGTTTCAGACATGCCCACATTATCTACCTGATGATGGAGGTAGCAATGACCTCCGAAACGTTGGTAAACCTATCAACAACCCAGAAGACAGCCATATCTAAATTAAACTTAACCGCGTTGGTTAATCGATGGCAGATCAGTCAGCGTATACGTCAGTGGGGAAAAGACGTTTCTGGATACACGCGTCTTATTAACAGGTTGTTATGACGACTGTCCGTGTTCTAGATTGTTCCTAACCGCTCACACGACTCTGTTATACTGTTTGTGTCAATTCGCCTTCGTTCTTCCACTTATGGAAGGAATGAATGAGTTCGGAGATTATAAAGGAAACATAAAAGTTGTGGCCAAATATGGGTGAGGTTTTTTTTTTTTAGGGTGCTCGCCGATAGCTACTCTCCGCTTTTACCCCCGTTCACTATTCGACCCCTCACGATTTCATCAGAGTAGGGGTAAGGTTGAGCTAGAATGTCCTGCCACCCCCAGTACGGTTAAAAGAACTCTTGGAAGCCGCTCGCCGTGTAGAATCTAAGGCATTTTCCACAGTCTCTCTCTCTCTCTCTCTCTCTCTCTCTCTCTGTCTCTGTAAGAAACTAGCAGCATTGTCCTGCCAAACTTTGAAATAGATGTGACACCTTTTATCACCAGTTATAAATATTTCTACATCATCTATAAAACAAACGATGTTTTCCTGTATGCTCAACATCATAAAAGGGTGGGAGTTGAACCTATATGGAATGTTTTAACGGCGTTTTGGTAACTTTTTCTTTTGCAAACCTTGAGGACAATAGAATTTCCGCTTCTAGTTCAAACGAAGGGAAAAAGTCCATGTAATGTTGAAGAGGATCTAAGCGCTTGTGTAAGGGGTACCAGGAAGAAAAGTAGTTCCCTCATGTCCGGAGTATGATGGCTCTTGAAAAAAAAAAAAATGAATCCGACTTTCGAGAACATAATTTATGTAAGCCTATATTATTCTTTATTAATTAACCCGACGTTTAACTTCTGTATTGTCAGAGTTGTAAATTAAATGACGTGTCTCTACCAAAAAAATCAATGTGACAATATATATTATTATAAGGTTACATATGAATTTAGTAAAACGGTAATTTTGATTTTTTATTACGTCATAGACTAGAATCAACAAAGAAATTTCTTGCAAAAAAAAAGACTTTCTTCCCAGTCTAAGATTTCGATAGTAAATCTACTCGAATTACATATCGATTCGAAAGTCGATATAGTTTTGAAATTGTTTCGTGTTTGTTTTAACTGTTTAATGTGTTTTCTTTGGTTAGGTTAGGTTAGGATAGGTTAGGTTAGGTTAGGTTAGGTTCTTAATCGTTTGCCTTCTAATCTGCTGTATATAAAGTTGAGTATTGAAATACACAAAATAATTTGACCTCTTCTTTTGTATGGTTGTGAAAAATGATGTCTCACATTAAGAAAATAACATGTAGAGTTTTGGGGTGTAAGAGGACAGGGTGTTGAGGAGGTCATTTGGATCTAGGGAGAGACAGGTGAGTGGAGAAAATTAATAAAATAAAATAAAATGTCAGTGTGTGTAGCAGGCATCGATAAGATAAGAAATGCATACAAAATTCTTGAAGTGAATACTGAAGGGAAGAGATAATTTTGTAGACTTAAAGAAATAGCGTGAGAAATTAATTATACATATTTTATAGAATATTAATAACTAACTCCATGAAGCAAAGGCCACTTTGAGAAGTTCATACTTGCTTCTCGTTCTCTAGAAACCGAATTTATATTCTTGTGTTTATAACATTGCGATTTTTATATCTATCTTGAGCCAGATTAATCCAATCTACGCTCCCATATACTATTTCATAAACGATATTTTTAATATTATCCTATCGTCTACGCCTAAGTCTCTCCCGAGTGATCTCTTGTCTTCGGGTTTCCCTACTAAAATCTCGTACACATTTATCACATCATCTTCACACGTAGTAAAATAAATTTCCGTGTTGAATATAAGTGTGATACGTCATAAACCGGACGCCTTGAAGTAGGAGGTATAACGGGCCGGTTGTTTCAAAATCGCAGTAAGGGATTCGTTAGGAAAAGGTTAACAATTATATTCCTCTAGAATCTCTCGAAAGTGTAAGCTTCAAGTCGACAGGGCACAGATCCCCTGTCTTTATATTTAATGACGACTCCGAGAGGAAGTGTAAGGAAGGAGCTGGTGACAGTATCAACCTGTTCTACAGAATCTAGGGGATTTAAGAGGGGTTAGTTGGTATGCATGCATGTAACACTGAGGAACAAGTCTCTGCAAATCCTTCCTCTGCCCTTCTGGTTTTGGCCCATCGCTTGATTACAACGAGTAAAGCTCGTCTCATCCTATTCCAGTTTGACGAGAACTCTGGGGTTCGTTACTCCACGCCCCCATTATGTATTACGCCATCTCCACGGGGCAATTGGTATCAGAATTAGCGAGGGTCACATAACTCACCCTGCAAATATAGTGCTGGAAGGAACAGAGACCATTCTTTGTTGCCTGTAGCTTCTTCAGGTGTGGGATGGGAGGGGACTTTAGAAGTCTCGAATTGACTAAAATATGGATTAAAGGAACTGTAGCAAATAAAGACGGAGTCTGTGGGAACACGACTTTATGGAAGTCCTTTTTGTTTTAAGGAGCTGAAGTTTAGACTGGGAGGTGGTAGGATTTGGCACACGTCGAATTAGCACGCCTTTGGGGCCTACGAAATAAGACGTGTGTCTCAGATGCTGTGTGGAACGAATAAATATCTGTACCCCCTCTGTTAGAATCAGTGTGTGTGGCCTTACGCGTAATTTTATACTTAAAGTTAAGTCGTTGCTTTGCGTTTTGTACGAATAACATAGTTCTTTAGAGGATAATTATGTTATTATATGTAATGGTGCAAACTCAAGGGATGTCCATTCCACAGTAAGAAAAGTAGTTAATTTTTTAAAAAAACCGGATTTGTCGTTGAGGTGAGATGAATCCTGGGTAGCACAGATGGTGAATTATTTTGAAATATTTTGATGTAATCCCACAATTAACTTATTGAATTATTTTTTTTAAAGCATCGTTACGTCTGGGGTTTAAATGTTATGCGTAATATCAAATATCAAACGTGGAATTGCTTTGAAAATAATTCGGGGTAAAATTAAAGTGTTATTGTACTGGAACACCGGAATTTGAAATGAATTAGAATATTAGAAGAAATGTTATTTAGTGTAAGTCGAATTTTTTTTTTTTAGAAATATAAACACACATTAACATACAGCGTGATATTGTGTTACGTTTTGAATATTTTATTGCCAAGGTCAATGTGACATTGTCAATCTGTTTGACTTATGCACATGTGTTGTTTGAGAATCTAATTTAGAAGTTTTCCTAGTTGCATTTAAATAGGACATAACATTTATAATTCTGGTTTCTCGTTCGTCGCATTGTTTGACGTCCAACAAAACCAGTTATGAACTAGCATCGTTCAATAGAATACAACAAAGAAAATTCTGCTGAAAGAATGACTCTCAAAATATTGGAAATAAACAGAACTGCTCAACATTGGACGCTGTCGTATTAAGATTTACAACGTTTACTCTCTGTGCTAATACAAAGAGTATTTTATGATTCACTCATCTCTGAAGACCGCACCCGTTGCTGGAAGATTCATATTAATGACGTAGACCACGGATAATAAAATTTTTAGGAAGGCGGGTCACATTAGAAGGTATAATGTGCTCTGAGTGTAGGAGAATTCAAATATTATCAGCTAAACTAACACAAAAACTAAAATTCACAATAAAATTTAACCTATCTTACCTTATAAATTTTGAAATGCCATTATATTTGCTATCTCCCCCCCCAAAGTTGCTAGAACATTTGAAATAATAAAATATTCTTATATTCTAACAATTATTTATTTTAATCCGTCTTATCACAATATTTTAAAATTTCTTATAATTAAGATAATAAATTATCATTGATGTTACATATCGATTGATTGATTTACATTTTGGAACATCTTTTACACAACATGTTTCAGTTTTTATAAAACCATCATCAGGTGTAAAATATTTACGAACTTAAAACTCAGATATGATTCCATTTGGTGATGTTTCATGCCATTTGTTTTTCAATTTTGGGCGAGGTGTTGTCTTTTCTTAATTTTTATCAGATGTACATATCGGTCTGTAAGTAGAAGATTGAAAGAAACACTAAAGAATTTGAAAGAATTTATAAAAGAATTTTAGAGAATAAAATGCAAAATATATAAATTATAGCTAGAAAGTAGCAGTAAAATATATAAATAAAAATAATATAAAATAAAAGTAAATCTAAAATAAAACATACCATTCTTATATTATTACGAGCGGTGACACACAACTTTGAGGTAACTGAACGTAGTATTTCTAAAATTTTGATGGGTTTTCATATGTTTTCGACACAAGGTGTACCAAATAATGAACTCATTTCTCAATAAAATCAATTTGACATAAGGGCTATTCGAATAGGTTCCACGGGCCACATGCTGTCCGTGGGCCACAGTTTGATGAACCCTGACATAGACCTACATAAACCTTCCTGTGTGTGTTCAGCGTGAGTGCAAACGGGCTCAGTTTTGTGCCGACGCAAATACCAAGTAAACATTCAAGATAACAGTCACGTCTACGTGGTAAACCTCTGAACCAGCTGACCGATTTTTACGAAATGTGGTATGTGTGTCATGGAGTTGTGGGTCACCTAAACCTCGTACTTTCAAATTTCGTACAGTCAGTAATAACAAAGCGTGAACTAGGGATACTTAATGTAGACTTAAGAAATGTATTATAATAATAATATAATTTCGGTAAATATTTTGCACCGATAACCTTATGAAGAATATAATAAAATTCTTCAGTGAACAATTATAAACGCGGTTACATTGCGTCGTATGACATAAATACCTTTAAAAATAAGTTTCCTCAACATTAATAAAAATAATAATTCATAACATTTTTACAGTGGGAACGTAGCTTTCATGTTAACCGTGTTATACCCGGCTAACACTTAAGAAAAGCAAAATTTAAAGTCTTCCTTTTCTTAGTTGTTTAGTACTCCGTGCCCTCGAACACAACACATTGATTGCGAGTGTAAGCTTAAAGTATCTGGCTAACAAATTCTCGCTCGATGTACGTGGATACAGATACATTTTATCCAATAGGTTCTGTCGTATTCCAGGGTCCCGACGCTGACCACTCACCCCATGTAGTACCTAGGTCAAGAACGAGTAGGAACTATACTATCCCCTTCTCCCAAGCGCCTCAGTGGAGTGTAGCAGGACAGATTTTATCTTTACACGAAATGCAAACTCACCCGAATGTTTGCGCAAAAGCGACATATGTATCTCCGTTTATGTTTATCTGAGTTTACCCTTGATTTAGCTCGCAGTTTAGTTGCTTTGTGTGTGTGTGTTTGAACGAGAGATGTCTCTGTCTTCTACTCTTATTAAGCCTTTGCTTTGCCTGACACCCACAAGAAAACATTTAATGTAACTCTTTATATTTTTATTATAAGTGGCATTTCTCGTGAGCCACGTTTTTCTCTCAGCCTTTTCAACCTACACAATCTTTCTGAGTTTCCCTTCACTTCCTGTCTTTTGCCTCAACATCATTTCCACCCCTTGCAGGCATCTCTCTCTCTCTCTGTCTGTCTGTCTGCCTCACTCCGTAACCAGAACTTCGAAAATTCCGTGCAATAATTTCACATTTTCCGGGGAGTGTTTCAGATTGAATAAACACTCGGCTAAATAATTCTACCCAAACAAAATATTTGGCTAGTTGTCGACGATAATGAGATCTTTCGTGCAGTCTGTCTGTCTGTCTGTCTGTCTGAGAGCGCGCTCTGTCTCATCCATTGCTAGCAGCGGCTAAAAATACAACGAGAAGAATTATATATCGTACCGCGATGTTCTCAGTTGGAGTTGTCTGAGTTTGCGGTGGAACGTATAATTTATTTTTGAAGGTTTGACTGGTCGATTCGGTTCCGATGCAATGAATAGAAACTTCCGCGATCAGACAAAATCAGTTAAAATTCGTCAAAATTGTGTTTGGTTTTAACTCTCTCTTGTGTAATGCAGCGAGGAAAGGATACGCAATAATAATTATAACGTTGAAAATTAACTTTGTTTTTCTATCGAAATTCTAGGTTAGGTTAGGTTAGAATTTATGTTATCTGGGGTTCGAATCTCGGCTCTGTACGAATAGGCCTTACCTCGTATTACATTATTCACAATAAAACGATGTAAAGACGTTTGTTAACTTTCAGATAGTTCAAATTTCAAGTCATTTTTACTATTATAACATTTCGATTTTTAATACCACAGTAAATTATCCTATTGTTTAGTTAAATTTTATAAGCTCTGAACCACGAAAGAATTTACGCGATTTTAACGTTTTAAGACTTGCAACTACAAAATTTTCATTTGTTAAATTAAAATATTGTTTGCCCTAATAATGTTACGTGTATTTTTAAATGTGATCTAGCGGTTAGAACGCTGGCCTTGTAATCCTGGGGGTCTCGGGTTCGATTCCCGGCGGTGCCCGAATTTATAACTTGTGTTGGGCAAGGCCGTGGTCTAGGCAACACGGAGTTTTCCTCCGTGGCATCCCAACAATTACTCCATTCACACACAGAAGAAGGCAATGGCAAACCACTTCTGGATCATCTGCCAAGAACGTATATGAACAGGTCCCAGTCCGAGAAAAGGATGGAAGGATCCTGTTCATATGGACCTGTCGTCAGACAGAACAATAAATAAATAAATAAAATCCAAGTTATCCTCGCTTTTTGGCTTTATTTAATTAACACTTTGAAAAAAAATTATTTGTATTAAGACCCCCGGCGAATATCAGTTTAGAATTACTTAAGAAATAATTAACCCCTTTGATATGTCTCCTTAGATGGGGGATCAGTCCATCGCGGTGTCTCTGTGTTTCAAGATCGATTGGTTCCGAACACACACGCCTCGATTAACATTTAAATCTCTTTGTTGTTGTGAAACTAAAAGTATCTTTGGTATAATTCACCATCAAAAAAACTTGTTTTAATTTTATTAAATTTATAATTTTTACGTATTACAGAAATATTTACGTTACAGACGCCCCCTCGTGTAATTTTTGAAACTGTTCGGTTAATATTTCTTAAGACGACATTTGGTAATGTGCGACGTTGTTGCAGATATCAATAGGTTGTTGTTGAGTTTGTAGTTGAGGAAGAGACAAGAATGTTCTTGGCTTTAGAGCGAGACGACGAACGCCAAACACACAGACCCCAAGGAAGACGTTTGGAATTTGCATTAAACGCTCAGTTTATTTGTAATGGTTTTTTTCGGTCCGTGTTTATGCTAGGGTGTGGACACAGACCACATTTCCAGGAAGCCATTGTTTACTCACAAAATAACGTCGAATGCATGCTGTTTGGGAGGTGAGGAGTTCTTGGATGGACTGTTGTGAGTGAGGACGATGATGAACGCCCCATATGGGTGCCGAAGAGATGGGGGGGAGGTGGGGGGAGGTGTGCCCCCCTGCATTGTGTAGCTCTCACACAGCCCAGCAAGAAACAGCATTGCGCAAAACCTCGCGGTGGCTATGTTAGATATATGGTAGTTGCTACGAAAATTAAATATTTGTCGTTGAATGAAACAGTCCACCAAAACAGTCTGACATGATAATGTTGGTTTTTCCAGTAGTCCATTGTTCTTGAATGCTTGCCTTGTTGATTCAGCTTGAAACTCCATCTTGAATATGAAATGCAAGGGGAGTTTGGAGGGGGGTGGGGTGGGGAGTGCTAAAGAGCTCACTTGATGAGAAATGCTACCTTTGGTGAGTGCAGAAGAGAGACAGGGCCAACTTGATATGCAAATCCACAGACAGGGGGTCGTGGGGGGGGGGTCTCCATTTCTTGATTTCTCTAGGATTTTCTTGCAGAGGAAATGTAAGAGTGATTACAGTGTTATTTTGTCTGTTCTAAACATTCTAGTTTATCTACTACATTAGTCTGGTGTCATATTGAAAACAAACCTTGCACATGGCAATATATTTTATTTGTTGTTGAATTTTCTGGTTGTGATTGCGAGTGGAATCAAATTTTGTTTTTGACGTAAATACGTCTATATTTTAGGGTCAGTGTCATTCGGCAAAAATACGAAAAAGTGTTACAAAAAAAGGGAACGAAAAAGTTAACTTCATTGTTATGTTACCTGGGAAACGTCATCTGTTTATCATCAAATAAACAACAATGGTTACCTTGGAAACCACAGTACATTACATTACTTTACATTACATTACATTCAGCTACCACAGACCCATCTTAAGCATAACTAATTCAAGTTGATTAAGCAATGTGTTAATCAAACTTATCTCAATTGTAAAGCATGTATAAAGGAAATATTTAAAATAAAGCCAATATGTAAACTTCCTTTCCGTATAGACGTATTTACGTCTAATTCTCCGAAACCGTGGTTCCACTGACAACTTTTTTTTAGCTGGTTGAAAGACACATTACTGCCTGTTTATTAAACATGTGAACTTAAGTCACACTGTGCTGATATCTTCATCAGTTCGATAAGAATCGATCTGATCTTATTGAATCGAAATACGGGTCTCACTGGACCCAATTAAGTCCAATTCTTATCAATACTCTCCCTGCATAGCTCAGCCGGTCCTGTATTGAGTAGGTTACGGAGTGAAAGGATATTTCAAGGTCACGCGTGATATACCGATCAAATTGACGCTAAAAGCAGACTGAAAATTAATTAGCTACAAACATTCTATGTGTTGAAACATTTTTTATTACTCGTTGTGTGTGCAAGTTTGATTATTTTCCTGTTTGCACTTTGTACAAAGAATTAAAGCAAAGGGAAAAATACATACTAAGAATAGAAAACTAGTAACTAACATTACCTTGACTTGAGAGTAAGAAGGTACCTGATTCTGATTTAAATTCTGTGCCGTATTTCGTGATCGGTTTTGCGTTGCGTTTTAAATGGCACACCCGGTATAACTGATTATTCAAAATATATTTGTTTCGGCGGTTATTTTCGCCTTCTACTTCATATTCGAGGTACCTGTAACTGGGATAAGTACACTGGTCGTCGTAAATTGTATTTAACTACCTTGAAGAACGGTAAATAATTTATAATTTTAACAACATAATTTGTCGGAAACGTCATTCTCCGTTGTCTTTATAGTCACATGTGCACACACGTACAGTCACGCAAGGTAAAAAGTCAATTTGACAGTGTATTAAGTCAAATAATCTCAATGGACCTGCATGCGTCTCAGAATTATATAGACGTTTGCCTTGTAATTTTAAACCATGCCTACGAGACAACACGCAAGACCCAAGTCACATATGTGTAGAGTCATTTACGTATTTTAAATAATCATTTAACAGATAGCAACCTTTTAAAACTTCAGCGTCAGATGTACATATTCCATTCTTACATTGAGTTCCACGGACAAGCCGGAATATAGACTTTAAGGTGTCAATAATTTTACCGAGAGAGACAGATTTATATCGGCTCATTGGTGCACTGGAGGACGGAGCATAGCGTAGCGATGACAGCACTCGGGAGGTCCTTTGGTCCGGAGATTGGCTCTGTGGTAGTTTATTTACAATCCATGTTTCACTCTCCAGTCAGATATTGACATACAGTTTTAAAATCGGCCACAACGCTTGCTTCACCATGTTTTCCACAGTGTCACTCATAATCACTCTGCTTAATGCTAAGTAACTGAAGTAGTTAATGAAGTGTCGTTGAATAAACAAGCAAACAGCATCGAAGAATTCGACAGGTCAAAGTGTGCATATTGGGATGGTCGCAAAAGTTATTAAGTCTACTCGTAGGTACAGGGTGTTTTAAAATGTCTCTGAAGCAGGCTCATAGTTACAACTGTACAACATGAATGAAGCATGGTTATTATTTGTCAAGGTTGGTAGCTGGATTTGTGATAGTTGTGGACGTGATGAGTAAGTGTCCTGTAGCTTGTAAGCATCCATGATCCATCCGTGCCTCGTTGACTCAGTCACACTCCAATATTTCTATATTTACGCACGTCACAATTTGAAAACACAGAATTATTCAGTAATCTACAGGGATTTTTAAAGGCTCTGCGACCATTTGGAGAACTGTGGAAAAATTTATTGACACAGGATGTGTGAAATTACCGTGGAACCCTGGTAGGTAAATTTTCGACTATCTGTTAGGGGCACTCAGAACACCACCGAAGGTCTTGTCAAAGTTCCACGTCCAAGTTTCGAAAAACAGGTTCTTCCAGAGTGTCCACACAAAAAATTAGCTGTTGGACGACATTCAAAGGGGGAACTACGTAATCTGTGTCATGTGAGTTACCGTTATAATTCTTCATTTAAATATCTGGGCCGATTTTAAACTGATTCGTGTTTCGCGTTGTCTCAAGTCACACTTCAAATCCTCACTTCGTAGAAAGACTGCTTCAGTAATCGATAAGTCTTCATTTCGTATGATTCTCACTGTAAACATCGATTATTTCCTTAAACAGCGTCAACCAGTTAAACTTTGTAATGGTAAAGAGATGTGTTTTCTTCGCGGTACGGACTGATTTCTTAAATATAATTTCGACTTTCTTACTTTCAAGGGGTTAAGTGGACCTTCATTCGTACTACTTTCATTTATTCTGTCTTCGTCCTTAACTTCTCTTCATATTCCTTTAATTTCAGCCACATTATTCTTCCTCCTTGTCCCATTTTACCTCTGATTTCTTATTCTGCAGGGTAGAGAGGTGAACGAATATATTTGTCCAAGTCCTTGTTTGCGAAGCTTCGAGGCACTTGTGTAGGAAGACAACGAGAAATGTGTTATGTCATTCAAAATTTCGTACACCTGAGTCTTGACGTTTGCAATTAACTGTTAGGTATATTTAGGATTCTGTTCTGTCGAAATGCAGCGAAAGCTTATTCAGCACTTTTGTTGTCACAGCCCAAGTGTGAAAATTATCCAGTCATCTGTGTTTGGTTTCCAGTTTAACTTCTACAGATTTTCTTAGATTATTTTTATGTTAAGTTCAGATTTAGTCTGACGTTTCGGAGAATGTTTCAGTCAACTTCGACCCTGATGTCAGAGAAAGTCTCCGAAACTTTGGATTGTACGAGTGATATTCCGATGAGAAGACTTTCTGTTTTTTTTTTTATTTTTTGTTAACTAATTTAAAATAAACTGGGGACAAATGTCGTGGCAAATATGTTCAGAAATATTCGTCGAGGTCAGAAGAAAATTAATAATTCAATTCATTTATTGAATAATGTTTCACAAATAAATTGGCTAAATACGATACCTAAGTAATATAATTCAACTGAATAATAATTATAATAATAATTCAATTCATTTATTGAATAATGTTTCACAAATAAATTGGCTAAATACGATACCTAAGTAATATAATTCAACTGAATAATAATTATAATAATAATTCAATTCATTTATTGAATAATGTTTCACAAATAAATTGGCTAAATACGATACCTAAGTAATATAATTCAACTGAATAATAATTATAATAATAATTCAATTCATTTATTGAATAATGTTTCACAAATAAATTGGCTAAATACGATACCTAAGTAATATAATTCAACTCAATAATAATTATAGTAATAATTCAATTCATTTATTGAATAATGTTTCACAAATAAATTGGCTAAATACGATACCTAAGTAATATAATTCAACTCAATAATAATTATAATAATAATTAAATTAATTTATTAAAGAGCTTAACAACAGCCAAAAACGCCTATAACAGCCAAGCACTAACAATACAAACATTACAATACAAAAACAAACAAACAATAAACTATATATATAAATGTACAGTGTAATTTATTACAAAATAATTAACAAGTAAATTAACTAAATATACCTAAGTAATATAATTCAATAATAATAATTTTTGAGGTGGTAAAGTTGCGTCATATTGTGATATAATAATATATAAATAATAATTTTAATGAAGATTATATAGAAAGACTTTAGCGGTAATACTTAAGACATCTCAGAAGCGAAAATAAATTGAAGACGTAAATAAAGTTTTGAAAACTTTACTATTCCCACCAGTTTAGATAGTATAATTAATTAACCTTGCCTGCATTGTCTGGGTACACGAATGCCAAGAAAAATGGCAGAGCTGTCAGAAGCACATCTCTGTATTGGCGATGCGAAGCATCAGGGGTCCGGATGGGGGGGACGAAGGCGGGAGGGTATAATAATACGGTTTGTTTAAGAGGAGGTTGAGGCCGACTCCGGGCCGTAGACAGAGAGAGAAAGATGAGGAAGGGAAGGGAAGGCCGGGACCTATTTATTTTCCCCAGCTACGTTGCTCGATAAGCATGTATGTTTCTGTCTGATAGCAAACAGCGAGCCCGTATTGATCAGCGCAAACCGAGTAAACAAGTGTTGGTCGGGTATGGGGAAGGGGGGGGGGGACAGGGGGTCCGTACCCTTCCCGCTTGCTTACATGCCAACCATTTCTCTCCCTCGCTCGCTGATACTCGCCAGACGAGGCAAGCAGATGGTCGAGTAGCGTGAACGTGGCGTTTGTCCTGCTGTTATTTGGCTTATGATTATTCTAGATGTGTCAATCAGTGAGCTGGATTCTCTCTCCGGTGGTGAAAATGAAGTGTTGAATCTCTCGTAGTCCGATAGAACGCGCGCTGGACTGGGAGTTGAGGTTAGAAGAGTGCTTCAGAAGACGTAGAGGAGGACAGCGTGACTGCTTGTGTGCGTGTGTGTTTTGTTGTGGCTCTGGTAGTCGAACGGTCAGTCATGTAGCTCGGGGCCCGAACATTGCCGATTACTACCGACGTGTGCCGAGAGCGGAGACTGGCGGCCCGCGTGGTGTAGAACGCGCCGGTGTATCTGCCACTACACTGGCAAGTTCGCAAGACAGGCAGGCTCCACGAAATCAGAAGCAGTCGGGAATTCTCTCAGGCAAGAGAATCAGCAGCTTTCAATTCGACACTCCACTTCGCTGGCGCCACCGACTACACATTCCGTAAGGCGCTGCTGTCAGGCTCCGGTCAGGGGAATAGGAGTATGTTGGAGCCGCGTTGGAGGCCAGTGCAGGTAAAAGTTTTAACCTCCGTCCTCTATCTCTCTCTTTCCCCAGTCTGTCTGTCTGTCAGTCGCTGATTCACCTTTGAAAATCGTCAGATGGATAGACAGACCTTTGGTCCGGCTTCCGGACTTTTCTCGGACTGGCAAGGACCGTGTGTGGGGAGGGGGGGGTCGAGTTGTGGAGTAGGAGGGGGTTGAAGAAGTGGAGGGGAGGGACTTCTCCGATTAGTCTCCGTTCCTCTGACGTCATATCTTCCGACCTCTAAGGACGAGTCTTAGTGTGTGACCCCCCACATGTTGGAAGGACATGAACCCAGAACTCCTCCCTGTGCTGCCTTGTCAAATATTCTTTGTTTGTTTTGTACTTTGAAGATTTTTGACGCATTGTTGCCAACTCAGGACTTTGTATCGATCAACGTGAGTAAATTAACTCGCTGAATGTCATTTAGAATATCACATGTAAGTCGGAAGGTTTGCCGGTCTGTAACTTGAGACTTTTAGGAACACGTCCGGTCACTTGTAGGACGTGCCTTTCCGGTAATATCATCGCTTACGTAATTTTATTGATCCATTGTTGACGTATAAAGCACTGTTAGTTGTTACTTATGTAACAGAACGTGATGTGATGGAACTAATATTCCTGTTTCTTCGTAATCAGCTTTTAGTGTTTATAGATTAAAACAAAAACTTCGCTTATAGGATCGCATTTGTTTACTGTCAATGACGTCATAATCCACGCGTACCAATTTGACAGTCATGAAATGTACGTAAGATGTTATTAAGGAATTCTTTAGCTTTACGTGGCCAAGTATTTTTCTGTTTTTATCTGTGTCATTGTCAGGCTGGGGTAAATGCCATCGACTTCGTTTACCTTTGTGTCTGTGCTGTTATCACGGGTTAAAGATCTTCGTGTCTATGAGAATATCCACGGAAAATATCATTGTTGTCGAAGTCGGTATATATATTTTTTTTTAAAAAAGAATTTTACCGTTAAATTACAATTGTTGTCTGCTGAGGTTTTCTGTCAGAGACAGAGAGTGGAGGATTAAGACCATTGTTTTATGGTTGCAGGTGGAAGTTGTTTGGTGTTTTGGTGCAGACGACAATTCACAAGTTATGATATTCTAGGGTCGAGTCGAGTTAACTTGCAGATTCGTCATTTTGATGGTGATCGTTTCACGTAAGGTATTAAAAAAAGTGTTTATTTTGCGAATAACACTTTATTTCATTAAACTGGGATTTAATCTTAAATAACACACTAGAACGTCTGACAAGTCTTAATTTATTTAAAAATAACAATTAAATTCAGTATCTTGGATATAAAACATTGTAGAGTTAACACATTTCGTATTAACGTTTTGAATGAATGTTTTTCCTTTCACTGGATGCTTTTATCTTATGTAAAACACGAATCATAGTTAAAATATTGATCACTCCTAGGAGTACACGTTAGTTTCAGCTCGCTTTTACGTTCCGAATAGTAAAATCTCGCTTCGTATGCCTTGAGGAACATGTTTTCGTTATTTTTCATGAAGAAATTTGTGAAAACTGGCAACTAACTTGTGTTTAATCGATGAATCCCACTTCTATATTCGTTTACACCTGATTCTAATTTTTTTCTAACGCTACGCGTTCGTATTAGCCGCCCGGACTCTTAACGTCGAAGCGTAAAGTACAGGTTTAGACTCGTTCTTGTACTCAACTGTTAATTTTAATGTTCCCTTTGCGTTTCTAAGCTTTTAATTTTAAGATTTATACGATATATTACATAAATATTTGCGCACAATATTTGAGTTCGCACGATGTAATACGCCATAACAATTTGAATGTTCTAAAATTAATATAAAATTGCGTTCTCCTGTAGTGTAACATAATTTTATCGTCTTCTGTTTTGTGATGTTCGAAATTTCTAAAAAAAAGTTACATCTCGATTAACATATTAACACAGCTTAAACTTTTGTAACGTTAAAAGAATTGCTTAAAATCATAAATTCGGTTCATTTCGGCAATGTGATAAAGACAAATGTTAACAGATATCCCTTAGAGTGGTCTTAAGAAGTCAGACGAACTTCACTTCGCTGTCGAGAAGAATTTTCCGTCTCTAACTTCGAATTGTACGTACGTCAGCGTTCGGAAACCTCTCGCGTTATCGGACAAAGCGCCTTGAATCGGTTCTGATACGTTCTAATACACCAGGCAGTCAGCGATAACTTAACAACTATGCTATTTTATTAGCAACGATCCATATATCGATTTGCACCTCTTTGAACTCTTAATGTGACTCATTACATTCTATAAGTATTTTTTTCTTAATTTATTTAGAGACTCCATCATCGCAATGAATTTGTAAGAATGTCTTGGCTTACGTGTGGGCACTTCCCCATAATTTTCAGGAGTAACTGAGGAAATCTACGAAATATCTTTGTCGGGATTGCGTGTCTTCGTGGGAAGGGGGAATACTATAACCAGAGACATCCCTATGACTGGAAGAACGTAGTTTTATTGATAATTGTTTTGATTATAATTTTTTGTACACCGTGTAGGCTTCTCATTCTATCAGGGTATTTATTTTAATATTTAAAATTAAAACCTGTGTTTTTAACAACAACGAAGTCTGTACCAAATTCTTTATCTCCCTTAGATCATAATAAACACGATAAAAATAGAAATTAGCAATTTTATAGCATAATTAATAATAACTTGCGATAAAATCATAGTAGACCTTGTATTCTGTTATCATGAACTCAGATATCAGCTATTCCGACTGAGATTTATAGTTTTTCCGAAGGCCCTCCACGCAAATACCGGAATAGGACCTTAAATTAGGCCACGACCGTTTCTTTCCACATCTTCATAATTTTTTAATTCGTGAATCATACTTTCATAAGCTGTAGTCTGAGTTCCTAGAAGCGTCGTTAAATAATCAATAAATTTTATAAATTTTTACAGCTCGATTCGACTTGTATTAGTCGAAGCAACGCGTATTTGATGCATAACTGTTATAAGATACGATAATCGTTCGATTGGCTTCGTAAATATAATTTACAAATGTTTTATGTAAATTAGTTTCTAAACGTCGTTTCTGTTAACCTCGTATTAGGGCGTGAATTTGCGATGAAATTTTTGTTTCTGAAAACCTCACGCGTTAAAATATCCGCGTTTGATTTCTCGGTTGAAGCATCATCTCGTTGATAATCCTAATTAAATGCGATAATATTAACAATAAGTTTGCTTTGTCATTAAACAAAGACGTCATTAAACTTTATGATTATAGAATTAAGTTACTGTTTGTCGTACTTACAGACAAGGAGTTAGAAAGTTTACGTTGAGATATGGGAATGAAAATTTTTGATTTATATTTCTAGTCATCAACAAATGTGAAGTAAGTTACGTATTTTTCTCACGTATGTAACCCCTTATTACTGAAGATAAATCATAAGTTTTGAAAACATAGAGGAAATTAGCGGAGTTATTTTATTATCCGTGATTATTGGTGGTGAAAATTTGATTATTCTTTGAAATTCACGAAACCTCGTCTCTCAGAACGTAACAAAATACGCGCTAAATAGTTCATTATAAGTTAAAAGTACGAAGGAAGAAACTTCGTGTAAAATTATGTAAATCTAAAACTCACGAACCCTCCACGAGGAACGTCCCTTTCCTGGTTTTGGTAGCTGTTTGTCGAAATCACGTGATACATAGAATTAAAATACTGAAATCGCGTTAACTCCCTGTAAACCTTTCAGTCATTGAGATTTCAGATTCTTCTACGTTCGGTAATTATTAATAACACACTTAACAATAATTATTCCTTTGCATAAGCAAATATTTTATGTGAAGATTAATTTTTTTTTACGTAAAAATCTTTTTCTGGTAACAAATATATTTTACGAAAAGTGATATACCATAGAAGTTCTGTTGCATTTATTACGTTATCCCTCGTTCATTTGTTTCCCGCTTATAACCCACAGGCCCTGTGTATTTCGGTTTATTTTTTAGTGGATTTGAGACTGGCCCACGTTTTCCCTGTTTTTGGGGTCAGAGTGTTTTAAAATACTTCTAAAATACGCGTAAGTAAGAGCTAATTTTTTAAAAAAAATCACGTTTTAAATGTGTTTACGTAAACTTAAATATAAGTTAATTTATCAAGATTTTTATACAACGGAATAAAAAATTGAGAATCGACATTAAAAATTCTTAAATTATTAATACGGGCTTCGTGATTTTTTTTGTAATTTAGTGAACCGTTTAATTTGTAATTAGAAACCGAAGATCTTGGCGCTGTCATGTTAACTGCGTGTTCAAAATTACGTCTTACGTTTTCAGATTTCGTCGTTTGGTTAATTTCTGCTTTAAATTTTTCTGTAATTTCTTTTATATCGATGAATATTTTTATTTGAGACTCATTAAAAAGTGTCTTAAGGTCACTGATGTTGATTGACGGTTCATTTATGACTTTTCGAAAGTTACTACGAACGTCACATCCCATGACGTGTAGTTTCGGTAACATTTTCAGTATAAGTTATCTTTTTTTATGGTTATTATTCTTGGAATTATATAATCGCAAATGGTTCAGACTTCGTGGTCGGCAGATATCGATACGTAAGTAGCTGAGCTGGCGACTCAACGGTATTTCCTTCCGCGGCGTCTGCGTCGGGACTGGGAGCGGGCGATTCCTTTGCGACGTGGTACCTGATCGTCGGAAGTCGGCGGACGTCGTGCGTGATTTTACATTTGACGCTTTAATAGAATGACTTGGGTTAGCTTATAATTAGAAGTGCGTGTTTTAAGGTGAACATTAATTGTGAAGTGAATAGATGAGCCTAGGAAGATTTTAAAACGTGCTGATTTAAAATTTCTTCCGAATACAACGCTTTGTCCCAGGTACATGGGAAAAACATCGTGTTTAAATGATAAACATGACGTAGATTTGGTATCTGCTCTTCGTAAAAAACTTAGTTACATTTCAGAATTACTGTAAAATGTACACGTGACGAAATAATTCTCCGTTGAACAAGACCGGAATTGAAGAGTGATATTTTGATGTCTTCTGGGTTGTAGGCTTACGGCCCAGTAGACAACTAACTTCGGACTTACACTACTGAGTGATATTTAGTTTCCGTTGTGTTGAATTTTCCGACTTCAAATCAGGAATGTGTTGATTTTCTGCAAATCTGTGTTTACGGGATATTATAATAATTTAAACTGGTCGGTGTGAACATTTATGATTGGTTTGCGTATTAAACCAATTTTTATTTTTACAAATATATGGATATATATATATATATACATAAGTGATTAATAAATATGAGTAGCAATAAAATAAGAAGGACACTGACTTCTCCATTTGCAAGGTAGTCCAGTATAATTTTGCTTCAAGACGTCGGAAGAAATCAGAAAATTTAACAGGTTCAAGGAAAGATTATTTTAAGCGTAAACGAAACTGTGACTATTAGTGACGACATTGGATTGTTACCTCATCTTAATTGTACGGATCGTGGGTTCGAATCCCACTTGAGGCACGGATGTATGCCCGCTTATTTCTGAGTTGTGATGATATGTGTCGTCGTTGAATTCGAAAAAAACTGACTCGAAACGTGGTTAAAAGTTCTGCAATAACTGTTCAATCACTGATATAGAACGAAACAGATGTGTGTTGCTTCTAAGGGCTTATTATTCTGTTGGTTGTCTCTTGAAATTAGAAAAAAAAATCCTTACGAAATTATTCCTAAATTTTTGTGAACGTTCAGTAAATGTTGTATGAATTAATTTTAAGCAGTGAACTTTTGATGGTTAAATAACGTTTGTGAAGGCAAGTGATTGAAAAATGTAACTCACAGAAATTTGTCTCTTACGTTGTGTCAGAATTTTATATAATTTTATTTCAATACGCGGACTTCAGATGTGCCCATTTCATTAGAAGAGAATGACATTAAAAGTTATTGAACTTACACCGAATCGATTAGAATCGATTTCTTGGGAAATCGAATCGGACGCTTACTGTTTGTAAAGCCCCGTGCCTAGGATCTAGCTCCAGCCATCTTGTCCATTGCTACTTATGTATATTAATGAGTTAGTGATATATTTATTCTTACGTTGAATAAAGACTTATGAAGTGCTGGAACTGTGACGTGCTGAGTGAATTTTGAGTATGAGGCAAGAAATTGTTGTCTTATTTCAAGAATTCGTCTGTCGGGACCGAAATAAAGTGCTTATGCCGTCGAGATGCTCGCCTGTTCCCAGACGCGGTGTTATGCGTCACGACAGATGTCTCTTGGCCCACGAATAAGTTTGTTTGATTACCCTCCTCTCGGAGTCGGACAGCGTTCACTTACAGAGGTTGACGTTTGGCTAGCAAATGTTGTTTCTGCCAGTCTAATAGTAAATTGGAATCCGCGGTTGTTATGTTGCAAGTACCTAGAAATTTCGCTGGGAATGGTTATGTGAATCGTTACCCAAATATTACTTTGTAACAGGTTCGATGTGTCGAGAAACTACCGTGTGATCGATCATTATATGTCTTCGACCGTGTTCTGCGTGTCTTAATAACGCATTTGTGCGTTGCTAAATACCGCGTTTGCAGTCAGATATATCGTTTGTAACTTTAATATGTTCGTCAATTTTATATATAAGACGTTTAACTGTCTAAAACTCATGTTCATTGCAATTAAATTTTTTGATTGAAATTAAACAGTATGTTATTTATTAACGTGAATGGAAAATGCAGTGATGATTATCAGCGACTGTGATATCAAGTCTAATTTTGTTACATTTTTTTTTTAAAAATTATAAAATACCGATATCGTAGTTCAGCGCACAAGTAATAGCAAATTAATTTTAAAAAATAATTCAGGGAGTAATTTAATTATTCGCGTATAATTAATGAAGATGTGGCTTATACAAAATTTCAGAAATTACAGGGCGTATCTTTCTTAATTTATTCTAGAAACTATTTTAGTATTGGTGATCGGAGTTTAGAAAAATTTAATCCGTCGCTTTTAAGATGAGAAACACTGTTTTCTCTCTAAGCTATAATTATTATACTAATAATAAACGCGTGTTGGAAGCACACCACGAAAATATTATCAAAATTTTTACGAAAAACAAACATTTCTCATGTTGACACAGCCGGAATAATTCCTAATTACAAATTAAGAGTTGTATTTCTTTACTTTTCATTGTCTGCGGATTAGTCAAGTGCTGATAGAATTAAAAAAAAAAATTAACTTCTGAAATTAAGAATCCCTTTACTTATCTGGTGAGACCTCACGGTGCGAAGGAATTGCCTATCGGATGGTCCTGTAACGCACAGGACGGCACATCGGAGAATAAACTCTTACGGATTTATTTTCTAGTTGGATTCGAACCCGCAAAATTTCTCGGAATGCACAGAAATGTTACAATGACTGAAAAAAAATTTTCGTTTGTGACACTGACGTCTTCTGAAAATAGCTCACTCTTATCACTATGAGATATAAACCTATCACTGTTTATCACAAGTCAATATATCCACTAAGAAATAAATAATACATAAATAAATAGTTTATTGTACACGAAAATAAATGCGCGTCATTTGACGGAATGTGAAGTCGCTCTTGGCCGTCGTGATGCTCTTCGAATCTCCCTAACTGATAACACAGATACTCTCTGTTTGGCTTCGCATTTGACATGCATTTGTCTGAAAGAAGGGGTAGCAATCAGTAGAACGCGTTCGACCATCAGTAAATGAATAGAATTATTGGCATTGTATACTTCAGTGGGTTTTGTAATCCGAGAAAGGAGGATGTATTGAGGTGGAATATACCGGACCAACATTTCGTATCGGAGATCGTACGTATTCAACTGAATTTGGGTCCCCCCCACCCCCCGCATCCTCGTAGTTCAGAATGTGGTCCCACCCTTTAAGCTATTCACCTATTGGTCCACCAACGTCAGTGGACAGTGGTTTTTGGACAATGGAAACAGTTTTCACATCGTCCAGATAAGCGGACAGCACCATTGTCTACAATACGAACCATTTTTTTTTATTTTTCAAAAATTGTTCAGATTCTCAAACGTCGCGCACATAGAAACGTGTATCAAGGTTTGGATAACACGCCGATCCATTAGTTTACAGTGTTTCGGATGTTTCTGATCGGGAAGATAACATTTATAAAAAGAAAAGAAATTAGCGTCTGGTAAGCGATCAGGCATTGTATTAGAAGCGTAATTAAATCCTTATCAATTTATACGTTCTAAAAAACATGTAAATCGATATGGAGTTATCGATAACTGTAGAAGTTCGATTTTAATAACGCATATTTTATGCGTGGAAGTCAAACACTGAGGTTACGAGATTTGAGGTGGCGACGAATATGAGAATGGATGTCTTCTGGGGTGTTGCGTCGTGTAGTTTGTTAAATGTTGTCGTCTGATCGCGCTGTAGAGATTTTTTTCTGGGTGTAAAGTGAAACCGGATGTCGGTCGAACTACCGGGAAATCGAAAATGATGATCTACGAGTAGTTTCTAGACTATAACGTCGTGGCTGGTTTTTATAAAAAAAAATTACCCAAATATTTTAATCACAAATGGTGTATTGAGAGCTCTTTTTTTTCACCCCGAGAAAGTTGTTCAGGTTACTCGCCGTGATTTCTAATGTCTGGAGCCAATTTCTTACTTATTCGTTTTTATTTTCCGTTATAGTCCTCGAGGGAAATTGACTCTGCGAGAAACGAAATATTTTCTCGCATTTTCTCGTATTTTCTCGCATTTTCTCGCATTTTCTCGCATTTTCTCGTATTTTCTCGCATTTTCTCGTATTTTCTCGCATTTTCTCGTATTTTCTCGTATTTAGACAGCAGAGGCGTGCGTTATAACATTTAGCAGTCTGAATGAGAAGTCACTAGTAAAATTCGGCCACCATTTAAAGTTTCTCTCTGAAAATAATTTATCGTTGGATTTTTTTTTAAGCATTTGATTTGAATCACGCATTTCCTGTGCCTTTCAAAGTACCGATCCGTCACTTACAAATATTTTATAGTTAATATTAATAATTTCAACTACTTTTGCGTGCCATGGATATTCTACACGCGCCGTAGGCGGACTTACTTAGCCTACGATTTATTTAACGACGTTTTATCAGTAGCTTAGACTCTATAGCGTAGGATGAATGCACTGTGTAATTAAATCAGGCCTGGAGAAATTTCCTATAAATTTAGAAACCGCTTCCAAAATCAAGGAACCAAAAGGCTGTGTGATACGTAGAAAATTCTAGGTTTTATAGAAACTTGGTACCTGGCATTTGATTTGGCCTGAATAAAAATATTGTTGCTTAAGCTCACTTTTGCAGTCAAGTCCGCGAACATATCAATATTCGTCACGTTCCTATATATTCAGATGTTAATTTATTTATAGGAGTTTAATGAATATTATATTATTTTGAAAAATTTCAAGCACGGAAAGCGAGTTGCTATTAGTATTTAGGTTCGTATGCACTAGTTTAACCCCGTGATCGTATTTTGGGACCCCTCTGCCCCTGAAACAGTTTAATCGTATCAACAACTTCGCGCTTTGTGGATTTTCATCTGTTCGGATTTCATTGTTCGTAATTGACGTAAGCATTTTGGAGTAATTGTTTATAAAACATGTAATTTAAACTGGGAAAAAAATGTCGTTGTAGATCTATCCCTTTCTAGAGGATTTAAATAAAGAATTATGTAATATTTCAAGGAAAATACTATGTAAAATTTCCAAATGACGAGCGTTACAACCCACAAGACCATCCACGACTTATTCATCCTCTACATGAAGACATTTTTAACGTAGAACTATCTTTGGAACTCGAATGTATTCATACGCCCAGTTCCGATTTTATCACACACAAATATAAAACCAAAAACATAATGAACACGAAACTTGTGTGAAGAAAGTTCCATTGTTAGACAATTCTTATCTATACGTCTGTAGTTTATAATTAACAAATAAAGCCAATCAGCCAACAATGCTTTGTTGTAAATGGCGTGGACTATGTTTTTGAAGACGACAAACCTAACCTAAATTGAAATTATCCACGAATGTGCCTTTTTGGAACTGACAGTTGAAGGGTGTATTCCGAAGTCCGAGGCTGTAGAAAGCAACGGACGACAGATGAATTATGAAAGTAACTGAAACTTAATTACTTCGGTCACGACACTGCGTAGTGTCGAATTTACTTATTTAGTGCAGAAAACCAACGAAATCGATCAATCGAAAGTCCACTGTCGCAACACAGGGACCGAAGGCTCCTCGTTCTTGGCGATCGTATTTTGTCCAGTAAACAAATGTAACTGTTAGATGTTGATTATATAATATTTTCATGATTTATTTACCGATGTTATATCAGGAACAAATATTACGTTTAATTTTTTTCCGTAATAAAGGTAAGATTACACAAAATTTTTGGGATTGAATTCACCACATACATACGTGCATGCTTTTCGCGTTACAAAATAAATAAATACAAGTTTCATAAACTTTAATGAAGTGAAAATATGTGATTTTGACGTGTTTGTGGACATGAATCCAGAACATACGTAATTGTCATTCAGGGATCAGGAAGGATATAGTGCGATCTATTTCATTGTATGAAAAACATGAAACAAAATGGCTGTTTTTAAGATTAAACTTCATTTGTATTTTCTTTAAACGGAGTTGCGAAACGCTGTAATGAATTTTATTAGTTACCAGTATCTGGTAGAATGTTCGTTTTGTTTTGTGCTACATTATTAAAGTTTTAGAAGGTGGCAGCACTGCACGATACGTTTTTTTTCTTCTGATTATTAGAACTTCTGTGGCCACAGATAATATCTTGTTTGTGATAATTTACAGATTAATTAAGATGTTCAGCGCCACAAACGCGTACTCGCGCGTGTTTTTTTGTTTTTTTTGAGGTTTTGATGGAAGTCTGACCTACCCGGTATAAAATATATGCCAGTTTATTCTTATATCGTGTCTGTTTTGTTTGCTAAATGCACGTTTGAAAATTAACGTTGTTTTACTTGAAGAATGAGACGTAAAATTAAGGTATATTCAGCAGGCTACTACATTAAAAATGATATTTAACGAGACATAACCCCTTCAGATCCAGTTCTGTCATACTAAAACATGTCTTTTCACGTTGGACATCTGCACATTGAAATTAAAATAAAATGTAAACTGAATGCAATCTTAGACAGAAAATTAACACCTGCGTGGAAGATTACACTCAAAATGAAAGACAATATTTTACGTCACGTCTATTTTTTCGAGGCCGCGTTAAGGTAAATGCAAATTTTAAGTGGACACTAGGCATTGTGTACAGTGCGTGTTTATTTCAGTAATTAGTCTTGTGCTTGGTGTAATGGCCGCCTTTCTGCGTCTGTCGGCGTCCTCGTAGGTCTACGTTTCGGAAACAGAATTTAATGTTTTTGATCCGGTCCGCTTTGTGAGTTTTTCTGGAATAGAATCAATGTTACTTTCTAAATATTTTTGAGGTAAATCACCCTCCCCATTAACAACCTTTTGAACTTTATTCTTTCTTTTATGTCAGGGGGTCTTAACAATTCGAAACCTAGCGTCTTATGAACCCTTTCTTGTCCATTGTCTAGCTACCTTGGACAATTTTGAGTCTAATTCAACTTATTCAGAGTAAAGAATGGCTTTTTGTTGTGTTAAGATTTATAGCCAGTAACATATTTTAAATTCATTTCTATAATTCTCGTCTGTTAGTTCATCTGGAATATTTAACCTTCGTTTGTTAAAGGTTTAAATGAATTTCGTCTCGATTTGATTATCTAATTATTTTTATTAGGCCTAAATGTTATTAAATGCCTGAGAAAATAAGTCGTACGTGATGATGAAATAATAACAGACAAGATTTTGATATGTAAACATCCTCAGTATGAGGCTGAATAAACTTAAAAAGAATCGACGTAGATGAATTAATTACGACGAAGTTAAATTGACGAACTATTTCGTTTAAAGTCATATAAATTGAATTGGGGCTATCTGGTCAGTTTATGGCGTTAAATAATTGTAATTCCATATTTCTAAGAAATAACATTTAGAGGTGCTGTTGATGGAGCCAGTAAGCACCTCCGAAACGTCGGTAAACTTCTACGGCGTTACAAAACAGAAGACTGTAATTTTCGAAAAAAAAAGTGATTAATCGATCGATAATTTTAAGAAAATGAAATCTGTAATATTTTCATATAACTGTGGGGAGTATCGAAGTAAATTTTTGAAGCGACGTCTTTCGTGTTTTGTTGACAGTTGAAAGACGTACGTTTACGCGAAGAAATTGCGTTGAGGTCCCCCACATCAGAATACTTCTCGTTATACACAGATGCGGGAACATCCGAAAATCTTTTGATCCGTATTAGTGCCGACTTGGACCTCGCTGTAATCGACTGCACCTCAGAGACTTTTCGTATTGGTCGATCCTCCGCGTAGAGTGAAATTTATTTTACCCACAGTTAATTATGGACAATACGAATATTCTTACTGCATTTAGTAAGTGATAACCCGCCGGAATTTGTTTTAAACGTCTGACAGAACACTTATATTCGGTGCAATAGTACTTCACCGATTACTCACTATTGAAAGACCAACTAACACTTCAGACGTGTTCTCATTAATTCTGTGTTAACATTATATTGTTAAAAGATATTTATTTATTTATTATACATGAAAATATGAAGTCCATTGTTTGGTTCGTATAGGGTACCTTTTCGTCGTTAACGGAACTAGCTTGGAGCCTCGCTAGAAAATTTTTGGTCCAGAGGTTGAAGTCTTAATTCGTGTTATGGTTTTTTTTAAGTTAATTTTTCTTTTAATTTAATTTTTTTTTGAGGGGAGGGGGTTCTATTAGTCTATTAGGTGTTCTTTTCAGTGAGATTGGATTGTTAACAAATATTTCGACACTGTGTTTGTACCCTAAACAACATCTGTCATGGCAAAACTGGACTTAATCACGAGATAACAAATTTTGCTTGTTTCGTTCTCTAATAAAAAGCACGTAACTTTAGATAAATTCTAAACATTTGTTAAATGATAAACGGGCAGTCACTATATGTAATAATCTGATGTTTTTATGTCTCTCATAATTAAACACTCGGAAATTATTAAACTTACATCAGTCGACTATCTTCAAAAATGCTCTCGTGATATAAAATTTTGAATGCTTATTCAAAGTGGATGAGCGTGGGACAACGCTTGAGCTAGCGTCGTTTAAGAGCCAAGCGAAATGAAGCAGAATATTTCATAACAACGTTGAATTTCTGTAAAAAAAATTGGTTTCGTGTTTTTATATCATAAGTGTCATAGTGTCTTTGAATATTAAGCGTAATAATATGAACGCTTGTTTATTTATTTGGGCGAACTACGAAAAATTAGTGTCTCAAACATTTTATTATAGTCTCTGCAAAATCAAATGTAGTTCCATTGAGTGACATCTCGCGACGTCGCCTGTAGAAACGTCACTTGTGATCATCGCTCGAATTTCGTTCACGTAAATTTACACGAATGTTGTAGAACGTTTACTTGGGGGGGGGGGGGGGGGTCTGCATTTAACATTAGATGCGGCTTGGTTTATGCAACAAGGGCGTAAATCCGGTAGTCAAAAGTTAAATAACATCTGCTTAGCGGTGTTCGCTCCATTGTTACACTTACCGACTGCTTACGCTGTGATATTAGAGCATGCGCAGAGCTTGCTTTATGTGAGACGCCGAGGTAAATGACTCGGACAATACATGCGTGTAGAATTACAGGCACAATAATGATTTCGTATGTGTATTTGGTTAGCAAACATGAGAGGGTATAATATAAAATGTTATTTTAATATAAATTTCGACTAGGTCGTCTCATGGATTTTATTCAAACATTTCGTATTTTTATGAAGTTTAAAGAAGTGTTTTGTTATGTTGCGAGAAATGAATGCCATTTTGACGACATCCGGACAACATTGTGGCCAGTTACACGAATTTGAGAAGTACGTTTCTATTTGGCCACTCCCTAAGTGTCGGCTGTTAGATGATGAGTTTGTGCTAACCACATTCAAAAGAATGTCCACTTATTTGCACCTTAATACAATCCACCAGTGGTCTTTTGTCACTGAATTGTGCGGAAGGTTGTACACAGAGGAATGAATAACTTATGTGATATTATTTATCGTAATTCTTGTTACTGTTCATTATGCTCTCTTTTCAATTCAACATTTTCAACATGTTCTGTTTGTTAAACATAAACAGATATATTTTCAGTTAATGAATGTTCAAATATGTTTGTTTAGAACCTGGGAGAGAGTTCTTAGAATACATAACACAGAATAACACAACAAATAACGTGATTTAACGCCATTGTGTGAGGATGAAGTCTTCTGAGTACACTTGCTATAATGCATGATATTGTTTGAAAGTTTCTTCTTAACAAGAATATTCTTAAGATTGATTCTGAGTTGCCGTTGGATGCAACTTCAGACAATGACCTGTAGTTGAGAATTCTTCAGAATCTTCCGATGTTTTGAAAGGAACTTTTTTTTAGGTTCGAAACACATTTCTCCACGTTTACCTACGTCTTATTTACGTTTCCTGAAGGACTTGATTCAGCCTGTTGAGTCATTTGTGATGTTTGGTATAAATCGAAATTTTTTTCGAAACGTCCATTTGGCAGAATTTCTGTGTTGGTCGAGATCATCTCAGTGATGTACGCATAAGAAGCGATTCTGTAAATAAAATTTTATGTATCTTGAATTATCCCGACTTACTCTGCACTAGATTCGATTTACATCTTAATAATATAATTAATAAAATATAATTAGTGATTATAGCAAGAATTAGTGTTCACTGGAACTTAATTAGACTGCTTATCAGCGTACAGTGTTCGGAATGCACTTTAAGGACAATGGAATAAAACATTAAAATGTATTGTACCAGTTACGAGAGCAAATTTAGATATTTTCCTTGTCCGTCCAAATTGTATCATCTACTTCTCTCTCTTTTTTTTTTGTGGTATTGTTTCCGAAATCAAGAATGTTGTATTTGTAACGCTAGAATGATGTTGTTTTAAACAGAGTAGAAAGGGAAACATTGTCAGTTCCATACCCCATAAAGGCAACCAACCATATCTTCGGGGTATTTCTGTACAGCCTGAAACACAGTCACATCGGTTACTTTTGATCGTTGCTAACAGCGAGGTTAGGAGGAATGTACTTCGTGTTCTTATGACTTTGTACGAGTCAGTTTACGGGTAACAATTCGAATATATCACGCCCTCAAAATAAAAGGCCTCCGGTTCAGGGTGCGAGGAACGTTTCCACGTGGCTAACTACTGCTTACGGTGGTCTAGCGGTCAGAAACGCTGGGCTTGTAATCCTGGGGGGTCTCGGGTTCGATTCCCGGCGGTGCCCGGATTTTTTAACTTGTGTCGGGTAAGGCCGTGGTCCAGGTATCACGGAGTTTTCCCTCCGGGGGCTTCCCCGGTTTCTCCGTGGCATCCCAACAATTACTCCATTCACACACAGAAGAAGGCAATGGCAAACCACTTCTGGATCATCTGCCAAGAACGTATATGGACAGGTCCCAGTCCGAGAAAAGGATGGAAGGATCCTGTTCATATGGACCTGTCGTCAGACAGAACACTAAATAATAATAAGATGAGGTGGTCTAGCGGTTAGAACGCTGGCCTTGTAATGCTGGGGTCTCGGGTTCGATTCCCGGCGGTGCCCGAATTTATAACTTGTGTTGGGCAAGGCCGTGGTCTAGGCAACACGGAGTTTTCCTCCGTGGCATCCCAACAATTACTCCATTCACACACAGAAGAAGGCAATGGCAAACCACTTCTGGATCATTTTCCGAGGAAACTTATGAACACGTACCCTATCTGAGGGAACTTGTTCATAATGTCACCCCCCCCAAAATGTTTCTGATGGGGCCCCCTGGATGGGCTTATCCAAAACGTAGCGAGGTTTTAAACTAGCTGGACCAGAGGGGATCAAGAGACCTTATTTTCTGTCATTCTGTGTGGTAACGGATGTAGAACCGTCTTCCGAAATGGTGCGACTGTGATAACGCCAAGACGATGGACGAAGTCCGAAGGAACACTTAAACACAGGATGAATAATGTTTTGTCTTAGGATGTGCTGGGTTTTGGGGGTGAGGATTATTTTACGTGAGCATTAAAACGCGTTGAGCTTCGGTAGGAGTCACAGGCGAAAGGAACTTTACCGCGCGGCTTCTCTGAACACCGACTGGTGTCCAATGGCGCGCCTGCCTGCCGGACAAACAAACAAACAAACAGAGAAGGAACCGAAGACAAGCTCAGATGAATAAGTAGTCGAGTATAAAGATAACTGGATAGGCGGATGAGCAAACGAAGAATTCCTGGAATATCTTGACATTTCATTACGCAGATAGGGAACGTGTTGATTTCGGTGTTTATATTTACTTAAGTACGAGCTTATTGATTTTGCTGTGACTGAGTTGTTGAGTTTTTGCGTGTTCCCGTTTGTATTTATTTTTGGTTTAATTTTTTTTATTTATTTTTGTTTGGTGATTTCCTTATTCAGTTTCATGGCGTTCTGTTTGCAGTCGTGAGTTATAATTAGTTTTTATGGTGATAACGTCATATTGGCTTTTGGCTGTTGTTTGCCTCAACCTTTTAGATAAATCTCATCCGCTGTAACCTGAAATATTGTACTTGAACCTACAGTTCTGAGGTTGTCAGCACAAGGCATTGTGCAATGTTTACGTTCCTTGTTTTCGAGAAAACTTATCTTCGTGATACTAATTGATATTTAACAACAAAGATTTGTAAGGGAAAGACAAAACTCTATTTTTTCTTTGAAATGAACTCTTGAGAAACTGAAATATATGCGTTACGATGGATGAAAAACTTTTGGAAAGATACGTTTGTGATTTGGTTTTGACATTCGGGGAATTCACCGACTGAACCCGAAATGCTGTCCGCTGTATCGCTTTGTAACAAACTAACTGAATGAGTTTTGAGTTTCTCAAGGTGGAAGGTACGACGAAGTTTGGCTGTCTTCTGGGTTGTAACGCTGTGTAGTCTAATATAAGTTTAAGGGAAATCGCCCTGAACATGAAGGCGGCAAGGATCGTTGAATCATCGGTGAAATTCTAGCACCCTACGCGGCGATACAACCCAGAAGAGAGCTGCCATCTTCAGACAAGAGGTTTTTCTTACGCTTGGGATTTTTTATATGAGAATTTTAAGATTCAAAATGCACAACTTACGTTTTCGGGGATAAAGATGGCAAAACGTTTGGATAATTTTCGATATTCGATGCGTCTCACCACCGAATGTCGAAGTTTTACGTCGAACTAACCTAAGCATACGCAAACTCCCCCTTTCACAGCGTATAAATCGCGTTGTTACGAAACAAATACAAAAAAAAATCTAAACTTCATTCTTTGCATGAACGTTCCAATTCGGAGCATATTAAATACTGTCATTATTCCGATGAGGTGATATTTAAGAAGTTTAAACCAAGGAACGCGTCAATTTTTCATGCGCTCTGTAGCCATGACAGTAAAAATTTAAAGTGGTTTTGTAGGAACGGTTCGATACAGAAATATGGGTTGGACTGCACTACGTTGTAGTGGGTTCAATCCTGGTTCGTGTTTGGAAGGTACTAGGTTCGAGTCTTGGTATAGGTAATGGCTGTTCTGAGGTCCTCTTCATGTCCACGTAAAGCATGGCTACGACTTTCTCCTTCCCGATACTTTCTAATTCATCATTTGTAATAATAAACTGTCTCTTTCTACGATAAGCGTATATAAATACGACTCTCGTTATACACGGGGGATTCTTTCCTTCAAATCGCTGTATATTTTTAAAACGTATAATAGTCGTTATTAAAATTTTAAATTAGATGTTCAGTTTATAATCTGCTTCAGATACCTTGATACGCCTGAAAAATGTTCGTTGCAAGTAACAGGCTTTATAATGTTTACCGCGGATATGCGAAAACGCGGAAGCGATTATAAACGAGCTGTATATCCTGTGTAATTGATTGAGCGTCATTAAATAGTGTAGTTGTGTGGTCCGGTTGGCAGTTGACAAGATCGTGTGTTTAATTTTATTCGTCTTAATTTTAACAGAAGTTATATGGACGTTAATAAGCTCCGACGTTGGTATAATCTGCGTTAAATTAGATCGTTATATGACAGAAGGGGCTCATACATTCAGTGGACACACCTTTCTTATCGAAATGGCTGTGTCTTGCCTTTGTAAGCAAATTGGTGCCGCGAGATATAATCGTTTTATGGTGTACATGTTTATTATTATTTTTATTTAGTGTTCTGTCTGACGACAGGTCCATATGAACAGGATCCTTCCATCCTTTTCTCGGACTGGGACCTGTTCATATACGTTCTTGGCAGATGATCCAGAAGTGGTTTGCCATTGCCTTCTTCTGTGTGTGAATGGGGTAATTGTTGGGATGCCACGGAGGAAAACTCCGTGTTGCCTAGACCACGGCCTTGCCCAACACAAGTTATAAATTCGGGCACCGCCGGGAATCGAACCCGAGGCCCCAGGATTACAAGGGCAGCGTTCTGACCGCTAGACCACCGAGGCGTTGGTGTACATGTAACGGATTATAATGGGAACCCGCTTATTCTGACGAAATGCGAATCAAAATTGTTATCCTTGCTAAAAAGAATATCTCTGTTAATTTACAGAACGTAACAAAATACGTACAGTCTTTGGTAATCGAAGTGGAGAGAAGGCGCAAAGTAGCTGTGAGCGTGTTAATCTGTTAGCCGCACAATTTTTCAAGCCTAGTGATATAACGTCACAGCTTTGCGTCATGACAGTAGATTTCCGGTCTCTCGAGACTCATGAATTTAAAGCTGTATAATTATTATTTTGATTTCGGAACCTTTATTTTTGATTCTAGATACTTATAGACGTCTGGGTTCGATCACTGATCTGGTGAATACGGTTTACGGATTTACCCTCATGCCTCGTATACGTTTTCGTGGCTTGGTAATTAGATACATGGACATTAAAGATTCCTCATTAGTAACCCATTCATTTGACGATCATAGGAAAAATAGTATTGAATTTTTTGAAAGATTATCGTAACCTGTTTTAAACAACGTGTTACAGTAACTCATTTGTCATGGGTTTCCTCAGTTTTTCCACCCAGATTCTGGGGTATCTTCAGATAAGGTATTACCCCTTTTTCGTCGTATTTATTCTGTTTCATGTATGCAGTTGGCAAGAGTGGTATAGCAAACATTAGAAATGAATATGGCAGTTTTCTGGGCTGTTACGCCGTTTACCGACGTATCAGAGGTTTTTGATGCCTGCATTATCAACCCTGGTCATTGCCCTGATGATGGAGGCAGCAAGCACCTTTGAAACATATACCAGACTACTCGGCCCATTAACCCAGAAGAAGCCATCTTCAGACTCAGTTTATTTCCCCTCGTTTTAAGCTCCCCATTTACAAATATCACAATAAATGTTAATATTATTGATTATTTGTTCAGCTTCGTAAATATAATCCATCGCTGCATTTAGTATACCAAGAATACTTATTTACGCGCGTGGAACTAGGTTGATAACCACCAGACTATACCTGCAACCAGTGTCATGTGACGGGAAACAACCAATCGTCTTCCATATGATCTTCAGCTATATTACAGTCTACATCCTCGGATGCTTTATTTGCAATTGCAACATGAACGCCATCTTCCTGCAATCATGAGACCGGTCGGCTGAAGGCTTGCTGGACCGGGGCTGTATGTGTTCTGTGCAGTCAACAGCGTTGCGGGCAGAAGTGGTTCAAGGAACTCACTGGCTAGAAAAACCCAGGCCCGTTGCATTTAAATGTTTCCGTTCGCCCTGATTGATGACAGAGGCAGACATCTCTTCTGAAACGTCGGTTAACGTCTACGCTTCGCAATAACCCACAAGATGGGTCTTCTCCCGTGAATTTGTTCGCTGTTGTTCAAGGGACGTATTCGTAATGAGTAGGAAGACATTATGTAGATGAATGCTTACGTTTATACTGTGGAGATGGCGAGTATGATATTAAAAACGTTGGTCATGATACTAGTTCTTATGCGAACTGTAGTGCCCGTTAAAATTTCAGCGGAAAACCAAAATCAAAAAACACTCACAAAATATCTTATATCGTGTAAATAAACACATTGACATGTCATCAGTGGACCACTTCTTATTATTATTCTTCCTTAGATATTTATATCAACTGCATAATTTATTTTTAATGTTACGCAAATAGCCGAGTATGATCAATTTTTTATTTTACAGAATTTACAAGGGGAAATTATACGACATTTATATGCACGCAAAAAGGTTGTACTGTTAACCATGATAGACTATGTGAACACCATCTATCGTAGGGGTCAAGAACTAGTAGGAACCATATTTTTCCCCACCCCCCAAGCGACTACACGGCGTGTACAGAGGACAGCTTTGGAAACCGATAATTTGTGGCTTCCTGAAAGGGCCCACCACTTTTATAGTTGTCAACTCCTTTTTTTAGTGTTCTGTTTATCCGAAATATTTCATGAAACCGCTCGATTCCAGTCTGGGAGTGCATCCGAAGGATTCCACTTATATATATAACGGATAATAACAGTTTTGTTACCAGAAGTTAGGGTGACTTTCCGGAAATAGTGATTAATGTGGATGTCTTTGGAGTTATGTAGTATATGTGGGGTTTTCCAAAACACCAACTTAACGCAGAAAAACTAACACAACAAACTTGTTTATAAATTATTTAATATTCCGCGCATGTAACATCCCTTATCGGACATCACATCTGAACCCTCTGGTATTATTATAATTTATTATTATTTTGTGGTAGTGGTAGTTGTCGTCGTAGCGCAAAGGCCAAAACGTGGATCGAAGGATAATATTAAAATGGATATTAAAGAAATATATTTGAGTGTGGACTGAATTTATGTGGCCGAGGACATGGATCGGTGTATTTTCGTTTCGAAAACGAGGTTCAATAAAAGTTGTAGAATTTCTTGACGATCTAAGCGACTCTGAGGTTTTGAAGAAGGTTTCTGCTCCGTGTACGTGGTCTATCAGCTTTGTATTTCAGAAGTATTCCCATGTTCGATCACAGGTTGTGTCGTTGATGTCGGAAAATAATAAAATATAATTTTTCAAATCTGTCGATTCTTGAAATAAATCTCCTTAGGACATCAACAAAGGTAATAGTCTTGTCTATCAAATATAACTCAGACAATGGACAGTGCCAAACGGAATATTTAAGTTTATTGACAGTTTACTTTAATGTTTTAGATAAAATGTTTACACGTGTTGAAATATATTGTCTTGATGAGTAACAAATACGCAGACCTTTTAGTAAATTTCTGTATTTAATATATACTGGGCCCACGAAAGGTAGAAGAATTATAACACTTAAAAAAAAAAAACCTTGCACTCGTTAGGCGGAGTAATACAACACATGCGTTCTTCGGTCTGACTGACGTCAAACGTGCTTCTTGTTATAGTGATCAGGGTATGCTGTCGTTAAATATGGAAATCGTGCTGGTTGCGTTCCCGTTAGGTAAAGAAGAGACATTTGCCATGAAATCCTTTACGTCTGTGTGTGTGTATGTACACCTGGAGCAGTTCTCAACGGTCCCTTGATGGCGATTAGTACTACTACAGTTTTCCTGACTCTCATCGTCTATGGATCGAGTCTTGTAAAACAAATGCTAAAAGTCTCGCGCATGCTTCAGAAAATTACGAAGGCAACTACCAAGTTAAAAGCTGAACGTTGCAACTTCGAAATAGGGAGAGTGGAAATACGAGGTTATTTCATGGGGTTAAATCGATTTTGAAGTCGATTTCGAGTCATGGCTGTTTTTATATGGGTATGAAACTTGGTAGATTTGTATCACTGTAAGGGAGGATAGCATATTTAGTGTATTTTGCGACTAACTGTTGATACAGAGGACAATATTTGGTCTAAAGAAAGGGATAGTTCTCAGAACAAGGAATAAATTACGCTTGTACGTCAACTTTGGCATTACTCTGAAATTTCATGTGTGTGGGAAAAATTTTGGTCACAGGCCCCGACAATTTTCATATCACATTTACCTGAATTGACTGAGGAAATACCAGAAATCAGTCAGGGTCGAGGGTATCCTGTCGAGATTCGATGCAGACATCTCTTGGGCACAAAACAATCACGTAACTTCTACAGAAACGTGTTCGGCGAGAGACATACGCCGCTCATGCGATAAACCGATCTCATTGTCCAGTCCGAGATCATTCACAAGGACAAGCGATAATGAGACACAATCACCAGCGATTTCCCTGTCGACTGTAGTTCCTTGCGCTGGCCGCGTAGTCACGTGTTCAGTCGTCCTGCTCAGCGGTTCTCTTGCAATTAAAAGACACATTTGTTCCCATGGATGATGGTTTGAGTGGTTCGACCAAGTGGCGAGCTACTGAACTGTCGGGAAAAGTTTCGATTCTCGATTTTGGGGCGTTGAGATTAATCTCGACTTCCACACCCATGGACCTCCCACTCGGATGTGAACGAGGGTCTCTAGAGCCTTAATCTCACTACTCATTTCCCGCGGATTTGTGCTCGAAACCCATAATTTTCTTTTTGGTATAAATACGTACCGCGGCGTCTTATGGTAAGTTAAGTGAGTAGGCGATGACCTGACCTCTAGCGGCCTAGTTATGAGGTTGAGAATGTGTCTACTTAATTCATTATCATGACCTGCTTATTTTTTCCAAAATTACGTATGTGTATGATGATATTAGCAGATTTTGTCCTTCTAAAATATCACCTTATCTTACTTGAAATAAAAAAAATATAAATTACAAGTATCTGTTAAAATAAAACACTGAAAGTAATTTATCCCGAAGGTGTGTGACGGAGGTGTGTCGTTAAACTTATGCATGTATTTTTTATGTATTCTTTCGTTTGTTAATTTGCACAAGGTAATCTGTTGGGTCGATTGGAACGTATTGAGATTTTCATCTTGCGATGGATATTAATTATTACGTTTGCAAGATGCTACATGACGGAAGAGAATACATCTTTCGAAATATCTTGTTGTTAAATTAATACACGAAGGATAATGTCCAACATAGGATCTTCCTGATTTATGCAGGTGACGTAAAATTGTTTAGGGTACTGGAATCAAGAAAGCTACAAATCGGATAAACACGTAGCTCCTGTTAGGAGATTCTATTACAAACCTCTTATTGTTATAAAGGCTTCCGGATTCAACACGGAGCTTTCGCGGCTGATTTACAAAAGGAATATATGGCTTGCCGTTGTCTGCCTTGATCTGATCTATTCTGAAATGTTTCTGCCAAGAAGTCTGTCTTCTGAGATGTTACATTGCGTAGTCTGATAGGAATTGACCGAGAGACTAAGTAAAACCAAGAAAATGTAGAAATCGATGACGTGTCTGCTGAGATTCGAACTTGGGAGTTTCTGAGTACGAGGCATGCAGTGTCTACTAATACATTCCGACATCAATTAAACTGTGAATTGGTTCATGGCATAATACTGCCGAAATGAAGCTTTTAATTACGAGGAATGAACCGAGTATTGGCCACAGTAATACGTGAATATGGACGGTCGAATTACTCAGGTGTTTTCCTCTAATCCCCGACTCAAGTTTCTCGACGCAAAACAATCCAGAAGATCTGCTATCAACACCAGTTTGAGTGTACGGTGTATTAAGGGAAAAGTGCGACATTAAACAATAATAATAAAAAGAGGGGGGGTTATGAATTTAGAGATTTGGAGGGGGGGGGATTGTAGGATCCTAAAATTTGCAGTAAAAACTCAAATAAAGACACCCAGAATTATTTTTAGGGATTCTGTATTTTAAACATTTCTGTTTCCTTGGTTTCGTTCTGTAACAGAAAGTATCTGTAACATTGTAGGCATACGTAAACGTCACAGTAAAGTACGCAACCCCGCGTATAACGAGAGTCACATGTGCTGTGAAGGTGAGACAGAATCTCCCTTTGCTTTATTACAGTAGCAGCCATCAGTGTGTGGGCAATGACTGTAACTGAGTTTTGCCTCGTGCAAATTTTGGTACAGGAAGGCGTTAAACCGAATTAATAATGTTTAGATAATTTTGCACATTGAAATAATTTTACTTTTTTTTAAAAATGTTCCATTAATTATTTATGTTAGATTATAAATTTTCTTAGAGCGTAGAAATTTTACTGATACCAAATTCAAACAAAATCAAACGTTTATACTTTATTAAAATGATTTTTAGTGTTTAACTACGGTTCTACGCCACATATTAAAATGTTTTATTCAGTGTTCCATCTACCAATTGGGCTTGAGGTTACTTGGGGCTGTTTCCCATCTAACACATTAATTAAAATATTGTTACAACTTGGTATTTTAGTATATAAAATCATTCAGAGACAATATGTCAACATAATATACAGATGACACGATAAATTTATTTGTTGTAATCCTTGTTGCTATGCTACCCTGTGTGAATGAGGGGGGTAGTTGGTTGTGGGGGCGAGAAACGAGTCACGTGGCTCTGAAAAGGAAGCTTGCTAGACGGGACGCTCCTCGCTAGGAACCTACGTCTCGTAAGAGGACGGTGTCACAACACCCGGAAATAAACAGCATCCAGTCAGTCCGGTAAATAAAATATTAACATTCTTCCATGTGTTTGTAGGAACTGTCATGCTGTTTTATTTTGTCTTCCCGTCTGATTTCTTAGAACCTGAATGTTAATATACACAAAATAATAATTTTGCCTGTTGTTTTGTTTGGGTGCGAAACATGGTCTCTTACTCTGAGGGAGGAACACGGATTGCAGGTGTTTGAGAATCGGGTGTTGAGGAGGATATTTGGGCCTAAGAGGGAAGACGATGGTGTCTGGAGAAAACCACATAATGACGAACTTAAAATCTGTACTCCTCCCCCAATATTGTCAGGGTGATTAAGTCGAGAAGAATGAGATGGGCGGGACATGTAGCGCGCATGGATGGGACAAGAGGTGTGCACCAGGTATTGGTTGGGAAACCTGAAGGGAAGAGACCTCTGGGGAGACCTAGACGTAGATGGGAGGATAATCTCAGGCGGGATCTATGGGAGATAGGAGTCGAAGGAGACTGGATTTTGTTGGCCCAGGACAGGGTCCGGTGGAGGGCTTTGGTTAATTCGGTGATGAACCTTCGAGTTCCGTAAGCCATCTGGTTGGTTGGGTCTACTATTTGGGAAGCATGAGGGGAAGAGACCACTGGGGAGACCTAGACGTAGATGGCAGGATAATATTAGCTGCTATGTTAAGACTGACAAGTGAACTTCTTTGCATCAAAGAATTTTACATTCCTTTGTGTCAACAAGGAAATGGGTTAACGTTACCAGAACATCGTCACTAGCTTGAAGTATTTTTTTTTTAAATGGGTGGCTGTAGCGCCTTTAGGACGCGTTTCTCTTCCGGAAACCGACTGGACTCTGCAAATATTCTTCTGACGTATACCGATGAAGAATGAGACGTGATTCATAGCCAACGTGGACTTCTGATTGGTTGGTTGTTTTGTGTTAGGTGGTGATATTCTTGTACGTATATTAAGTTCAGGCCTAATACGTACATCATTTGTGCTTTTTTGTGATTTAAAAACACTTGCTGTGTCCTGTTGTTAACGATTACATTACGTGACTTGAAAGCAATTCTTGTACTTAAAAATAACACGATCGTGATGAAATTACACACCACTACAGATGTGTCAGGCTCTGTTCGCGTTGAATACACATGAGATGGCGTCTCGGCTGATGCTCATTCCGCTGAATGTATTTATCAATAGAGAAATTTGCGAAATGTGCGAAATTATAACAGTTAGAGCTTCTTTCGACATGTATCGCACCACGTAGTAGAGGTTATTAGTTGGATAGACGTCGTTTTCCTTAAGAATACTGCGTTGTTGGACTAGTTGTTTATATCTGACTGATCGATAACTTTTGAAGAAATCGATAATCTACATTTTGTCAGGTGTGCGATATGACAGTTACTGCTAGTGATGTTACGTCTGTAAGTAGAACAAAGACGCCATCTTGAGTATGGTTCTGAAAATTTGATCTCTCAATCTCAAGGAAGATTATATAGATCGAGGGTAAATCTTATCCTTAGTTTTTCACAGTTGGTAACTTAGGATTTTGGGGATGAGCAACTTTGGATGTTGAAAGTATCCAATGTTTCGTCAAATATTTTATTTGCCATCTTCAGGGTAAATATGTGATGGTTGGGAATTTTGAAAAAGACTTCGTGATGAGTTGAATTTGGTGGACCGGAAGTTGTGGTCCACTCGCCACAGGATATGATCCAGTGATGGTATCTTGTGATAGCTGTAATAAACCTTCGAGTTTTATAAAACGTAAGGAATTTATGATCTAGTTGAACGACCAATAGCTTCTCAAGTATGACTCTGCTCTTTTGAACTATTTATTAAATCATATAAGATGGTGGAACGGTCATATAAATAAATGGTTTGTGCCAGTGCATGTTTATGTTGCCTCAGAAAGATATAGATCAAAGATTGTCAAACAGAAATCGAGATGTCATTCCTAGAAATTGATCTTATATTTCGAAATGTTAACTTTCTAATATTTCTTGAAATTATGTCACGAAACAAAAGAGAAACATAATTATAGTAAAAATTTGTATTTTCTACTTTGCCTTAAAACCATTTCAGTTTAATAACACGATCTTTGTACATCACACATTGAAACTAATAAACATTTTGCCTTGTCTCATTAGATTTACGCTAATATTAGCTTATGATACGTTAATAAGTCTAAACAGAAGGTGTAGTTGAGAGATGAATGTTGAATTAGTTCCGTCAGTCACGAAACGCTGATTCAAATATTTTTTTATATATTTTTTATATGAAACTAATATATCTGTACTAAAATTCTCATATCTTAAAAGAAATTTTTTCAGACAATATACCGTAGTTGAATAATTACGTCGTTAAGTGACTAGAAATAAATATTTTAGTAATTAATTATCATTGAGATGATTAGATCATTTTTTCGCCAGTCGTAGTGAATTACTTCATATTCTGCTCTGAGTATAGATCAGGGCATTCCTCGTTAGTGAATAATCTGTTTCATATTTGTAGAATGTCAGTGTCAATTCTTCGTACACTCTTAGTGTAAATATCAATGCGCCTTTAGTAATAAATCAATTATTTATTTTTAATCCGTCTGATCACAATATAATTTTTTATTTAAAATTTCTTATAATTAAGATAATAAAATATCATTTATGTTCCTTATCGATTGATCGATTTACATTTCGGAACATTTACACAACATGTTTCAGTTTTTTTTTTGTGTAAATGTTCCGAAATCCGAAATGTAAATCGATCAATCGATAAGGAACATAAATGATATTTTATTATCTTAATTATAAGAAATTTTAAATATTGTGATAAGACGGATTAAAATAAATAATTGATATAATATTCACAATATGACGCAATTACACTATCTTTAGTAATAAAGTAATTCTTGTACGTAACTTTACATAACTCGTAACAAATGAAGTTTAGGTCCGTGTTTGCTAGCATCTCGTTGTTATCTGTCCTTGCTAAAATGGTAGTTCCATTCGTGTTTGTTCCTTCGAAGTGAAAATATATTTTCCAACGTGACTTGTTTTCTGCTAACGAGGAATAATAAGTTGGCTGTTGTGATGCGCTGTGTAGTGTTCTGCCTGAAGTGGAATTTGGCCAATCAGGTCAGCGTCGATCGCTGTGAAGACGTCCTCGTTCGTGGTGTCTCAACTTCATATTCCTGAACAGGTGAGTTCCAAATCTGTGTGCATTTAGGAGAATTCTCTTGATCTGACTAGCAACGAATTTAAAATGGCTTCAATTTGTGAGATTTGAGGTTATCACGGCGGTAAATATGAAGATGACTGTCTTGAGGGTCTGCTAGACGTTTACCAACGTTTCAGGGGGTCCTTATTCTTACGACCGAGATTTGAAACCGGGGCCTACCGAATACGCTCGAATGTGACGGTCAGTAGACTTAGTAGTACAGACATTATTATTTATTTAGTGTTCTGTCTGACGACAGGTCCATATGAACAGGATCCTTCATCCTTTTCTCGGACTGGGACCTGTTCATATACGTTCTTGGCAGATGATCCAGAAGTGGTTTGCCATTGCCTTCTTCTGTGTGTGAATGGAGTAATTGTTGGGATGCCACGGAGGAAAACTCCGTGTTGCCTAGACCACGGCCTTGCCCAACGCAAGTTATAAATTCGGGCACCGCCGGGAATCGAACCCGAGACCCCAATATTATATAATAAATATTTATAACTGTCTTGAATTACTAGTCCTTCATGTGATCTGCTTTTCATTTTGTTTCTGTGGGGAAATTCGTACTTTCTGTTGGCTCACCCAATCACCTGAGCTACTGATTGATTTTCTTTAAGCATAATTACAGCTTACTTCAATTCCGTTTCATGTCTTATAACATTTCTTTTGTTCAATGCCTCAACCATTTGCAATGCTGAAAAAAAAAATTATTCAGAACGGGAATAATTGTCGGTTCTGTACGAACCGGATATCGGAGAGGCATTAACGTTCTGTAAAAATTGTAAAGACTGAATAATTATTGAACTTTTATTAATGGAGAGTAAATTTTATTGTAGGCATCAGATATCGGACTTCAGTAATGCAGTAATATTGACAATGATTTCAGATATGTCTAACTTTGATTTTAGATGTACACTGATCTATGTATTGATGGACCAACTAACGTCAGATTTATTCTCTGATTTAGTCAGAGGCCTGTGACATTCGTGGTTAAGTATTTTACCATTACGTTCCGCCGATCTGGGCTGTGTACGTAGAGCTCTAACCGTGTTCTTCCTCAGGCGTCTTCTGACAGTGTGACTAAACGACAGTATTTTCGCGGGCCATCAGTTACGCTCTGTCGGTATTGGGAGATCCTCTCGCCGGCAATGTGGAGGTAGGAACCATTGAACATTCACCGAGTTCCTCCAATTCTCCCCTAAATGAAACTGTCCAAAGAAAATGTTTCCGACTGAGAAACAAATGAACGTTCTCTTGCGGGTACGAACAGAAACATGTTTTCTTAAGGCGTCCGTTGTCTTACATGAATGGGGGACCATGAACGCGTTGGTAGGGGTCATATAGTAATGTTGCAGTTGATAAATGCTATTAAAATTTTGAATCAAATGGCTTGCATTATATTTATTATGAATAAATGTAAGACTGAATAATGATAACAATAATGATGTTGGGCAAGGCCGTGGTCTAGGCATCACGGAGTTTTCCTCCGGGGGCTTCCCAGGTTTCTCCGTGGCATCCCATTCACACACAGAAGAAGGCAATGGCAAACCACTTCTGGATCATCTGCCAAGAACGTATATGAACAGGTCCCAGTCCGAGAAAAGGATGGAAGGATCCTGTTCATATGGACCTGTCGTCAGACAGAACACTAAATAATAATAAGATGAGGTGGTCTAGCGGTTAGAACGCTGGCCTTGTAATGCTGGGGTCTCGGGTTCGATTCCCGACGGTGCCCGAATTTATAACTTGCGTTGGGCAAGGCCGTGGTCTAGGCAACACGGAGTTTTCCTCCGTGGCATCCCAACAATTACTCCATTCACACACAGAAGAAGGCAATGGCAAACCACTTCTGGATCATCTGCCAAGAACGTATATGAACAGGTCCCAGTCCGAGAAAAGGATGGAAGGATCCTGTTCATATGGACCTGTCGTCAGACAGAACACTAAATAAATAATAATCACAGCTGGTATTGTTATTTAAATGTAGTTAACGAGACGTCTGACGTGTCTGATGATAATAATAATATTTTTTAATAGTATTTTGGGTAATTCTATTGGCTCAGTGAGATTGCTACTTCAAAGACGAAGTTGTGGGTTTCAGACATCGTCTTATTGCTGACATTCATGCATTGCGTGTTGAAAACCGGAATTACTGACAGAAGTTTTTAGGACTAGACAGTCTGTCAGTATCGTATGCTTCCTGACATTACAAGAAGTCACTGAGGAGTGTTCTTTCTTACCAACATTAGCTAATCAAGATAATATCCATCCAGTCCCGTCGAGAAGACGCGCTGAAGAACATTCATGGGTTTGGGGGGCGAAGAAAAAATCGCTGTTGGGGTCGGGACATTGTGAGGAACAAGGTCGACTTATTCTCTTCCTTCCACTAAAGACGTGTACAACTATATCTTGCTATCTCTCTCGCTTCAGGCTGCAAACAAACAGGAACAAATGTAAATTACCCTGGCAGCATTAGCTCCGTGATTAACTCGGGGAGAGTAGTATCTTACGCGATACCCGCCCGGCCCGTCGTATCATACGGCGCCTCCCTCCTGCTGCAGCGTCGCGGCGCTCCTCGCCTCGGCACCGCTACCACCCCCACCCCCCACGAACCACCCTCAACCCACCGCCGTGATTTTCGTTTTTCATATCGTTGCTTGGGAACTTTTGCAATTAAAACAAGCCTGTTTAATCGGGGGAAACCTCCACAAAATATTAATGATCGCTCTGATTTACAAATTAAACGTATTCACTGACGAACCGGGGAAAGCTTGGAGTTTGGAATAAGTAAATAATGGTATATAAAAAGAGCCTTAGGTTTCTCCGGCATTGCCTGCCCAGCTTGCCTTTATTCCGGGCGTGCAGAAGTTTGAGGATTTTGAAAATGCCGACGAGAACGGAGTAAAACGGGGAATTTTGGGATTTGTTAGCGTCGGGACCCCACAAAGGAATAAGGGATGAAGTAAGAAAGGGAGAGGAAATTTTTGTAAAAAAAAAAAAAAACTTTAATCAGATCAGCGTACGGGATATTAAAATGCTCTGTGAATGAGAAATGTCGCGAAATACTGAAGATGGTGTCAGTTGGTCAGTACAAAAGTTTAACCACCACGATGGGATTCTTAATTACAGTCTGTGGTCCTAATTATTCTTGTCTTAGTGTTAAATTATAACGGATCTTAAAGGGAAGGGATGTGAAAATATACCCTGGATTCATGTGGATCTGGATAAAACTCAGGGACCGATTCGTGTGGTTACTACAGTGGGTCTTCGTGTGCCAAGGAAGACGAAGGATTTACTATTTGAACGACTGTTAGCTTCTCAAAGAAGACTGTCCTTCCTGAGGTATTTATTTAAATATTTTATTTGAACTTTATCTGGAACGTTTATTTAAATATTCACAAATGGTTTTCATAAGACTCATCCTAAAAATTAAATTATTTATTTGTTGATTTACGAGATTAACGAAACTAATATGTATTGAGTTTGATAATTTTGTGTGTAAACGAAGAGGGATTTTCTTTTTAGTTGAGGTTTACGGAAATTTTAGTTGTAATGTTTAAATAAATATTAGCCTGTGTGCTGGTTCCTGCGGTCGGACGTTTTTGCAATATTTTCTGTCATTAACGCATACCCAAAGGAGTTCAGATTTGATATTACTTACGCTGTGTTTTCGGGTTGGAAAATTCGAGAATTTTAACACTCAAAATCCCCGGTGGTAAATATACTTAGCACCTACTTCATTAATGAGTAATTCTTAATTTTGTATTAAAAGGTTGTTTTATGGTTCTGGCTGTAAACAGCTTTTTAGCCAATTAATCTCTGTGACAGTGAAGTGTTGTGTTTTCTTTGCGGTACGGAATGAATTCTTAAATATTATTTATACGAGTTTCGGCTTCAGTGGGTTACGATGTTTATAAAAACTATCTGTAGTGTTATGAATATATAATATTTGTAATTAGATGTCCTCGCGTCCAATTTAATGATAATTAATTACGTACAAATGCACAGATCTCGGGATTTTATCCCATAATTCGGTAAACTAAGCGGTTTCTCTCGCTCCAATCTAAGCAAGTCAACACGTGCAGTTAATTTATGTGAATCGCGGGTTCTCACCCACTAAATCGAATTATTTAAAAAAAAAATTACAGAAATCCGTTGTTGATTTGCAGTGGCGTTAGCTAGGACGTGTCCTGACATCCAGAAACTCTGTAGAAAGGTCCAGATATGACTCGAGGCCCCAAAAAATATTTTTTTTTCTCGATAAAAGTAAGAAAATGTTCATAAGATAGAATAATTGCGTCATATTGTGAATCAAATATTAAATTAATTATTCGGTTTTGTCCGTCTAAACACAATTATATTTAAAAAAATTAAATTTACAAATAAGATAATTAAATTATCATTTTATGTTCCACATCGAATAATCGATTTACATTTGGAACATTTTTACAACATGTTTCGGTTTCATCGAACCATCTTCAGGTGTAAAATTATATCAACAAACTTAAAACTCAATTATTATTCGATGTGGAACATAAAATGATATTTTAATTATCTTATTTGAAAATTTTTAAATATAATTGTGATTAGACGGACAAAACCGAATAATTAATCTAAGAAAATGTTGTCTGTTAAGCGTCGCTTGTTACTGATAAAGGGGTCTTTATATTTTATCCGTACAGAATATCATTTGTGCCCCATTTTTGATCTGAATTGTAAACTTTTGAAGTTGAATTTTTTATTTATGGTTAACGGTAGTAGCTTGTTTTCGTGTCGGCTGTTAAGTGGGTATACAGACTCACAGAACACACGTCATGATTATAATGAAAGTCCCTTTGTTATTTATAAGATCCCATTACACAGCAAAAAGAAATGAAATTTATTTATGGTATGCGAAAAACCCTGGGCTAGAAGACTTATAGGCCGTGCGTTCCTTTATGACACAATAGAATGAGTGATGATGAAGGTAGCAGGTTCTTATGAAACGTTGGTGAATATCTACCAGAGTATACGACGGTATAATCCCAAAGACAGACATTTTCAAGCTCCTATAACTTGTGTTGGGCAAGGCCGTGGTCTAGGCAACACGGAGTTTTCCTCCGTGGCATCCCAACAATTACTCCATTCACACACAGAAGAAGGCAATGGCAAACCACTTCTGGATCATCTGCCAAGGACGTATATGAACAGGTCCCAGTCCGAGAAAAGGATGGAGGGATCCTGTTCATATGGACCTGTCGTCAGACAGAACACTAAATAATAATAAGATGAGGTGGTCTAGCGGTTAGAACGCTGGCCTTGTAATCCTGGGGTCTCGGGTTCGATTCCCGGCGGTGCCCGAATTTATAACTTGTGTTGGGCAAGGCCGTGGTCTAGGCAACACGGAGTTTTCCTCCGTGGCATCCCAACAATTACTCCATTCACACACAGAAGAAGGCAATGGCAAACCACTTCTGGATCATCTGCCAAGAACGTATATGAACAGGTCCCAGTCCGAGAAAAGGATGGAGGGATCCTGTTCATATGGACCTGTCGTCAGACAGAACACTAAATAATAATAAGATGAGGTGGTCTAGCGGTTAGAACGCTGGCCTTGTAATCCTGGGGTCTCGGGTTCGATTCCCGGCGGTGCCCGAATTTATAACTTGTGTTGGGCAAGGCCGTGGTCTAGGCAACACGGAGTTTTCCTCCGTGGCATCCCAACAATTACTCCATTCACACACAGAAGAAGGCAATGGCAAACCACTTCTGGATCATCTGCCAAGAACGTATATGAACAGGTCCCAGTCCGAGAAAAGGATGGAAGGATCCTGTTCATATGGACCTGTCGCCAGACAGAACACTAAATAAATAATAAGATGAGGTGGTCTAGCGGTTAGAACGCTGGCCTTGTAATCCTGGGGTCTCGGGTTCGATTCCCGGCGGTGCCCGAATTTATAACTTGTGTTGGGCAAGGCCGTGGTCTAGGCAACACGGAGTTTTCCTCCGTGGCATCCCAACAATTACTCCATTCACACACAGAAGAAGGCAATGGCAAACCACTTCTGGATCATCTGCCAAGAACGTATATGAACAGGTCCCAGTCCGAGAAAAGGATGGAAGGATCCTGTTCATATGGACCTGTCGCCAGACAGAACACTAAATAAATAATAAGATGAGGTGGTCTAGCGGTTAGAACGCTGGCCTTGTAATCCTGGGGTCTCGGGTTCGATTCCCGGCGGTGCCCGAATTTATAACTTGTGTTGGGCAAGGCCGTGGTCTAGGCAACACGGAGTTTTCCTCCGGGGGCTTCCCCGGTTTCTCCGTGGCATCCCAACAATTACTCCATTCACACACAGAAGAAGGCAATGGCAAACCACTTCTGGATCATCTGCCAAGAACGTATATGAACAGGTCCCAGTCCGAGAAAAAGATGGAAGGATCCTGTTCATATGGACCTGTCGTTAGACAGAACACTAAATAATAATAATACCTAGAATTAGTTTAGAGATCTGTAGTAGGTTGTAAGAATCGGATTGGAAGATTTTTGAATCACATCCTAAATCCATAAGAAATAATTGACGAAAACCTGACGAGTTGAAACGGAATTTAAAGTCTTACCTTAGTGTGAATGCATAAGTGGTTTGTGATTAAATGAAATTACTTTTCGATTAAGCTATCGTTTTTCTTTTCTCAGTGCTTTTAAGTTCAACCCAGAGGCGAATGTGTCTTGTGTGTTTTGAAACGCGAATTTCTGTTTATCTGACGGTAGCGTCACCTCGTATACCATCACCCGGGCAACGCTTTGCTGTAGGAAAGTTAAGTTTTGTATTTATTTGCAAATGAGAGAAACGTTTTGTGTTTTCCATTGGTTTGGATGCTGAATGTTCATGGGTCACTGAATGTGATGGTGGTGGTGGGGGTGTCTCTAAGAAGAAGCTGTTACTCTTAGATAAAAACCCACAACATTAGATTTTATAGTTGACGGGAGGCTTAAATTTGAAGCCCCCCCTACACAAGACGTGAAGTTTGAAGGGAGAAATGAAGATTACTTGTTCTGGCTTTGAAATGGCAAGTCATTTATAAACAACGGACTGAGAAATTTTTATTTTAACTGGGATCTCTGTTTCTGTGTTTAAATAAAACGAATCTCAAAGTTGGGTTTTTGGACTAAGTAGACTTAGGAAGGAAGAGAAAAGTGGAGGAAACAGTGGGATAAGACAAGAAGAGACTAATTCTGTATGAAGCGTGTTATTCCGAAGGCCTGTCTGCTTTACGCGTTCTATTCTACTTTGCTTGAAATTCCACGTTATCAGCAATGGACCATAGATGGCGTTTGTGGAACGAAGGACGGTTTCCAGTTGCTAACAATAAGAGACGCTGTCTGTGCCTAGGATTACTGAAGTGTTCTGCTTGCGGCCCAGATCAACACTACTACTACTGCGACTCAGCTCGGTTAAAATGGAATGAATTTCCAGCGGAATGCGTCCGTCTTCCTCGTCCTATATTCCTCTAATAACCTGACTCGCTTATTCTTTGGGACAGAAAAGAAGCCTTTTATTACAACTGGTCTCATTTAGAAGGAAATTTTCGAATTTCTGGAGCTCACTTCATTTTGGCTAAGAAATGAACGTTACATAGACTCAGGACTGAATGTTATGAAAGGGGGGGGGACAAACGTTTAATCCATATATAAAATTACGGTGAGCGTGAAAACTACTTTTAACCTGAAATCGAATCTGGATGGAGAATCTTCCCCTAACGTTCTTCAAATGCATTGATGTAGAATGTGAAGAAAGAGGTTTCTGTTCGAAAAAAATAGGAATTTTCGCCAAGAAGAGGGGGGGGGGAAACGCAGTTGATGAGTAAGCTCATCAGTTTACAATTAAATTCCAAACTCAATAAGAAATATTTTTATTTATTACTTTGTTGGCTGTTAAGTTAATTTAAACCATAGTTTAATTAGTTCTTAGTATGATGATTAAATGATCGTATTTATGATGATTTTCGTTGGTTTTGGTGCCGTGTAGATTCGTCAATACATGCTAACGCTTCGGAGAAACCTGCTGTCTCCACCTTCAGAGCTGAGATCCTGAAATTTCACTAAGGAATTTGCCCTATCAGATAAATCCCGAGGAAGACAGTCGAGAGGAGAAAAGACGCTCAGTGGACACCAACTATAGACTGATGACTGTTTTATGGAATTTATCGTCATTACTGTGGTAGACGTTTCGATGGTGCTTGCTGCCTCCATCATCAGGGCGATGAATATTGCTGTCTTCTGGGATGTTGAAGGGAGGAAACCAACTGAGTGTAATTTGGATAATAATATTAAATTGGATATTAAAGCAATAGGATGTGAAGGTGTGGACTGGAGTTAATATTTTTTGGTATTCTGTACGATGTACGGATTCTGACCTCTGGTGAAAAGTATTTTATTCGTAGACCGAATATTAAGTACGGCTTATATTCAAATGTATACGTCATATTGCGTAGTGTATAACGAAGTGAAAATTTTTTAAAATGTAGGCCCTTTTTTTTTCATAATAAGCGCATTTAGGGGTTTAATATTGATTTTTAGTTAGGGTAAGCGAGTTGCGATATGAGACATGACGTGTAGCGCCAACCTTCGTCATGCATCTGAACTGTCACCCACTCTCGTTTTAATTTTAATTTCTGCCAACTCCCCCCCTCTCCCCTCCCCCATTTTTTTTTGAACTTCCCCTCAGATCGCACGATGAAAGGAAGTCAAGAATTGTGATGCAAGTTTCGTATCAACTTCTTTTCGAAGTCGAATCTGGTTAAATGAGTGAGATTCTAGGAGAAATATTAAGTTCGCCTTTTTTAAAAGAAAAGCCCCCCCCCCCCCCCCTAGGTACACTTTCGTTTTGTATGGACACAAAAGTGAAAGTTTTTTCTGTAATTTTTCATCAAGCATGGAAATTTTATTAATATTCAAGAACCATACATATGCATTACATTTTTTTTTTATCCTAAGCTGTTACAGAATACGGTAACCAATATCGGGGGGGGGGGGAAGGGGTGGATTCGATATTATATGAATATCAATGCTTTAAAATGCCACCCTCTTTATTCGTCACGTAGCCCATGGTCTCAGAAACAACAGTTAAGAGCCGCGCTTTGATTTTTTTTTTAAAAAAACTTATTTGCTTTGTTCAATGAACATGCAGCCGAATTCGATAGCGAAGATATTATAAAAAAACACTTTTAATCCAGATTTCTGAGATTTTTAGATTTTCGTAACGATGAAACTGTAGGATTTTTGTCTTCTAGGTTGAGAATCCGTTAAGAATAACTGAAATATTGGTAACCGCTACAAAAAAATATATGACGTCACATCCGGAAGACATTTAATTATCGTTTATAAAGCTTTGTGTTAATTTTTCTATGGTTGATATTGTCCATTTTCTGATAAATATTTTGTGCAGATATACTCGACGTTTCGGGAGTATTCGTGTGAATGATAATTCATTAAATTTAAATTATTATTTATAATTTATTTTATTTTTATTTTTTTTTTGGAATCGAACTGGCAGCGTTTTGAACTATTACCTAGTACACTAACTACAAGGCAGTGGGAAATACGACATGATAATTTATTAGTCTCCGAAAACGTCGAGATGAGCACGAGTGTTTAACTGACAAAAGATTTACTCAGGAGTGATGACTTGTTATTGTAATAGTGGTACTACTTTTCGCTCTGAAGTTAATTTATGGGTATTGAACGGCATGTATATGACAATAATGTGATGGTTGCTCAGAACGTATGGTTCTCGTTTTTTCAAACCCATTCGTCTGAAAACTTGGTTGGCTGATCTGCAGAATTCTCGCGATTGTAACCCGAAACATATTAAGTTATACGTACTACTCGCACTTAGGACTTTGATCTATTCACTGGACTTGTTCGTGGCGCGGTGGAAGAGGTTATCACGTGGTGAGAGTTGAACCAACCAGCGTCAGTCAGTCTTGTGTGTTGCTACAATGAGGTTTATCCTTCTTCGCGTTAATTTGCTTGTGTTGTGTTTCAGGTAATTACTTCGATCTGGTAGTGTATTTTGTGTTATGTAAGAGCAAGGACACATCATTTTACGCACAAAAGCTTGAGACTTAGTTGTGAAGGTGTTTAAATGTGTAAAGCCGTAGGTTGAGAGTGGCGAAGCTGGGGGTTCAGTGTTGCCAAGTTGGAAGATAGCTCTGTCGATGTCCGGTGTTATTATTATGGCAGTGCAACGAATAATTCTTAGCGAAAACGCAGGTGGTCGTGGACAGTTCGCGTCTCCTCTACCAGGACGACGACTAAAAAGGAGTATTCTCAACAGGAGTATGTGTGTATGTATATAATATAGAGAGTGCATGTTCTCGTGGTTTGTGGCTACAAAATCTTGTTTTCAAGGCCATTTTCTTGTGTGTCCATGTCAGTTTCTTTACGTATTTCGATACCCAGTCTTCGAACTTCTTCTTTTTATTCACTGTATTTCAACTTCTGTCTTTATCAATTCATCCTGGATTCCTTCTGGCCATCCAAGTTCCTGTTGTCTGTATTTACCAACTGCAGCACATTTATATTTGTATGGCCAGTGATAATGAATTACAGATTCGTATATCAGTTCATACGTAAAATTTGGGCAAAATTATAATAAATGTTCAGCAGCCTTGAACAAGTGCGTTAACTAATAGGAAGTTGTTTTTTTTGTAGTGCCCCTGCAAACGGCCCAGTAAGTGTTCAATAATGCCAGTTTAGCAACAGCACAGCTATTAGCTTTCCGCTTTCCTCTTCATGAGGTCACGGATTCGAATCTCGACTTATATATATTATCGGTCATATATACGCTTAAATGTGTCGATTTATTAAAGACGTAAATCTATTATCGCCTAGTGAAAAATAATTTTTTTCAAATTGAGTAAGCCTGGCGGCTTTTAATGAAAGTATATTTAGTTTAGAAGGTTTCAGCAGCTTTCAGTAATTCGGTTGGACAGATTATCACAAAATGACACGCCTGTGTTATTAACACGTATGTGTCGGATGGTTTTAAATTTATCAGGTTGGTACTCAACTACAATCGAAGATGGCGTGTTGAGAAAGGGCGGCTTTGAAGCTTTGTGTGCAAAAATATGTTTTCTGGTGTTTCATAGACGTTTTTACAGCCACATTTTATCAACATTTTTAATTCAAGACTTGTGATCAGTTTATTGGTACACATCTCCAGTGAAGACCTCGTAAGTAAGTCACAATTAATACTTGTTACTTCGATCACTGTTGCTTGTTTTTTTTAGATTATGGTTTGGAGGACAATTGCAGCCAACTTCGGGGTAAATAACTTACTAAGCTTGTGTGTGAACTCTTTACATTGATCTGACAGCAAGACTGTTTTCCATCGTTAGTCGATATGTTTGCTTGCTAATAATCGATTTAGTGCCCTCATAAATCATTATGAAGAAGTTTACTCTGACTACATTTTGAAATTGATTACGTGAATGTGTTCTTGCTTTGTTATCAACAGAAAGGCACTGCTTTTACTGTGTTACATTGTTGTTTCCTGTTCAGCTCATTTGTGCCTAAAATGTTGTTATACATGAAAAAAATGAGTTGTTATGCAATCTTTATTGGAATACGTAATAGTAGTAGTTCATGAGATGAAAGTAAGTGTGCCATTTTACCTAGGACCTTGGTTCAAAATGATAATGTGTAGGTATTTAAAAAATAAATTAAAAATGCCCACGTGAAGACCAGTTCCATATGTACCATTTATTTTTGCATGAAGTCATACATTCGGAGGTCAATGCAAATTTGTTAAACCGATTTATTATCACTGCGGGCACTGTGTAAGGAACCGGTCGGCCTAAATTCTAAAGTGACAGCAACCTAAAATTAATTCACTTTCTTAAGTCGTGTGGCTTGTTCCGACCTGTTTGCTGGAATTCGCATAAGGCTTTTCGACGTAATGATTTTTGAGGAACCATGACAACTGTCTACTTTGAAAACACGCGAACAGGAGTGACAAGAGATGGCAGTGTGAGTCTCGTATTCCGGAACTGTCGTAAATCATAGCCTCCCAGCGATCATCACTGCCTCAACCAGGAAGTCAGGGCGGCGAGTGGAAACTCCCACTACATTTCCCACGGAATTATTTCAGTTATTGCCAGTAACAACAGATTAACTGCACCCGGTCCTTGAACATACACTCGTAACATTTTAAGGCTTCATTATCAAAATTAAACATAATCTCTCTCTCACACACACACACACACGTGGAGTTTGTTAATCGGTTTTCTTGGTTTTTTATTCAGCGGTGCTGAAGGGAAACGTTCACTGGAGAAACCTATTAATACTTGAGAGGATAATATTAAAATGGAGAAATATGAGTTATGAGAATGTGGACTGGTTTTATTTGGCTCAGAATATAGAGCAGTGCAGGGTTTCTGTGAACAGGTTAATTAATTAACCTAAAGGTTACATGGAACGTGTGTAATACATTAACCAGCTAAGCGACTGTGAGCTTCTCAGTTAGGAGTCTGTTGCATTTGGTATCATGATTTTAAAATATTGTTTTTAGAAGTTCTGTGTCAGAGATGAAATTAAAAGTCTGTATGATTTCGCTTTATGAAATTAATTACGTCACTACCTCTTTCAGATAAACTTTCAGCCCACTTTTTTTCTGACCACAAAGAAGACCCATCAGTGTTTTGTTGTATAAACACTGGCGTCTGACCTATTCTGCGTCACGTTCAAACCAGCATCGTGAAAACGTACGTGTCTACGGCTAGTATCTGATTCGTACTCCGTTTATAGCCGTAGAGTAACGTTTGTCAGCTGGTGTACATGCACAGTACACGATAAACCAAAATACTTTTGTCAGTTCTAACCAAACATTTTCTAAAAAAGACGAACGTAAGCATCAAATATGTATATCTGCAGCTCGTATTACCCTGAGTGCTCTTATTTTGACAGTTTCTTAATCTATCGAGGATTAATCGACCTTGTGTATCGATTTACAACTACTTCTGAAACGACTGTATGTCGGTGAGTGGTAGAACGTGACGTAATCAAACACATTTGACCACCTCTGATTTCGAAGCTCGCGTAAATAACGTTTAAGAGTTAAAAGTCCGTACCGCGAAGAAAACACTTTACCGTTACAGAGACAAAGTGGTTAATTCTGTTTAAGGGAATTATAACCATTTATTCTGAGAATTATGTGATCGTAGTTGGCAAATATATTTACCACTTGGATTTAAAGGATTAAACGTGGGTATACAATATTCATACACCTATCGGGGATCCAACACGCAATGCGGTCCATGACTTTTAGATTACTCCCTCGTTGCTATAAATTAAGAATCATTTTCAGGACTTAAGTGAGGCTTTTGCAGAGAATATTCTTTCCGTGATCGCGTAAGTTGAAGTCTGTTGAAGATAAGTCTGTTTATTTATTCCTACGATACGATACGAAACGTAGGTTTAGGTCTGTTTTAATTTATATTTGAATGACGTATCAGATACTCACATTTTCTCTGTCAGTAAAGTCACAGTAATGAAGTGTTCGTTCTTTTAGTAAACTCTGAATAAAAACTCGACCGGAATATAAAAAAAAAAATGTCTCTGAAATAGCGTCTAGATTTGGTAGTCTTCAAAATTACTTCCTTTTGCTTGTGTGTCGAGTAAAGTAGAATCCTAACCCGGATGTTGTCACCCACCGCGACGTGGCATAAGAAAACAAAAGAAGACGACAAACGCGTACCAAAGAAAAGCACGGATTCCCGAAATAAATTTCATTCAAAGGCTTGAATTTTTATCGCGTCTAACAGGAACCGTCCCATTTCTGGAGGAAACGAAAAAGAAGAATGTATTATAACTTTATTTCCTTGAGAAAACATTCTAGGTTGAAAGAAAAGCTTCCAAGTTGGCTTTTGTATGGTCCTTCCTCCACTCCTGTACACGTAGTAAATGGTGATACTCGTATTTTACAAGTGGGTTGCTGAAGAACTTGGCTTTACTTTGGTTAAGCGCTCCAAATAGAAGTGTGGGTGTATAGAAAGTTTTAAAATGTCTGTATCTTATCGGATTGTCCTCGTGTTAGGGGCGAAAGAAGGATTGAAGGGTAAAATAGGGTTTCTTCGGATTTCCGAAGAAACGACGAACGCTGAATGGAGTTCGGATCTCAAGTGCACACACACACAGTACTCAACGTAGACTCAAACGATCATGGCGTTGATACTAGTGGACGTTTTGGCATTTCCCCCCATAAGAATCCGATAGATCGAAAGTGTAGTAACTCCTAATACAGGGGGGGATAAATGTTGATCAGTGAATCGAGGTGTTTCGATGAGGGTTTATGTCTTTTGAGATATTTATACAAGTTTCTTCGACCATTGGATGCAACTAGTTAAAGACGCGTGGTGTTTGTCGAACACAAAGGAACCGAAATGGGGGAGTCTCCTTAGAACGGGTGTGGTATTCGACCTTTTTTTGTTCGCGTACCCCCAGATATAATTTCTCTTCAATTTTGTACCCCCAAAGTTGTTGGTGTATAATTCAAGTTATACGTAGTATATAATCTACATCTAAAATAAATCAAATAAATTATTGTTCATCATAATTTTTTTTATTAAATTTCACGTATCCCCTAAGATGTCTTCGCGTACCCCCAGATATAATTTCTCTTCAATTTTGTACCCCCAAAGTTGTTGGTGTATAATTCAAGTTATACGTAGTATATAATCTACATCTAAAATAAATTAAATAAATTATTGTTCATCATAATTTTTTTTTTTAATTTCACGTACCCCCTAAGATGTCTTCGCGTACCCCAGGTTGAATACCACTGATCTATAGAAATCATAGCCTGATCATATATATATATATATATATATATATATATATATATATTCTTCTCCTAAGATATTTCCAGTTTATGTAGTTCGTCTGAATTGTAGTTAGATTTGCATGCACTTTTACGAATTTATTCCTTGAAATTCTGCATAAAATGTACCAAGGTCACTGAATGACCCTCCCTCCTCCCCACATTGCGCGGTCAGTTTCACCAGTACAGTTTTGGTAATGTAATGTTTTTGTGTTTGACCTTGAATCATACAGTTTTGTGACGGCTACTGTAGTAGCCATCAGTTAAAAATAATAAAATTGTAAGTTTAAAATTTCAAAGTTTTTTTTTAAAATTTTTTTCGAAACTCAATCATAAAACAAGAAATTTAATCCCCTGCTTTGTTTTTAAAAAGAGAACTAGTGAAAACTCTGTTTTTCGTATTTTTTAGCCCCATATTGCCACAGAATTTTTTTTATTTCGGTAAACGACGTCTTGTTGACAACCGTCGACCGACTTTCGTGTTCCTCTGCTGTTTCAGTATGGACAGAATTGACAGTGCGTTGTGTCTTGACTCATCCGCTTGTTGTGGTCGCACCGTAAGGTACCATACCCCATGCCGTGTATTTAGACACACGCACACACAAAACGTTAACATTTCCAGAAGAATGCTCGAATTAACCGATCCGGTAATGCGTAAATGCGATAACCTACGCTGTTGCTGAACACGTGATTATGAATATCTATTTGTGATGTTGCACATACGAACTGAATGTGATTGTATCGCGTGTATGAAGTTCTTGGAATATTATGCAGATAATTTGAACTATTGTCGATGATTGGTTAAGAGGAATCGGGGGAAATAGGCTGTCGTACAGATATACGACTATGCGACTAACAACGTCACAGGAGAGGACTGGCGACTTCTTTCAGCAGAAAGTAGCAATTTAGCAAATGATGATCCCAGTTCTGTGTCAAGGGTTCATTAAAATGTTTTTAGTTTATCGTTTCCACGTATTCGTATGATCAAATGCCCTTGAAGAAAGACTTCTGTAGAGCCGAACACAAATTTAGAAATTAACCGCGTCCGAAGGGTCCCATTTTCGAATTCCTTCTCATAGACTCTCTAAAAATATTAATAATATCTTCAACTTTATTTGCGACATCGATGTGTTTTAGTAATAAGATATTTTATTATCAGTCAGAGACATATATATATATAAACGTACAGTAAGCGTATTTCCTGACATGCCGTGCACAAATGAGGATTTGATGATGGTATGAAATGTGTCGAAACACGTAACATATTTCGAAGCCCATAGTGGAATTCTACCCTGGAAATTGTCGTGACAGTCTTATTCTGGGTTTGAAGTGACCCTAAATAATTCCAAATTTAAATGAAATAGAAATTGAATTTTTTTTTGCATTTTATCGAAAAGGTTCATCGTACTATAAATTAGGCTCATCGCGTAAAGAGTAGAATTCGCGGAGGCGTACAGAATTTATTTTTTGAAAGAGTTTTGTATGTGATGTGAATTTAGAGAAATAATTAACCCTTTGAAGCCGAAGCTTAATAAATCAGTCCGTACCGCGAAGAAAACACAACACTTCACCATAGCTAGTTGAATCTGTTTAAGGAAATAACCCCTTTTTACACTGAGAACAATACGCAGAGTTATTAACTGTGTGAAGCAGGTGGTACATATAGTTACCACTGGGTCTTAAAAGTCCCTTGGTTTCTTTACTGCTGATTAACTTCCCAGCAATGGATTTGTATCTGCATTAACAATACGTAATAGTGACGTAGAAGATATATCCACGGTGGTCTAGCGGTCAGAACGCTGGCCTTGTAATCCTGAGGGTCTCGGGTTCGATTCCCGGTGGTACCCGAATTTATAACTTGTGTTGGGCAAGGCCGTGGTCTAGGCAACACGGAGTTTTCCTCCGTGGCATCCCAACAATTACTCCATTCACACACAGAAGAAGGCAATGGCAAACCACTTCTGGATCATCTGCCAAGAACGTATATGAACAGGTCCCAGTCCGAGGAAAGGATGGAAGGATCCTGTTCATATGGACCTGTCGTCAGACAGAACACTAAATAAATAAAATAAATAACGTAGAAGAATTTCGTCGTCTTTGCACGTAGGTAATTTATAGAGTTTAAGGAGGGAACTCCATGAGTTAAGGTGCATGGATATTATCTGCATTATCTACAATGTCTGTGGATACTATCTACAATTGTTTGCACACGTTGCCACAAAATCGATCAAGTATCGAATCCCACTCTAACGTTAGATGTTGGAACTGAATAATTTTCGTCACAGCACCGACTGTAGAGACGGACTTATTAAGTTCGGAACGATGTTTATTTATTATCCGGGTACGAATATGTCGGAAATCATTCTAGCATAAATTATAGTGGGTTTTCTCACAACTGGTGGTGTATTGTATTTAAAGTAGGTCACGGCTACTTCCTCTCGCATTATTTATAATCTATAGTTCGTATTACATTCGAAGTTACGTGTAATTGGAAATTAAACCAAGAGACATCGTGATATTATCTTTAAAAAATATCTTTTTCTTCTCCTGGACTTTGTAAATCGTCTAAATTACAAATAGAAGTTAAATATGAAGACAACGTTTCGGAAGCTGAAATTTCTTCCTTCTTCAGGTAAAAGTGAAAACGTAGAAAACCTAGCTGTTGCGTCACCTGGTTCGTGAATGTAGCCTCAGACCTGAAACAACCAGGGAGTCCAGTAGCCATGTTTTCTCATGAGAGACGTCGAGTTTTTCATTCAGTATTTAATAGGGCGGTGATTACCCTGAAGAATTTTTTTTATATAGCGACGTTTTTGATATAGAAGCCACTTGCATTCTCATAAAACCATTAAGATTTGAGGTTTTGACGGCTGTGAGTCTGAAGATGGCTGTCTTATGGGTTGTAGTCTGGTAGAAACTTACCGACGTTTCGGAGGTCGTTGCTGCCTCCATCATCAGGACGATGATTCATAGAAACAGGTCTAATGTCAGTGTGTTTCAGTCACATCTAAGTTAAACGTGAAATGCCTACGTTAGCATCGAACATTGTGTTGTGAATTTGTGACGATTCGGCGCTGAGGTCGTGACGTATTCTCTCAGTTGCTTTAGGTCGTAATAAATTCAATACCATTAGGAAGGACAAAAGACTGAACGTAGAACTTAAAACAGAAACTTCGACGAATGAGAGCAGCGGAGGGTAATGGAAGAAGGATATTTTTTTTTTTTTTTTTTTTTTTTTACAGAAATTGTGTGACAGCTGAAAGAAAGTGGAATGATTGGTGCCCTCTAGGATCCGGCAATAGATTTAAACACAACAAATGACTCGTTTCTTAATAGAAGTAGGATGGGGTAAGGCGCGGAAGGAGTTGTGATTCATCTTTTCATGTCTATTCTTCCCCTGCGACAATTGTTTAATTTACTGTTCAAGTTTCCGAAGTCTAGTGCGAAAATACGTTCTACTTTAATGCAGATACGATGTATCCAAGGTTTGCCTCAACGTATTACAGGTGTTTGTATTTATCATGACACAAATACGAAATAAAACTTTGTATTCCTTATCAAAATACCGATGTGGCTATGCATTACCATGAATACGTACGGACGCCACTTTAATATTATCCCGGTTACCATTGCTGGTTCGACATTAGAGCCAGTGAGGGTGTAGATAAATGTCCGACCCCTCCGTCGTCGATTCCATAATAATGAGGTATAAATGCTTAGTGGTCGATTTATCCAAAATTTAAAACTATACAGGGTGATTCAGTTTCGCCTTTTATAAATCTGATGCAAATATGGGTTGGTCCAGAAAGTCTCTGATTTGACACTTATTTATTTATTTAGTGTTCCGTCTGACGACAGGTCCATATGAACAGGATCCTTCCATCCTTTTCTCGGACTGGGACCTGTTCATATACGTTCTTGGCAGATGATCCAGAAGTGGTTTGCCATTGCCTTTTTCTGTGTGTGAATGGAGTAATTGTTGGGATGCCTCGGAGGAAAACTCCGTGTTGCCTAGACCACGGCCTTGCCCAACACAAGTTATAAATTCGGGCACCGCCGGGAATCGAACCCGAGACCCCAGGATTACAAGGCCAGCGTTCTAACCGCATATATCAACTTATACTTAGGACGTGCTGAGAGATTACAGGTTATAAATTTGTTGGTCAGTGTGGTACTTGGGTTTGTTTGGTAGTATTCTGATCACCAGTGGTTTTATATGATTTCGGATGCCGGAAAAGTTACTCTCAGCTGCGAGGTAGGAAGGAGATTTGAATGATCCGAGGTGACGTGTACCTCAATTTGTATGAGTGAAGGAGATTGAAGATCTTCTGGGTTGTGGCGCCGTGTAGTCTGGCAGAAATTTGACCGACGTTTCAGAGGTCTTTGCTGCCGTCATCATCCTCTCAAAGGTCGGGACAGTTCTCCAGAGACAACCCAGAAGACAGACATCTTCAAAACTGGAATGTGTGTACAGATGTTACTTAAACTCCCCAGTACGTCTACCAAATTTCGCGAGAGTTTATTCGGTTTTTCTGAAGTTGTTGCATGCGAGCGTATAGTCGTCCTTGGAACACTTTTCTAACCTCGTTACAGGTTTTGGGAGAGGTCCTAAACAAGGACCTGTCGGAATTCGGAGGGGGACTGCAGTAATTACACTGGAGTTCTTGATTCAAGGATGCAGTGGGGTACGACGTCATTGTACGTACACGAGTAGCGGAGTGAGACAAGAGACTGGCAAGAAATTTGATCGATGATGATTATATAAACTGCTAGTTTACATAATTTCTCCTTTCTTTATCCTTACACGCCCTTAAACGTTCTTGCCTTTGCACAGATATTCATGTTGTGCATTGTTTGAACTCCAACTCTTGAGTTTTTGCTGGTCAGTGACGTCACCAAGTACTGAGGTCAAAAGGTCCGTCCAGGAAACCCTCACACGCCTCGCCCTGGGTGTATAAATGCATTTATGCTGTGTTATCCGCTGTCCAATGTCTTAATGTGCAAGACCTGACCTGTTTCGGGAAAAACTAAGACGTTGCTAGGTTCTGAGCTGTCGTAACTCATCTGCTCCGGCGCTGTCCGTGATGCAGGGTTGTTCATTTGCGTGACCTTGAAGCATGAAATTTTGTTACAGATGCTTTTGGAACATAATGACGTGACGAGGAACTATAAAAATATTGTCGCACTAGGTTGTGCCTTACAAAAAGAAGTTAATCATTTTAGGAAGATTTCTGTCTTCTGGTCGATGTTTACCAACGTTTCAGAGGTCATACTGCCTCCGTCATCAGAGTATGAAGATTTATGTCTTCTGGGTTGTTGCGCTGTGTAGTCTGGTCGATGTTAACCAACGTTTCAGAGGTCATACTGCCTCCGTCATCAGAGTATGAAGATTTCTGTCTTCTGGGTTGTTGCGCTGTGTAGTCTGGTAGATGTTAACCAACGTTTCAGAGGTCATACTGCCTCCGTCATCAGAGTATGAAGATTTCTGTCTTCTGGGTTGTTGTGCTGTGTAGTCTGGTCGATGTTTACCAACGTTTCAGAGGTCATACTGCCTCCGTCATCAGGGCGATGAGTATGAAGATTTCTGTCTTCTGGGTTGTTGTGCTGTGTAGTCTGGTCGATGTTTACCAACGTTTCAGAGGTCATACTGCCTCCGTCATCAGGGCGATGAAGATTTCTGTCTTCTGGGTTGTTGTGCTGTGTAGTCTGGTCGATGTTTACCAACGTTTCAGAGGTCATACTGCCTCCGTCATCAGAGTATGAAGATTTCTGTCTTCTGGGTTGTTGTGCTGTGTAGTCTGGTCGATGTTTACCAACGTTTCAGAGGTCATACTGCCTCCGTCATCAGAGTATGAAGATTTCTGTCTTCTGGGTTGTTGTGCTGTGTAGTCTGGTCGATGTTAACCAACGTTTCAGAGGTCATACTGCCTCCGTCATCAGAGTATGAAGATTTCTGTCTTCTGGGTTGTTGTGCTGTGTAGTCTGGTCGATGTTTACCAACGTTTCAGAGGTCATACTGCCTCCGTCATCAGAGTATGAAGATTTCTGTCTTCTGGGTTCTTGTGCTGTGTAGTCTGGTCGATGTTAACCAACGTTTCAGAGGTCATACTGCCTCCGTCATCAGAGTATGAAGATTTCTGTCTTCTGGGTTGTTGCGCTGTGTAGTCTGGTAGATGTTAACCAACGTTTCGGAGGTCATACTGCCTCCGTCATCAGAGTATGAAGATTTATGTCTTCTGGGTTGTTGCGCTGTGTAGTCTGGTCGATGTTAACCAACGTTTCAGAGGTCATACTGCCTCCGTCATCAGGGCGATGAGTATGAAGATTTCTGTCTTCTGGGTTGTTGCGCTGTGTAGTCTGGTCGATGTTAACCAACGTTTCAGAGGTCATACTGCCTCCGTCATCAGAGTATGAAGATTTATGTCTTCTGGGTTGTTGCGCTGTGTAGTCTGGTCGATGTTAACCAACGTTTCAGAGGTCATACTGCCTCCGTCATCAGGGCGATGAGTATGAAGATTTCTGTCTTCTGGGTTGTTGCGCTGTGTAGTCTGGTCGATGTTAACCAACGTTTCAGAGGTCATACTGCCTCCGTCATCAGAGTATGAAGATTTATGTCTTCTGGGTTGTTGCGCTGTGTAGTCTGGTCGATGTTAACCAACGTTTCAGAGGTCATACTGCCTCCGTCATCAGGGCGATGAGTATGAAGATTTCTGTCTTCTGGGTTGTTGCGCTGTGTAGTCTGGTCGATGTTAACCAACGTTTCAGAGGTCATACTGCCTCCGTCATCAGAGTATGAAGACTTCTGTCTTCTGGGTTGTTGCGCTGTGTAGTCTGGTAGATGTTAACCAACGTTTCGGAGGTCATACTGCCTCCGTCATCAGAGTATGAAGATTTATGTCTTCTGGGTTGTTGCGCTGTGTAGTCTGGTCGATGTTAACCAACGTTTCAGAGGTCATACTGCCTCCGTCATCAGGGCGATGAGTATGAAGATTTCTGTCTTCTGGGTTGTTGCGCTGTGTAGTCTGGTCGATGTTAACCAACGTTTCAGAGGTCATACTGCCTCCGTCATCAGGGCGATGAGTATGAAGATTTCTGTCTTCTGGGTTGTTGCGCTGTGTAGTCTGGTAGATGTTAACCAACGTTTCGGAGGTCATACTGCCTCCGTCATCAGAGTATGAAGATTTATGTCTTCTGGGTTGTTGCGCTGTGTAGTCTGGTCGATGTTAACCAACGTTTCAGAGGTCATACTGCCTCCGTCATCAGGGCGATGAGTATGAAGATTTCTGTCTTCTGGGTTGTTGCGCTGTGTAGTCTGGTAGATGTTAACCAACGTTTCGGAGGTCATACTGCCTCCGTCATCAGAGTATGAAGATTTCTGTCTTCTGGGTTGTTGCGCTGTGTAGTCTGGTAGATGTTAACCAACGTTTCGGAGGTCATACTGCCTCCGTCATCAGAGTATGAAGATTTATGTCTTCTGGGTTGTTGCGCTGTGTAGTCTGGTCGATGTTAACCAACGTTTCAGAGGTCATACTGCCTCCGTCATCAGAGTATGAAGATTTATGTCTTCTGGGTTGTTGCGCTGTGTAGTCTGGTCGATGTTAACCAACGTTTCAGAGGTCATACTGCCTCCGTCATCAGGGCGATGAGTATGAAGATTTCTGTCTTCTGGGTTGTTGCGCTGTGTAGTCTGGTAGATGTTAACCAACGTTTCGGAGGTCATACTGCCTCCGTCATCAGAGTATGAAGATTTATGTCTTCTGGGTTGTTGCGCTGTGTAGTCTGGTCGATGTTAACCAACGTTTCAGAGGTCATACTGCCTCCGTCATCAGAGTATGAAGATTTATGTCTTCTGGGTTGTTGCGCTGTGTAGTCTGGTCGATGTTAACCAACGTTTCAGAGGTCATACTGCCTCCGTCATCAGGGCGATGAGTATGAAGATTTCTGTCTTCTGGGTTGTTGCGCTGTGTAGTCTGGTAGATGTTAACCAACGTTTCGGAGGTCATACTGCCTCCGTCATCAGAGTATGAAGATTTATGTCTTCTGGGTTGTTGCGCTGTGTAGTCTGGTCGATGTTAACCAACGTTTCAGAGGTCATACTGCCTCCGTCATCAGAGTATGAAGATTTATGTCTTCTGGGTTGTTGCGCTGTGTAGTCTGGTCGATGTTAACCAACGTTTCAGAGGTCATACTGCCTCCGTCATCAGGGCGATGAGTATGAAGATTTCTGTCTTCTGGGTTGTTGCGCTGTGTAGTCTGGTAGATGTTAACCAACGTTTCGGAGGTCATACTGCCTCCGTCATCAGAGTATGAAGATTTATGTCTTCTGGGTTGTTGCGCTGTGTAGTCTGGTCGATGTTAACCAACGTTTCAGAGGTCATACTGCCTCCGTCATCAGAGTATGAAGATTTATGTCTTCTGGGTTGTTGCGCTGTGTAGTCTGGTCGATGTTAACCAACGTTTCAGAGGTCATACTGCCTCCGTCATCAGGGCGATGAGTATGAAGATTTCTGTCTTCTGGGTTGTTGCGCTGTGTAGTCTGGTAGATGTTAACCAACGTTTCGGAGGTCATACTGCCTCCGTCATCAGAGTATGAAGATTTATGTCTTCTGGGTTGTTGCGCTGTGTAGTCTGGTCGATGTTAACCAACGTTTCAGAGGTCATACTGCCTCCGTCATCAGAGTATGAAGATTTATGTCTTCTGGGTTGTTGCGCTGTGTAGTCTGGTCGATGTTAACCAACGTTTCAGAGGTCATACTGCCTCCGTCATCAGAGTATGAAGATTTATGTCTTCTCGGTTGTTGCGCTGTGTAGTCTGGTCGATGTTAACCAACGTTTCAGAGGTCATACTGCCTCCGTCATCAGAGTATGAAGATTTATGTCTTCTGGGTTGTTGCGCTGTGTAGTCTGGTCGATGTTTACCAACGTTTCAGAGGTCATACTGCCTCCGTCATCAGAGTATGAAGATTTCTGTCTTCTGGGTTGTTGCGCTGTGTAGTCTGGTCGATGTTTACCAACGTTTCAGAGGTCATACTGCCTCCGTCATCAGAGTATGAAGATTTCTGTCTTCTGGGTTGTTGCGCTGTGTAGTCTGGTCGATGTTTACCAACGTTTCAGAGGTCATACTGCCTCCGTCATCAGAGTATGAAGATTTCTGTCTTCTGGGTTGTTGCGCTGTGTAGTCTGGTCGATGTTAACCAACGTTTCAGAGGTCATACTGCCTCCGTCATCAGGGCGGTGAGTATGAAGATTTCTGTCTTCTGGGTTGTTGCGCTGTGTAGTCTGGTCGATGTTTACCAACGTTTCAGAGGTCATACTGCCTCCGTCATCAGAGTATGAAGATTTCTGTCTTCTGGGTTGTTGCGCTGTGTAGTCTGGTCGATGTTAACCAACGTTTCAGAGGTCATACTGCCTCCGTCATCAGGGCGGTGAGTATGAAGATTTCTGTCTTCTGGGTTGTTGCGCTGTGTAGTCTGGTCGATGTTTACCAACGTTTCAGAGGTCATACTGCCTCCGTCATCAGAGTATGAAGATTTCTGTCTTCTGGGTTGTTGCGCTGTGTAGTCTGGTCGATGTCCACCAACGTTTCGGAGGTCATACTGCCTCCGTCGTCAGAGTATGAATATTTCTGACTTCTGGGTTGTTGCGCTGTGTAGGCTGGTCGATGTTAACCAACGTTTCAAAGGTCATACTGCCTCCGTCGTCAGAGTATGAAGATTTCTGTCTTCTGGGTTGTTGCGCTGTGTAGTCTGGTCGATGTTAACCAACGTTTCAGAGGTCATACTGCCTCCGTCATCAGGGTTTTAAATTTTTAACTAAATCAACAAAATTATAACCGCTTGAATGATATATAGGTATCATTATTTCTGGACGTCAGGGAGAAGATTCTTAGTGAAATGACATAGACCCTCAGATATCAAGGAACTGTACACTCTTCGGGGATTTATGTGATTGTGCCCCCCGTCTCCCCGTCGTAGTGAGTAAAGTATATAAACATTGTGAAAGTATTGCTGGCAATCTCGAAGCAAGCGCGAACATTTATTCATGTCTCCTGAATGTCATTTCTACAGGGGAATTGTATTTCTTCGGTTCTGTGACGAGTATAAGGGAAAGAGAGGGTAACTTGAGATCGCAATGCGCCGGAGGTGGGCGAGCCGTTTCTCGGATGATGTCAGGAATCTGTGGTGGGGGTCCGATAATCGCCTTTACTCTCCGGTCGGAGTCGTATCGCCTCTTGGCCGGTAATCCTGCCGTGTAGCTTGTCCGTTCGTGGAGACATGATTATAAATGGGGCATCAGCTATACGATAGGTCGACGACGGGCGTCACCTCGTAATTGTTCGCTCGTTTTGGTGAAACGAAAGCGTTGAGGGTTTTTTTTTTTGTAGATATCCTCGGCCACTCTCATAGAATCTTCGTTCTGTGGTCAGCGCGGTCGGATCTCTGGACCTCCCTCAGAGGAGTATTTCTAGCGATTTGCCGTTATTGGTTGCAAAGCTCAACAGAATTGAGCCCGGAGACTTTGCCACTTTAGCTGGGTGAATAAACCAATTTGCAGTGATTTGTGCTCATTCAGTGATGGTAGGGGATGCGAGGATGGGAGGAGAGGGAGGGGTGGAAAAGGGGTGGGGGATCAATAGGTTGGCGACCCAGAGGGCCGGTCACTTGGGACCGCGGGAGACAATGTTGCTTCTCCAGGCTTTTAGTGCACAAGTTCATAGCGCGGCTCACAGATGGCGCCAAGATCAGAACGTAGGGAATTTAACTTTCCTATGTTTCTTCAACCCCCGTATCCGAAATTTCTTCAGCCTTTTTTTTTTGGTGTTTTTGTAAGCAATATTGTGCACGCAACACCAGACTTCAGTCCGGATCAAGTCAATAGAAAGTTTCACTGTTTCACATTAAACTGAATCCACAAACACAAACAGACACTTGAATACTTCTGCTTTTCCGGGACAATATAACCTTGGATCTGTTTATACTTGGGAACACTTTCGCCGCCACCCCCACCCCCACCCCCCCTCCGAACTCCTTAAACATCCCTTGCTTTGAAGCCATCGCGAAGGAGAAAATGTCTCATAAACCTACCCGCTCTAAGTAATGGTATTCTTACCGAAAGGCTGGTTTCTTTCAGTGAGATGAAGTTAATATTTTTTTTCCCCACTTTCTAACCGGAATTGTGTTACAGAAACTTGTCAGGTGCGCATATGTAACGTCCCCCCCCCCAATGTCTTAATATTTTGCACTGTGTAATCCTGGGGTCTCGGGTTCGATTCCCGGCGGTGCCCGAATTTATAACTTGTGTTGGGCAAGGCCGTGGTCTAGGCAATACGGAGTTTTCCTCCGTGGCATCCCAACAATTACTCCATTCACACACAGAAGAAGGCAATGGCAAACCACTTCTGGATCATCTGCCAAGAACGTATATGAACAGGTCCCAGTCCGAGAAAAGGATGGAAGGATCCTATTCATATGGACCTGTCGTCAGACAGAACACTAATAATAATAATAATAATAATAACTGTCTGGTGACTAAGAAATTCAATTGAATTCGTGCATCTCTAAATGAAATTATGAAACATTCACGTGAGGTGCTTTATTTAGGGACACTGTACGCGGTATATAAATCTTCTCACTGAACACATTACTTAAGGAGAATGACTTTTGGGGGATGTTACATCGTGTGGTCTTCAAACTCACTGCCGTGGGAATTTCAAATGTCATTATTTTCGTATTTATCTTTTTTTAATTCCAAGATTTCTTTTTTTAATTTTATTTATTGTTTAAGTAACAACTTCTCGAACAGTCATACTCTGTTTTGCCCCTCTGTTAAAACATTTTTACTAGGTAACTGGCTCCTTAAACCACGGATCGTGTGTAAAAACTGGATTAAATAGTCCATTTAGTGGTTTCCTCTTGGTAATAAAATGACTATAAATAATAGTACGTATTATTTACCGTCATCTTGGTGGGAATCACATAAAGCAGTTTGAACCCCGTTTATACGCGTTGCTGAGTCAGCAAATCCACTTTATCAACACGTGGAGTTGGTTGCAGTGCATCTGCTCGACTAAGGTGGGGTGGGTTTCAATATAGTTACCCCCTCCCCCCCAAATTGATGGTAAGCTGCAGTCGGTATTGCAGATCCCTGCATCTGTCGTTTGTAACTTTGCTGTTGTTGACGAGAGTTAGCCGATAATTGACCGTTGAAGCTCCTAAAACAGATAAATCACAGCGGAGGTTTGTAAAAAATTATCGATGCGTTTGTCTGTAAGAATATAATAATGTATCTTGTACGAAAAAGGTTTTATTTTAAAAGTTTTCGTAAAATTATATCAGTTACTGAGGCTTTTGATTGTGGAATGGGTGAATAATTGACAGTCTTCTTCCAAGGGCAGAATTTTAATGAAAGTACTGAAGAAAACCACGAAAAATATCGTGAGTGATAATTTTGTTTTTCCGAGTTTTGGCGACGTGTATACTCGTTAGTAGATGGCAAATTTTTGGAGAAACGTACTGTCTCTGTCTTTAAGGCTTAAGTGGCGAAGGTGGAACGTGGAAGGATCTATTGATATCTGCTGACGAGTCCACATCCCGACAGAACCCGCAAGAATGTAATCGTGGTCATAATTGTCGAGGGAAAAAATCCAAATGTCTCGTGAGTGTTCTGTGACCAAGTCTCGCTGATTGGTTCGGTCCGAAATGTTTTAATCTGTAATTTACCAAGAACTTTGTTGTACTGAATTATGGCTCTTGGTGTTTTTTTTAAAAAAAAATATATCTTGTGACACGATTTTGGAAACTTACGTAACGAAATTTTTAATATTTTTTTTAAAAAATTCTTCGTTGACGCAAAATGTTAATAATTTTGAGATATTGTGAATGTGTGCTGTGTACAACTGAGAACTGGGTACATTTCAGGTGTAACTCAGTGGATTGCCTGTTCATCTTCGTCTTCATTCATGCAGTTATGAATGTCTCTTCAATTCGAAGTGAACTGGAAGTGTAAAAGGTTTTTTGTTGACAGGAGCTGACCATTCAATGTGATTTATTCATTGACAGTGCAGAGAGACAGTGTCCAGTTTGCCAGAAGAAGGGAGAATTGACTTGAGAGGATGTGAAAACGAAGGAAATTTACAATAATATATCTTAAAATGTGTAAATATACAATTACAGACTCCAGATATTTGAGGTTGAGTTGAGGGTGATGATTTTTTCTGGGCTGTGACGCATTTGGGATGCTGTGCATTGCGTGAGTTTCTATGTCTTTAGAATCTCGAAACAGAGTACAGGATGATCGCTTTAAAATGTAACCCCGATGTTTAATGCCATTTTAATAATATCATATCATGTAATCGGTATATATACAAGGTTATAAGGGAATTTGGTTAGTAACATTTATAATTTATGGTGAATATAATTCAATTTTTCTGCAGGACTTGTATATCTGAGGTAGGATAATATTTCTGTGGGCCCATAATTTGACATAGAAATCGGGGTAGCTCATTCAGTTTGGTAAATTACTGCGGACGAATGGGTTTTATTCTCGACTAGGGGAAAAACATTTCTTCCAGCCTCCTTACCAGTGGGTACTGTTGGTGACGCTGACCACTAATTCCATCTAGTATCGACGTCAAGAACTAGCAGGAACTACGTCAGCTCTCCCCTTAAGCTCCTCCATGGCGTGTATCGTGACGGCTTTACGTAAAAGGTTGACATGGTTGTTATGAATTAGGAAGAAACATGTTATGGCTTGCTGTTGTTTATGAATGTAACAACCGACGAAAACAATAGAAGACAAGATTTATTTGAGTGCATTTGTAGTTTTCCTTCGTTAATGTATACAAGGAAGGAGACGGCGTAGGGTGTAGGCATAGCCGACGTGTTCATCACTCACTGTTACCCAGGATGCTGTGACAAACTGCCTTGGTTCTACTCTTATTTCGCTCTACTCCGACCGTGTTTGTGCTATATAATAGTGCTGAACTGTTAATTTCTTGGGTAGATCTTCTACTAAGCCCTGGCAAGGAGAAGTCCTTTGCTACTTGGGAAGCCAGCAACAGTTTATGGGAACGTTTAACTGCACAGTCTTTTACTCGGATCCCAATCTGCCACGTTCGTTTTAATGCGTCTAATATTTTGTATTTGTGTCTCAACGTGCCTGCCTGGCTTCCTTGGGCGTTGCAAGTGTGTGTTTCCTCTAGTAATGAGAGTTTGCTACTTTGTTTCCTCTCGGCCATCTTTCTGTAGCTTTATCACATTCCCTCTCTTCTCATTACGCCTCACACTTTCTCATTATCCCGTATTTCTGTCTCCCTCTTATCCCCCCACCCCCCACCCCCGTGTCCCCGTGCATTTGGTGTGCGCATTGTGGGTGACTCGTCTTTTGCGCTCACATCGGGTATAAGCGAGGGAGTTTGGGGGACTACTGCGACGAGAGATGGAGGGGAAACGAGGGAGGGGGGTGGCTTGATGCTTACACTGTTAACATCGCTGCTTAATGAGATCGTCAATCGTGCCTTGTGTTGTTTACGAGTGGAACTTGCTGGGGAATCAGCGCTCCGACACGTTTGTTTACCTGCCAGCAATGATAACGATATTTAGACTAGAAACAGCGCGCCACCTGGAGCTCTGCTACACCCAGAGTGTTCGTTATGTGTTCTTCTCGCTTGCTAGTAACGCTAGGTTTTTTAAACTTGGATCTGTTTAAATGGTTCTAATTACGTATGTTGACACGTAAAGTAGGCCACGACGGTGAGAGGATTTTTTTTGACGTAAATACGTCTATAAGGAAGGGTCATTCGGCGAAAAAGTGTAACAAGTGTACCTGGGGAACGTCGTGTTTACTCGGAATTGTTGTTACCTATGAAACGTTACATTACATTACATTACATTCATCTACCACAGACCCATCTTAAGCGTAACTAATTCAAGTTAAATAAGCAATGTCTTAATCAAACTTATCTCAATTGTAAAGCATGTATAAAGGAAATATTTAGAATAAAGCCAATATATAAACTTCCTTTCCGTAAAGACGTATTTACGTCAAATTCTCCGGAACCGTGGTTCCACTGACAAGTTTTTTTCTTTAGTCGGGGAGAGTATGAAGCTTTAAACGGACATCTTCTGACTTAAGTTCACTGTGCTTTTAGAGATCATTTTCATGCATTACACAAGTTACTTTGTCCGTCTCGAAGTTGATTTTTGAGATTCCATGTATTTTGATATTTTCTTCAAAATATGGGCGTCACCTAATCTTCGTACTTATTAATTTTCTTCATTCGTAAATAAATTTTTATTCCCTTCAAGAAAATAGCTTGTCTGTGTAAGACGGATAGGTCAATATGACCGTCAGTGTAGTATTAATTGTTTTGTCTTCAGGGCATTTGAGTTATATATGACGAGACTTTATCGATTAACGTATTTGATTATAAATAATTACACAGTAGGTATATTGTATCTTAAATCTTAAATTTCAAAACGATTTCCCCCCCCTAACTGACTTATCACGAACAATGATAGTTATTACGTATCGTGGTGATGAAGTAGACTTGGTGATAAGACTTCGAACCGTCAGAATTTGACACAAATAATGGGCTTTGTCTGTTCGAATAGTTTTAAATATATTCCAGGTTGAAAATTGTTTGTATTATAACCGGGAAGTGTCATCACCGGGCCAGAAAGTGTTGGAGAATTGAACGCTCTCGCCTGATTTACAAACGAAGTCTCTGTTCATTTGAAACTTTTAATTCCACTTTAAAAGTCTCATAGTTTTCGCGGATCGATTCTCGGTGAGAGCATTCCTGGTCGAGTCGTGGGACAAACGACTGTCGTATTTGAGTGCGTGAAAAGTCGTACGAAAAGAGCCGAATTAAGCCGGAAGTAGCCGAACAAGGTCTCCGACGTACGGAATGTTCTTGGCAATGGATATAATTCGTATAAGAACTATATTCGAATATTATTTTAAAAATTTGAAGTTGTTGGTAGCTATAAGCCCCATATTCTTTATTAATTAATAAAACTGAACTTTAAAGGGTTAAATACTTGAATGAAGCTCAATTATTGGAAGGCTGTGTTTTTTTTTTAAATAATTAAAATGTCAACTGTTGATGGATAAATTCCAAAGTAAAGAAATCATTGACGGTCAATTTGGTTTCGTCTAGCCTCTAACAATATGGCGGTTCTGTAGAATCTAATGCCGTGGCTGTTGGTGCGTGGTATTTTATGATTATAATATAGAATAATCTCATGAATTTTAATGACCTCGGAGCTGATGGGTGAAACTTCGAAACAAACAAACATAAGTAAACAGCAGCCCACAGGAAAAAGGAATTCGTGTGGTGATACGGGGATGCAAGTTTCCACGCCTTCATGAGGCATGAAGATTCTTTTAGACGTTGGGTAACATGACTGGATTGGCCGTACTTGTAGCACGGTACAATAGGCGAAGCTGTATAATGTATCTCGTTCTTGATAAGAATTAAGATGCAGTAGGATCTCATTTCCTTATTAGCTCGCAGATACAAATTGTGTGTCTTCCGAAAGACTCTAGTAACTGAAACAAAATGTTTCTCCCACACAGAATAAATAGGTTCTGTTGAATTTTTGACGTAAATACGTCTATATTTTAGGGTCAGTGTCATTCGGGAAAAATGTGTTACGAAAAAAGGGAAACGAAAAAGTGTAACTTCATTGTTATGTTACTTAGGAAGCCTCATCTGTTTACGTATCATTGTTGTTAGAACGCTGGCCTTGTAATGCTGGGGTCTCGGGTTCGATTCCCGGCGGTGCCCGAATTTAAAACTTGTGTTGGGCAAGGCCGTAGTCTAGGCAACACGGAGTTTTCCTCCGTGGCATCCCAACAATTACTCCATTCACACACAGAAGAAGGCAATGGCAAACCACTTCTGGATCATCTGCCAAGAACGTATATGAACAGGTCCCAGTCCGAGAAGAGAAAAGGATGGAAGGATCCTGTTCATATGGACCTGTCGTCAGACAGAACACTAAATAATATAAATACATTATATTAAAATACATTACTTTACATTACATTCAGCTACCACAGACCCATCTTAAGCGTAAATAATTCAAGTTAAATAAGCAATGTCTTAATCAAACTTTACTCCTTTATAAAGGAAATATTTAGAATAAAGCCAATATATAAACTTGCTTTCCGTATAGACGTATTTACGTCAAATTCTCCGGAACCGTGGTTCCACTGACAACTTTTTTTTCTGACGTCTTCAGAGGTTCTTGCTGTCTCCATCATCAGGGCGATGAGTCATCGACCTGATGACGTAGACAACAGCGGTGAGAGACCAAATTTAACATTCTAACAAGGCAACTGATAAAATTAATATCCTTACGCTCGTAGACACGAAACAAGAATTTATTTTCTGAACTGAATTATACCAGGTCAAAATCTTTCGTTGACGAACGTCCGTCACCAGGTAGGGCTTTATTGGAAGGCTTGAAAAGTGAAAGGATTATAAATTAAAATTGATGACTTCAGGTAAATGTACCCAATTTATTCTTCAAGATTTTGTGATTTTGTTTACAGTTCACTGTCCCTGGTTGATACAACCTCGTGGATTGAAGCTGCTTGTTCGACGTTTCGGATGTCTTTAATTTCTACTCATCTTTTCACCACTTAATGCAGGTTCTGATGAGCGATAGACTTTCTGTTTTTAGTCTGCGGATAAAATGATGGCGCGTTGAGATGGTGAATGCGAGATTTCCGGAGGCCATGTCGAGATTCACCGGCTCTGTTCATAGCCGCTGACAGTTCATCAGGCTGCCGTCATGATAGGACACAAAGAATGAGACGAAAATAATTTTTACTAGACGAGGAAGGGGCTTTGTTTTCGCCTGTAAGGGCGCAGCCATAAATCTGGTGGATGGTGTATTATAACAGTTTTTCAATCCAGCATATGAATGAAGATAAGGATTCTAGTCCCTTTATGAAAAAGATTGTGTTTTCTGTTGCGATATGAAACAAAAAATACGTGTGGGACATCATTTGTTGCCTTGTGTGCGTTGATAATACTTTCTGGTGTTTATTTGGTTTTGTATAATTAATTAATTCACTTATTAACAACAGTCTTAAAAATGATAACCAGCATTCTTTCTTTTCAGGATGATTTTAGTGGTGGGTTCTTGTGAACACGGTGGTTAAACTTCGTTTTCCATAAAATGGGTTTAAAGTGTTACCGCAGAATCAGTGAAAGAAAATTAATCTAGTAATCTTCTTATATTCACGAAGTTGTTTCCGTTAAAATGACAGTTAACACGTCACGTGGACACAAACTTTTGAATTAAAAGTATGGTTAATTTTTTATTAAACATCGGTTTCACGAGAAAATTTGTCCCGTTAGCAGACAGAAGGCTGAAAGAAGTTAAGAGGTCGTGAACTATCCCTTAATCCCTCCATACAGTGACTTGTGCGTCTGAAGAAAAAATAAAAGCTCGGAAATCTATGTATATATTTTATTTAGTGTTCTGTCTGACGACAGGTCCATATGAACAGGATCCTTCCATCCTTTTCTCGGACTGGGACCTGTTCATATACGTTCTTGGCAGATGATCCAGAAGTGGTTTGCCATTGCCTTCTTCTGTGTGTGAATGGAGTAATTGTTGGGATGCCACGGAGGAAAACTCCGTGTTGCCTAGACCACGGCCTTGCCCAACACCGCCGGGAATCGAACCTGAGACCCCCAGGATTAAGAGACCAGCGTTCTAACCGCTAGACCACCGTGTTAATTATTGGTTTATTTAAGTTATTTTATGAATACATACATGGTGCACAGTATAAATAGGATAATTTTATAGGGTGTGGGAGAGACTGAGGAAAGTATTGAAATCTGCCAGGATATTCCTTTTACGGACGAAGGTTCTATTGGTCCGCGCTCTGCGGGTTGCTTCTTGATCTTCGATGTTTAGTTGTGGGCGTAATGTGTTATTGGTCTTATTACGTCGGATTGTCTGCGTTAACACACACCGACACCTACCTGTCCGGTATCCTATGAAATCCTTTTTTTTTTTTTTTGTCTGTAAGTTCTCTACTCAGGGGAACTCACGATCAGGTGTGCGCTTGTTTGCCTATATGATGACTGCCCCAAGGTGTGTGTTAACAGCATTTCGAATTACCAGTTTGTCCTGGATCATTATACCATATCGTGTACTTGATTTCCCCGGGGCACACTCCATGGACCAAGGGGAGAACTATATATGCCTCGTTTTTTTTTTCCCCTATGGTCCCTTGACCAACTTCTGCATCACTCTGGAATCCCTCACGCCTATATCTCCCCCCTCCCCCTCGCTTCTCATTCTCACCATCTCCCCCCCCCCCCCCCGAAACCCTACGGCCCGCGACTCAGAATTTTGGGGCCTGTTTATAGGCTATAAATATAGCACAGACGTCATTGCAGCATGGTGTTAAATCCCTTACATAATCCATTACCCGAGAACAAGGGAAGGCTTTGAGAATTGATTATTCCACGCAAGTTGTTTATCAGATGTATGGTTGCTAGGCAACGCGGCTTGCTGGAGCAGCAGCGCCACTGCGGACCATTTGGTCTTTGTTTACTCTCGGTTGACAGATGGTGAACTGGAGAGCCTAAGTGATGCAAAATGGGATGAATAAAAATTAAAATGAACACAATAGCGTTGTTTATCAATGTATCATCCCTCCCTGAGGCCCCTCAGAGGGAGAGCTCGTCGTGGATGTGGGAGGTAGACTCTGCGAGCAGACCGGAGTTTTCTGAGAGGGTCTGCTCTCGCTCTCTCATTAATACGCAACGAGACTTTGTGCTTCGATGCCACGCCTAAATACGAGGGGAATACGGAAAGGAAAGGGGGATATTTGAATATTTTCGTTGTGTGGTGGTAACACTGCTAAGAGGCTGGTCGTTGTTTAGCTCAAGGTCACACGGTGACGTGCTGCGAGTGTGGTTCAGTAGCAGTCCGTTTTGTGTCAAGTGAGCGTGGCGTAAAGACAGTTCTTCAACTTGTGATTTCCGTCAAGGTCATGTAACTTTTATGTTCATTCTTGTAGTAGTTTCCGGAATAATTAACTATAGAGGTTCCAGAAGTTACCGCTTTAGCGCGCTACATGTTTTGTTAGTTTGCAGATTTGGATTGGCGGACGTTTTGGAAGTTGCTTTCTGCCGCCATGTTGGAGGTAGTAAGGAACTCTAAAACGTCGGTAAACTTCTACCAGACTACGAGGTGCGATCGGAAAGTTTCAAGACTGTGTCAATAGAGGGCGAACCGGATGTAGTACGAGCTTCTGCCGCTAGGGGGTGCGGCCTACATTCATAGTGAATCAGTGTGCCAGCCGGCATCATCGAATTAGCATTTGTTTCTTAGTTACGGGCGTTTTGGTAGTGCATTACACCGACCCTCCTGCGATTTCGGAATGGCGTGTGCATCAAATTTTGCCAAAGACTCGCCAAAACGGCTACGGAAACCTATGAAATGCTAAAGCAAGCATTTGGGGAGTCCGCAATGGGTCGTGCACAAACTTTTGTGTGGCATTCACGTTTTAAAAATGGCCGAACCACTGTCGATGATGACGAGCGTTCTGGACGACCATCTTCGAGCACAACGCCCGAAAATGTTACGAAGATCGACGTCGTACCATAAACGACTTGTGCGACATTGTTGGGATAGGCTATGGGACCTGTCAGCTGATTCTAAAGGAAGAACTCCACATGCGACGCATCGCAGCCAAGTTTGTGCCAAGGCTCCTGTCTGAGGACCAGAAGCAGAATCGACTTCTCGTTTGTCAGGAGCTCAAAGATCTTGCAAGAACCGACCCCAACTTCCTTTCTAAGCTCCGTGTGACTTCTTCCTCTTCCCAAAGATGAAAATTCAGCTAAAGGGAAGGAGATTTGAGACGATAGAAGAGATTCAGGCAGAATCGCAGATGGTGCTTGACAGGCTGACAAAGAAAGATTTCCAGGGATGCTTCCAGGCTTGACAGCGGCGCTGGGATCGTTGTGTTCACTCCCAGGGGAACTACTTCGAGGGTGATGGATGAATTTAATACCTGAGATAAGTGTACGGGTTTTTATACGCGCAGTCTTGAAACTTTCCGATCGCACCTCGTATAAGGCGCGCTGTAACCCATAAGACAGCCATCTTCGGACTCACCACCATGAGAACCAAAAGTTTCTCCCACTTTTAGATTTTATTTATGTTCATTTCCGAGTCCATCATTTCGGCGTGCGGTGTACAGAACTCGATGACGTCTCTCAGTGTTACCTACGTCTTTATAACATCGACTTCGTTGACAGGAGGGTATCGTTTGACTAAAATAATTTGTTTTGATCGCGTGGTTTGCTGTTCTAGCCGTGGGGAGGGGGTCTGGACAGTGGTCATCTCTCGCTCCTGTTTTAACCCCCCCATTCCTAGGCCACTCTGCGTTCTGAACCGTCCGGTTCGTATCGCGTTCACGCTCCATTAGTTGTCCAATGATGATCTGGCTCTGGAACAATACACAAACAGAAACTAGGGGGTAGGGACGGGTGGCGATAGGCCGGCATAAACTGACCACACCAGAGCGGTTTATAATGGTGTGGAAATGACGTATTGTGTGTGAACCTTCGTAGAGTGAAGAAAGACCGTGGTTTGCGTTGCCTTCCGGTCTCCTGCTAAAACTTTCTTTTGAGAGTCCAGATCCCTACTTAGTGTCCGGCGGGAGTTTATAAAATCTGTTTTTCGAGAAGAGACGGCTCACTGAATAAAGTTTAAGTAATTCTGAACTACAGCCACGGTGGTCTAGCGGTTAGAACGCTGGCCTTGTAATCCTGGGGTCCTCGGGTTCGATTCCCGGCGGTGCCCGAATTTATAACTTGTGTTGGGCAAGGCCGTGGTCTAGGCAACACGGAGTTTTCCTCCGTGGCATCCCAACAATTACTCCATTCACACACAGAAGAAGGCAATGGCAAACCACTTCTGGATCATCTGCCAAGAACGTATATGAACAGGTCCCAGTCCGAGAAAAGGATGGAAGGATCCTGTTCATATGGACCTGTCGTCAGACAGAACACTAAATAATAATAAGATGAGGTGGTCTAGCGGTTAGAACGCTGGCCTTGTAATCCTGGGGTCCTCGGGTTCGATTCCCGGCGGTGCCCGAATTTATAACTTGTGTTGGGCAAGGCCGTGGTCTAGGCAACACGGAGTTTTCCTCCGTGGCATCCCAACAATTACTCCATTCACACACAGAAGAAGGCAATGGCAAACCACTTCTGGATCATCTGCCAAGAACGTATATGAACAGGTGCCAGTCCGAGAAAAGGATGGAAGTATCCTGTTCATATGGACCTGTCGTCAGGCAGAACACTAAATAAAAATAAATAATTCTGAACTGAAATACGATGACTTGAAACCGTAACGAATTATAACTGATATCCTAATCGAATTTGAATTTTTGTGCTCAGATTATATGAATAATCGATTGATTTCTACGTCATAAGCGCCTCTCGTAAATCTTTTATCCCAATTCCATAAATGAGAACTAACCTAATCTATATTATTATTCTCTCAGTGTAACCACAAATAACTTTTTGAAGCACTGGACCGATATTGTTGAATTTATTACGTATAAAAATGAATGTAAGCTTATAAATTAGAGGCCACTTATTCCTCATACGAGGTGCGATCGGAAGGTTTCAAGACTGCGCGTATAAAAACCCGCACACTTATCTCAGGTATTAAATTCATCCATCACCCTCGAAGTAGTTCCCCTGGGAGTGAACACAACGATCCCAGCGCCGCTGCCAAACCTGGAAGCATCCCTGCAAATCTTTCTTTGTCAGTGTACGGGTTTTTATACGCGCAGTCTGGAAACTTTCCGATCCCACCTCGTACAAGAGTTCTTTCTGTAGCAAGTCCACTGGACTCACAATGTGAATCCTTCTCCTAATATTATTAGACTGAAAGAGTAAAGGATTACGCATGTTTGAGTTGAGAGAACCGAACAGTAATAAGTCCTAACACCTGAACGGAAGAGACAGCTTGCATGAACTAGTTGTAGATGTGAGATTAATATTAAAACAAATTAAGTGTGGTTATTCGTCTGGTTTTGGTCAACTGCCACTGACCGTCTTTTGTGAACACAGAAATGAAACATCTTAGCTCAGTTACAGCGCCAAGATCATTGACTCTTTGATCTGTTTGATGAACTACAGGTAGACCTATCGGCTTTTTGGTCAGTAACTCGTTTTTAAGGTCTGTAGAACCTAGCAGTGGGAGTGTTAAATATATGTGTTAATTTCTTGAATGTTGCGAGTTTTGAACGTTTTAATATTTGTTTCCGGCAGAGAAATCTTTAAATACAAAAGCAGGCCTTCTGAACCAGTTCCACCCCCTCCACCCCTCAATCAGCTTCCCTTTTATCCATCTTAATGTTTCTTTCTGCCTCGTCTGTGTCTTCAAAGAGAATGGTTTTCTACGAAATTTCTGTCTCTACCACAATCTAGTCTACGTTTCATCACAATTAGCTACGTGTATAAACCAGAAGTTCGTATTTATTATAATATCCTAGATTTATCAAATTCGAATATTTTTCCTTAGTACATCTCGGTATGTTAATCTTAATTTTAATGTCCGATTTCAAGAATGCGACGCCCAAAATATCTTTTATTTTATCTTTATCTGTTTTTTTTTTTCAGTTTCCGTCCGTAGCTTAGGATTCGGTTTGCGATCCCCCACCCCCTCCACCCCCTACCCTTAAATTTCACCACTTTGTCGGACGAAGGAGAACAAACAGTGTGAAAACCCGCCTGTAGGCGGGCGAGCCCGCTTTCATGAGATTTGTAATGCGCTGATGGATTAAAGAGTATGTCAGTAGCTGAAAGCTTTATCCCTGCGCCTGTAAATGCCGCCACCCCTCATAACTTGGTTGTTTTTGGACGGCGGTAAATATGTTAAAAAAAAGTGCGTATACCCGGTCGTCGCGTACGTTGAATTGTGAAGATGGCGGCTATCACATGCGAAATTATATTTATTCTTACTGGAATAACTAAATATTTACAAAAAAGTCACGTATTTGTTGTATGTGTGGTACGTCGTTTGTAATTGTTTTCGCGGAAGGAGCGTTTAAAAGCCAAAAAAAGAACCAATTTTGTATATTTTTTTATAAATTTTTATCATTGTCGTTAAATTCCCCACTGAATTTTGAAGTGGAATAAACGATTCAGGACATGAACCAGTGACTATGCGACGACTTCAAATTTTGTAAAAAACGTGTAAAATGTTTCTAGGTCGCTTTGTTAGTTGTGGAAAACTGAAGAAAATTGTGTGGTGCAGAGCTGGATGTTAAGAGATAATTTAAATAAAGTGTCTTAATACTTTAAAATCTTAATTTTCCTTTTTAAAATACATGTTACGTTCTTTTGTTTCAGGTAAGCTCGTGTTTTCTGTCTCTTCAAACTGTAAGTACATCATTTATACGGTGTTTAAAAGATTTTACTGCCTGTTTTATCTTGAAACGTTTAAAAATCTCCTAAAATATTACCGTCCCATATGTCACAAACAGGTTTCAAGAACGTTCTAAGTACACCTTTGCTTGAATTTTACCAGTCTACTGTTATCACTTTAGTGTCAAGCACTTTATATACTTTATACACCGACCCAAATGTATATTTTTATAACAATTTTGAATTAATCTACTCAGAATTTGAAGTCACTCTCGTTTCGTTGACCGTATTTCAGTGCATATCAAAGTCTCTTGCTGGACGGATTTTTACAGAATTTTAATATAACAACCAGCGAACCCAATTTCAGATAATTACAACCCTATCGAGTTTATCTGGTTAAACATGCTCTGGGGATCTTTCTGACCCCCCCCCTCTGGAACGTTATTAGTATCACCATTATTCAATTATCACCACTGTGATCGACTAACCACGTCTGTTGACGGAAAGTTGTTAAATATCGATCTATCGTTCCAGGGAACGATATATCGTAAATAAAAATTAAGGTTTATTACACAGATTATGAGGTAAGGTTTTTCATAACTTTTTAAAGGACTTTCAACATGACAACCGCCCGAACTTCTGACGTAGAAGCCATATTATTATGGCAGCAACATGAATATTATGAGTGCAGTTTATTACGTTTAGCGAATTATTAGAAGTGTGATGAACTTTCGGAGAATAGAAATTTATATGAACGCGTTAATCGAATTTTGCATCAGTAACACCGCGGAAAGTATGTTGATTCGAAATTAAAATATGTTTTCTAAACCTAATTGTGACCGGCGTCTAGATTAAATATTTTTGTTACGTGTAAAGTTTTCGCGCGTGTTAAATGTTTTGGTTGACGATTAAGGTCTGCGAAGTTATCACGTCTTGTACGTGTTTTCTACGTGCCTCGTATTGTTAGTGACTTATCTGAGTCACTTATCGCCTTCTTTAGAAATAATATACAGGGTGTTCAAAAAAATATATACACATTATGATACGGAATATTAAGCTTGTTATCGAGTTCCGGGTGGTATGTTTGCTGGAGACGTGGGTTTATTAAGTGAAAATACTGACATTTTTGTTGTACCACGTATATGTCTTTTGGAGTTTATAATTTGGAGGTCGCTGTTCATAACATTTATTCCGAGCTTTGAAATACCTTCCATGTAATTAAAAATGCATTTTTTTAACAGCCTCAGTCCACATTTTACTCGATTGGCGGAAGATTTTAGTACACTTTACCTGGTCTGTGTTTACCACTTAGAAGTCCGCATGCAACTCAGTCAATTATAGAACGCAAAACGTGATTTTTGATAAATCTGTCATCCTTTTCTCACGCGCATTACCTAAGATAAAACACGAAATCTCTTTCTTCGGCCCAACCTTTGTAACGTGACGGTGTTTGATATCGGGAATCCATCACGGTTGACCACGGATGTTGGCATTTCATGTCGAGCGTGTCATTATCGGTGAATACAATGAATAACAGCCATTTTTCACGTCAACAAAGTCACTAAGATAAGGGATAAATGCCCGAGGCTTGTCAATGATGATTCCAACCTTCGTAATATTTCCTTGTCTCTCGCTCAATGCTAATAAAAGCTATGCCTACGATATAAACTAAATTCTCCTGTCTACTTTATGAATTATGAAATGTATATAAATACGTAGCGTACGAATTCGAAAAAAAAAAAAATCGCAGATTTGTTTAGGGGCCACAGTGTTTCTGTCTTCTGGGTTGTTCAATCGTGTAGTTATCAGGGCGAGCTGTTGATGGAGAAAGCAAGCAAGTACCTCTGAAACGTCGGAAAACGTCTGCCATATACTCGCCCGCTGAAAACCTGAAATTTAAATTTGACGTCTCATTCTCGTACGAGATTATGGTTTGTAATGAGTGTTGGGGCTGGAGAGTTGCAATCTGTTTTCTGGATCTGTACTGTCAGTCCTGTAGAGAAACAAGGACATTTCTTTTATTAAGAGCTTGGTCAGGATTTTGTATGTGTGACCGCGACTGAAGTGTGTCTCGTGGTTATAATGTCATACCCTCATCGATGTTAACTGTGTGGACGGTGGAAGCGAGCGATTCGGCAATTCTTTGAGGATGATACGTAGTAGCTACCCCTCACTCCCACCCCCAGACTTCCCTCAACCCTCCTACTGGAGTTTACTGGTAAACAAGTTTATGAAAATGCTTCCAACATTGTGGTTCGCGAGGCAAAAATTTCTCTGATGTTTGCTCTGCGTGTAAGAGTCTTCAAAGATGGCTGTCTTCTGGGTTGTAGCCATGTAGACTCATCGAGAGAGATGGTAACGTTTCAGAGATACATCCTGCCTCCATCATCAGGGCTAAAATGGTGCCCCAAAGATTGAGACAGTAACCGAGGAGTCTACACGGAGCCCAAACCCAGATTTGAACCGTATACCTCAAGATTATTAGAAGGTCATTTTGTTGTTGTTGTTGTTGTATGGAGTGGCTCGTGTTCGTGATTGTAAGTTAGGAGGTTTCATGTGGTCTCTCATTCGATGGTAACCTCCGCTGTGTATAAGTAATTCATTAATATATCCTCCACGTGGCATACAGAAACCACGACACGTTGAATGGGTTATTTAAGGCCCCTGAGCTAACCTGATTTATTTAAGAAATACCAGTTTCCTTTCGTAAGACATTATCACTTTTTTTTTAAATAGATGAGGTACGTGATAGATTTTATCCAAAGGTCAAGGGTCACAAACGCTGGTCATTATTTTAAAATAAATAGTTTAACAAATAAGTAAGTTACAAGTTTTATTTTATCGTAACATTAATTAATTTTATATATATTTTTTTATAACCGTTTCACGAGAGAGTATTCAGCTCCCGAAACGTCTTGTAGTACCGTCTGATGTAGGGTTATACATCGAAAATAAAATTTGTATCACGATGTAATTCTGAGCAGATCGTAAAGAAATATTCAAATCTGTGATCATCAGTTTCTATTCCCTCCAAAAAAAATTCAATTTTCTCATGTTTCTGTTGGTTTAAGAGGTGTCGTCTCTGTGTTCAGTTTCTTAAACCGAGGAGAAACAAGGAGTTAAGAGAACATTTAAATGTTGGAAGGAGATAGGGATGAACAACTATGACAGAAAAACTTCGAAACTTAAATCTTCTAACGCCTTTTTCCTTGTCTCCGGGTCAGTTTGAAGATGCAATTTAAATGTTTCATTGATTTCCTGAGTTTAAAAGAGAGAGGCTAAAGGTCTCTCTGTCCGCTACCAACGTTTAAGGGTGTACGTGGGGGGTGGGGGGTGAGGGGGTGGAAAGAGAGGGGTGGTAAGGCTGCGTGATTCACTGTGTTCGCTGCCTAGACAATGCTGATGACGCAAGTGGATCGCCTAAATTGTATGCAGAACATATCACTTTTCGGGAGTACTTATTTACCATGCTGAAAAGCTTCCACGATCAATAGGGTGGCTTGGTATATTGAGTAAACACGCAAGGAGAGGGGATGGCGTTCTGGATAAAATTTGGCTCGGGTTTTCGCGAGTTGCAGCCCGAGAAATAATTTTTTTTTTTTGTATTACCTAAGACGCGCTGTGAACCCTTGGTATAAGAGCTCAAGACAATGGGAGTATTGTTATTTTAAAAACGCAGTCAACTGTAAATCGCATTTTCTTTTAAGTCTTAGTTAAAGTAATATTGCAATAAGGAGTGGTAGCTCATGAATGATTAATATACTTGAATTCTACTTTATTCAGTCTATAAAAACGACTTATCGTTTATGGAGAGACGCAGAACGAGTCCCCTGTATCCGTGGTTCCCGGTTGAAAGGGCGCGCAATATTAAAATCTGTTGTATTCCGTCAATTGAAAAGAAAAAAGAAAAATTAGTCGACCAGAAATGCAATATGGGCTGGAGCGATGTTGTGTCGACCAAGTCGAATCGAGACAAAGTCTACGAAGGAAAAAAAGAGAGAGAGAGAGAGATTAATAATGTAAGATGTTACTTTCATGCCGAGGGATATCTGGCGGTTACGATTGGTTGAATGTAATTCTATGGATTTTCTATGATTTTAATAATAGTTGCGTTTAAGTTTGGGTTTTTGTCGTACGTAAGAAAGTATGTAACGGGATTTAATCAGGTTTTTTTTTTCACGAATATATTTAAAGTTCTGTCATAAGATGAGATCGTTCTGTTGAATGTTCACATATTTATTCATTTAGTATCGCTGTTGAGATGCCACGATAATATGACCTTGAATTGTGATATTCTGGATTGTGACCTCGTGCTGATTTGGTGGTTACGAACGTTTAGGAGGAGCGTATCGCGTTCATTTATCCTCTTCCCTGAAGATGTATGCGTTAAGTTCCTCCGAAACGTTGACAACCATCTAAGAGAACAGAAGTTTTGCTCGAAATTCTAAACTGGCTCACTCTCTGGGGTGTTATTTTACTGTTAAATGTATTTAGGAACCGTCGATACATCGCACTGGACCCCATCATAATCCATTCTACATATTATTCATATGATATTCATTCTACATATTATTCATATGATATTCATTTTAATATTATCTTAACATCTGAGCAGGAAACTCTGGTTATCACTTTTGTCAGTAGTCTGTACCTGAGTCTAAGTTCTTAAAAGTTATGAAAGTTTGTGTCACGCATGAACACCGTCTCATCTGTGACTGGTCTTGAGAGAGATTTTGTCTCACGAAGCCAAACTCCACACGTTTTAATGAAAACAGATTTTAACATATCATAATCGTGCGTTCAAATTAATAAAAATGGCCATATGAAACGTGAACTATTTATAGATTGTTTTCTGACGTATGTGGAAAGAGTGATAAGAGATAAGAGAATGAGAACAGGGGACAGAAAGTAACAAAGAATGAACTTGCGTGTTGTGGCGTCTACCAAAAAAATTCATTTTTAAAGTTTTGTAGACAGAACTCAAAATACGAGCCTTAGGTAACAAATAAATAGTTTTGGTCTTATTAAATAGTCGTTTCCAATATTTATAAGTTATTTTTTTAAAAAAAAATTGCGTCATTTCTCCCGCATTTACCCTATATTCGTAAAGGTTTTAAAGTGTGCTAATTAACACCATCTGATCTGCGAGTGTGACCGATCGTGTCCTTTCACTCCAGTTTCGTTTTTTGTGTGTCCTCCTGTCTCGGGATGCCAACTTCTCACGTTTTTGCGAAATGGTGGCGAAGTAAGGTGTATAATATTCCAGTTAACAGTTGAGGAGGTAAGTGGTACCGCCGACTGCATACGAATGGAGGCTAGGGGGACAGAAACCCCCCCCCTCCCCCCAACAGCAGCCATTTCTTTTGGACCCAGGATAGAATCTTTGTACGTAGTTTGTAATGGTAGTCTACTCCCAGATCTTGCGGCAGTGTAATTGTGGCCGGGTAATAAACAGGAATGTTCATATTATATAGAAGTGGAAAGTCCTTAGGCTTTAAGGACGAAGAAAGAAAGAGAGAATTTTCTTTATTTCAGTGCGGACAATAAAGAGGCTACATGACGCATTTCTGCAACCTGAACTGAAGGCACAGTTTTGCCCCGAAACGTGATAGAATCTTATTTATAAGATAGTGTAATTGCGTCATATTGTGAATCAAATATTAAATTAATTATTCGGTTTTGTCCGTCTAATCACAATTATATTTAAAATTTAAAATTTACAAATAAGATAATTGAATTATAATTTTATGTTCCACATCGAATAATCGATTTACATTACATTTGTAAATCAAAATTATATTTAAAATTTAAAATTTACATATAAGATAATTGAATTATAATTTTATGTTCCACATCGAATAATCGATTTACATTACATTTGTAAATCACAATTATATTTAAAATTTAAAATTTACAAATAAGATAATTGAATTATCATTTTATGTTCCACATCGAATAATCGATTTACATTACATTTGTAAATCACAATTATATTTAAAATTTAAAATTTACAAATAAGATAATTAAATTATCATTTTATGTTCCACATCGAATAATCGATTTACATTACATTTGTAAATCACAATTATATTTAAAATTTACAAATAAGATAATTGAATTATCATTTTATGTTCCACATCGAATAATCGATTTACATTACATTTGTAAATCACAATTATATTTAAAATTTAAAATTTACAAATAAGATAATTAAATTATCATTTTATGTTCCACATCGAATAATCGATTTACATTACATTTGTAAATCACAATTATATTTAAAATTTACAAATAAGATAATTGAATTATCATTTTATGTTCCACATCGAATAATCGATTTACATTACATTTGTAAATCACAATTATATTTAAAATTTAAAATTTACAAATAAGATAATTAAATTATCATTTTATGTTCCACATCGAATAATCGATTTACATTACATTTGTAAATCACAATTATATTTAAAATTTAAAATTTACAAATAAGATAATTAAATTATCATTTTATGTTCCACATCGAATAATCGATTTACATTACATTTGTAAATCGATTATTCGATGTGGAACATAAAATGATATATTAATTATCTTATTTGTAAATTTTAAATTTTAAATATAATTGTGATTAGACGGACAAAACCGAATAATTAATGTGATAGAATCTTTTTTTCTTTTCTTTTTATCTGCGAATTGCAGTTGAATATAATCTGTGATGTTTCTACGTCATGGTGTTGGAACACGAAATTTAGGGTCACAGGTTTCATAGAAGTGAATGTAAAGGTTTAAAAAATACACACCTTTAGAATCCGACCTGAGCTCTACAGCTGAAACGCGTACGAGAGGCTTGCGGATGAAATAGGCGGAGTTAGTTTCAATTTCGATTTTAGTTTCATTAATATCTTCGAAAATGCTCTAAAACTTTGTGAGATGTCGAGCATTTCACAACGGCTCACGTGATTACGTCTTGAATTTAAAACAAAATCAAAATATGGAACTCATTTTTTCGACTCTGTATCGCGGTAAGATTTTGTTTTTGATTTAGACAATTACAAAAGTTTAAAACTACACGGATTCTTCATGTGTATGCAAAACGCTGTCTCTTGACATTCTACAAAAAAAAAATACATGTAACGCGATGACTTCAACATTCTTAAAAGACAAGTGTCATAAATGTCCTTTTATTCTGGATTTGAAAACTTTGTAGACTCATCGGCGCGTGCCAAAATTTTGAAGAAACTTACTACTGTCTTCGTCTTCAGGGCTGAAATCCTACCTCGGAAATGAAGACAGTATGTTTTTTTCCGAAACGTTGTCTACTGACTGTTCCAACTTCAGGGCTGTACAGGTTTCATTTTGTGTCATTCTTAAAGGTGGCCGCCACCGAATCTGACGCCTTGTAACACTTTTACCCTCAATTGTAGGAATTAGTTTCTAATGCCATGGAGTTCTCTCCGCTTATGTCTTCGTTATTCCTTAGGGTCGTAGGTCCTTAAGCCTGTTTAGTGCCCCTAATATTACACATCTCATCACTCAAATTAGATGTTATTATTACAAAGGCTTATCCAATTATCCAGTTGCTAAAATTGTCCCCAGACACCCTAATTCCGGTGGTTTCTGTAAGGTGGAACAACACTTGTCCCTGTCCTTCTGTCTCAACACCCCCCCCCCCGGCCCCAAACCCACCCAATTACGTGGGCCCAAATGTTCTGGCTATTTCAGCCTCACGGATAAAGGAAGTTGATTTGGCTTTGTTCTGCCTTATATAACAGTGGTAGTCATGGTTTTCGGAATTGTTAAAAAAATGTGTTGAAAATATAAGGGAAAGGCGCACTCGAAATTTGTTGGAATTCTGAATTTATTATACGTCGTTTGTATTTCAACTTCTGTTTTGATACGCGCACGAAATGTAGTCCTAAGTTGATTTGCCCCATTTGAACATTCCTGGTCGGTACTCTGCTTTTAAGTGAAAGTAATTCAAATCCTCTTAAAAGTGTAAAAATATAAAATTTGAAAGCACATTCCGGTTTATCTGGTATTTTTGTCACAAACAACAATCCTTTGATTTATTTGGTTTTGCCTGCTGTGATTTGGTTCTTTGATAAACTTTTTAATGCATAAAGCGATCTATGTGGTCATTAGATTCTCATAATAAATTATCAGTATTATTATTTCAGTACAGTTTACTAACAAATCCCGTCGAAGTTCGGGAACTTTATCTACTCATGGAAAACCACAAGGTATTAATGTGAGATAAATCTGGCAACTCTGCTAAATCATCTAAGGAAGCAGTTTGGAAGTTTTTGATTGGGTTAAATTGGTTTTTCTTTTGTCTTTATGTGAAAGGTTGACGGACAGGTCTCAGACTTGGTCTAGGGGTCTCAAAAAATATTTGAATTTTGTTATTTTACCTGAAGAAAGAAGGAAAACGATCTTCCGAAACGCTGTGTGTTGGATAAAGTCCGAAAACCAATCATTATAATCTATGAATGAGTTAGTTTATCGTATTTTGCTCTGTGATAGAAGAATTCGGTTTCAAAACTAAAACGTAGCCATTTCTAGTGTAAACTTGACGGAGTTCACGAGGTGTTAGCGTATTTTTTTTTTATTTAGTGCTCTGTCTGACGACAGGTCCATATGAACAGGATACTTCCATCCTTTTCTCTTCTCGGACTGGGACCTGTTCATATACGTTCTTGGCAGATGATCCAGAAGTGGTTTGCCATTGCCTTCTTCTGTGTGTGAATGGAGTAATTGTTGGGATGCCACGGAGGAAAACTCCGTGTTGCCTAGACCACGGCCTTGCCCAACACAAGTTATAAATTCGGGCATCGCTTGGAATCGAACCCGAGACCCCAGGATTACAAGGCCAGCGTTCTAACCGCTAGACCACCTCATCTTATTATTATTTAGTGTTCTGTCTGACGACAGGTCCATATGAACAGGATCCTTCCATCCTTTTCTCTTCTCGGACTGGGACCTGTTCATATACGTTCTTGGCAGATGATCCAGAAGTGGTTTGCCATTGCCTTCTTCTGTGTGTGAATGGAGTAATTGTTGGGATGCCACGGAGGAAAACTCCGTGTTGCCTAGACCACGGCCTTGCCCAACACAAGTTATAAATTCGGGCACCGCCGGGAATCGAACCCGAGACCCCCAGGATTACAAGGCCAGCGTTCTAACCGCTATTAAGTGTTCTGTCTGACGACAGGTCCATATGAACAGGATCCTTCGATCCTTTTCTCGGACTGGGACCTGTTCATATACGTTCTTGGCAGATGATCCAGAAGTGGTTTGCCATTGCCTTCTTCTGTGTGTGAATGGAGTAATTGTTGGGATGCCACGGAGGAAAACTCCGTGTTGCCTAGACCACGGCCTTGCCCAACACAAGTTATAAATTCGGGCACCACCGGGAATCGAACCCGAGACCCCCAGGATTACAAGGCCAGCGTTCTAACCGCTAGACCACCGTGGCTTATGTGTTAGCGTAACATTTAAAAAATCTCCCCCCCCCCCCCATAGCATGGATACAAAAAATTCCCTAAAAATAACCCTCTGCCTCTTGGAAATGTACTGAAAGAATGCAGACTCGCGGTTATAGTCTGAATGATGTTTGAGATAAGTAATATTAAACAGCAATAGTACCGGATGCATCACCAATAGACATTAGCGATGTTTTTTTTGATACGATGTGAGGAATTATTCATAAATATTCGAAACCCTGAACGCCGTGTTTAGTTTTCAAAAGTGGACTGTGGTTAATCTTTGTTTTTCTTTTAACTACGATACACGGAACTAATTATGAGCAAACCGGTTTATGCAGTCTCGTATTCTACTTGGGTATTCACCTATGAACCGTGGAACGTACTGTAACTTAAGTGTGTTACGTACTGACGGTAACGTAGATCTACTCATAATTGTTAAATTTAATGCAGTGATGTACTGTCACTTGATTAGATGTTTCAATATGGAAATTTATTACAATTTTCTTAAATAAATTATTTATTTTTAATCCGTCTGATCACAATATAATTTTATTTAAAAATTTTTATAATTAAGATAATAAAATATCATTCATGTTCCTTATCGATTGATCGATTTACATTTCTGGAACATTTACACAACATGTTTCAGTTTTTTATATTGTGATCAGACGGATTAAAATAAATAATTGATATAATATTCACAATATGACGCAATTACACTATCTTATGAATTTTCTTAAACTTTGATCGTCTCTAAAATTCCTGGAGGAAATAAAAGAATTTTAATTTTAAAGTAATTTTGAGACTGTTTTTAGAAAAGTGTAAAAAATAAATAGAATATTGTCTTCGGAACGTGTGAAGACCTACTTTATATTATCGTGGTAATTTAACTCTTGGCTTGTATTAATACTCTTTCACAGCTCCAATTTCGGAACATTAGTTTTTGCTTCCAGGTTCCGTTGTCATTTGAACGGTACAGAGATTCGATCCGGTGTGTTGTAGAATGAAAACTGGGTCTTCTTATAGCGCGGTAACTGGTTCTATGAAGTTATTGCTACGGTGCCAATATGACTGCAAAAAGAATCTTAAAAGTAGAACTGGAATGACTATTTTGAATATCTTGGCTGTTGCAGCCAAAAGTTCATTCACAAAACAATTTTGTGTTGGCAAACGGTTACGCAGAGGGACTTCTTGTGTCTGAGTCATTCACAGTACGAGGCTTCAGTTTGATGTCTTACTTTCGCTAAAAGACATTACATTTACTAACAAAATATATGAAGATTGAAAAATAGACTCACTGACGTTTTAACAGTATTAGCCGGTGAAAATTAGGTTAAAAAGTGCGGTTTGTCGGTTGCATTCTTCAGTGGCGGAAGTGTTGGGGGCTGTAGTCGTACTAGTAGGATGATACAGGGTGTTCACATTAAATACTTATTATTTTGATGTAACATTTCTCGTGAACTAAAAGGTATAATTATGAAAACTAAACGAATTTTAGAAGGTTATATGATCAAGTTTCTGTGACGTACATTTTACAGATATTTAAAGAAATTCGAAGAGTGTAATGTCATGCGAATCTCAGTAAGTATTTATTATTTTCTACTTGAGACGCCATTTTAGCAATTGTTAGTGCAGCACTTCGGGTTGGAAGATTTATAAACTCAAGTGGCGTGAATTTTTAACCTAATATTTAAGCTGCTCAGATGTGTTTAGTTTTAAACCCTGTATCTCTAGGTTCTTGAGCAATATTACGCTTAAAATTGTATACATTTTATATGTACTCATTATTATTATTATTATCCCCTATGTATGTTGTAACAAATAGAACACGTTCGAGGTGTTTCAGTGTTTTAATAACTGTACTGGTGACGTTTCCTTTCGAACATAATTCAGGAATATCTTTGTTAAATCCTCATCTAAAGTGGCATCTTTAATGCTGATATTTCAGGTTCTCACGGCCCCAAATATGAAAATAACTGTCTTCTAGTTTGTTGCGCCATGTATTATGGTAGAATTTTACCGACGTTTCAGAGGTGATTGCTGTCTCCATCACCAGGGCTCATTGCTCTCATGATGAAACATCTTTTAATGTCGTGTAAAATGAGGTTAAAAGAGATATGTAGGGTAATTTGGTGAGCTTCGTATGAAGTTTAATATTTTCAATGATTGTACTTAATATATTTAGAACATACACCTAACACACTTCTTATATACTTTTGTTGACTTTATCGTGTCTGAAACCAGTTTATATACAAATTTCCAATGCTACGTAGTTTCAGGAGACATCATACTGGGAGAGGGAAAGTTGTAGATCCAAATATTGTCGCATTTATTGAGGCTAATGAATGCTGCTCACCACAGATGGCGATACAGAGTTGGCCACGACCGGTGGACAGAATCCCATAATTCCTCTACCCCTCTTGAGAGCAGAAACGCAAAACAGATTCCTAATATCCGCTAGCTACAGGCTAATATCGTACATGTCGACTTTACCATCCGCGCTGTATCGGTCAGTGTGTTGCGGTTTGTAATGGCTAAGCGGAAAACCAAATCTCGTAATTTTAATTTTGTTTTTAATTAGAAAAATTCAGATGTCAAGCACTCTCCTTCCCTAATATCGTGTGGCTATATTATGTTTATGGCATACAGTTAACCGCATGGTGTGTGCTGTCGGGCTGATATATGAGTCTCAAGGTGTTACATCTTCCAGCGGCTTCGAACGTGTTACAGGCAAAACTACACTCAACGGATGAAATTTTAATTATGGAAAAAAAAATCTAACCTCGACATTACGTCTGGAAACGTACAATGGATAAATGTTTTATTATTTATTATTTTTTTGCAGATATCACAGGAACAGGAAACCTTTCTTTAGTTCACTGGTTTGTCGTGCTGAGTGTATTTACTGAACACGTTAGACCCCCCCCCCCCCTAAATGACTTTCATTCTACCCTGAAATTCACTCACAGTCCGGACTAAAAATGCATAATACGAATATTTAATTATATATACGTAACACGAAACGTGGCTGAATTCATTTCCAAATTTTCGTCGTTATAAGAGAAGAAATAAGTAGCTTATCCAACTGTTTTGATAATATTAATCTTGTTGAAGACGAGTAATAAGCTCTCAAAAGTTGTGTTAAGAAAATGATAACACGAATTACTTTTGTATTAAGCGCGTATTACGTAGCATACAATAGGTCACCCATTTATACAGATGTTCTGATGTTTATTTACGTGTTTCTGTATAGTAACTTAATCGCTTTATGCACTGCGTTTACCGACAAAGTTGAACGCAACTGTCCCTTCCCGGCTCCCGCGTGGAACTGCTGTGATGTACGTAAGGCGATACTAGACTCGTATCAGGAAGACCTTGTATAGCTCTTGGCTGTGAGTCATGCAGTTCTCGCTAAGAGAATTCTAGTGGTTTATTCTCAAGAGATGCGTGTCTTGTAAAACGCCTTCATAGATTTCTTCCTTTTCAAGAATCGTTTGCGACTAACGTACAATGTAGATGTTCACGAGCTGATAAGTAAAGCCGTACGTCGTTAAATATGTCCAATATTCTGTCTTTTTTTTAAAAAATAAAGAAACAGGAACCATGTTTTTTACTCAGAGTGAATTTAAACTGCACGCTCGTCTCACGTTTTCTGTATCAGACGATTCTGACAATATGAGGCCACAACGGTGTCTGATAATCTCTGCTCCTGTCCAAGAAGAGACGCCTTCCACCACTTTTAACCATTCCGCTCGGGACATTTTCATTACAAAATACCACCTGGAGCTGTTGGTTCTCAGACTGTCTAATCGTTACTCATCTCAAGTTGCATAATCACTATTAAATGTTCTGATGTGTGACTTTATAAACAGTTTACTAGTATTTTTATTTTATTTTAGAATATAGTAATTATAAACATACAAATATTTGACAATTTTTTCTCTGCTGTATTTGTTATGTCGGGCTACAGCCATTTATCCTTCTTTGTTACGAAATTTTAAATCGATTTTGTGGCTTGACGTATCGATGTTTTAATTTTCGGTAGTCATATGTATTTTGTTAAGAGTGGCGTAGTTTTTAAAATAGTACCGAGGGTCTGTTTCGATTGGGATTGCTCCTGGCTGGATATTTCGCGCTTACACCATATTTGTATATGTGCTACCATCTTCAGGGCGATGGCTATGATCCCCAGACTACACAGCGCAACAACCCAGAAGACAGAAATCTTCATACTCATCGCCCTGATGACGGAGGCAGTATGACCTCCGAAACGTTGGTAAACATCGACCAGACTACACAGTGCAACAATCCAGAAGACGGAAATCTTCATACCCTGATGATGGAGGCAGTATGACCTCTGAAACGTTGATTAACATCGACCAGACTACACAGCGCAACAACCCAGAAGACAAATCTTCATACTCTGATGACGAAGGCAGTATGACCTCTGAAACGTTGGTTAACATCGACCAGACTACACAGCGCAACAACCCAGAAGACAGAAATCTTCATACTCTGATGACGGAGGCAGTATGACCTCTGAAACGTTGGTTAACATCGACCAGACTACACAGCGCAACAACCCAGAAGACGGAAATCTTCATACTCTGATGATGGAGGCAGTATGACCTCTGAAACGTTGGTTAACATCGACCAGACTACACAGCGCAACAACCCATAAGACAAATCTTCATACTCTGATGACGAAGGCAGTATGACCTCTGAAACGTTGGTTAACATCGACCAGACTACACAGCGCAACAACCCAGAAGACAAATCTTCATACTCTGATGACGAAGGCAGTATGACCTCTGAAACGTTGGTTAACATCGACCAGACTACACAGCGCAACAACCCAGAAGACGGAAATCTTCATACTCTGATGATGGAGGCAGTATGACCTCTGAAACGTTGGTTAACATCGACCAGACTACACAGCGCAGCAACCCATAAGACAGAAATATTCATCGCCCTGATGACGGAGGCAGTATGACCTCCGAAACGTTGGTAAACATCGACCAGACTACACAGCGCAACAACCCAGAAGACAGAAATCTTCATACTCTGATGACGGAGGCAGTATGACCTCTGAAACGTTGGTTAACATCGACCAGACTACACAGCGCAACAACCCAGAAGACAGAAATCTTCATACTCTGATGACGGAGGCAGTATGACCTCTGAAACGTTGGTTAACATCGACCAGACTACACAGCGCAGCAACCCATAAGACAGAAATATTCATCGCCCTGATGACGGAGGCAGTATGACCTCCGAAACGTTGGTAAACATCGACCAGACTACACAGCGCAACAACCCAGAAGACAGAAAATCTTCATACTCATCGGCCTGATGATGGAGGCAGTATGACCTCTGAAACGTTGGTTAACATCGACCAGACTACACAGCGCAACAACCCAGAAGACAGAAATCTTCATACTCTGATGATGGAGGCAGTATGACCTCTGAAACGTTGGTTAACATCGACCAGACTACACAGCGCAGCAACCCATAAGACAGAAATATTCATCGCCCTGATGACGGAGGCAGTATGACCTCCGAAACGTTGGTAAACATCGACCAGACTACACAGCGCAACAACCCAGAAGACAGAAAATCTTCATACTCATCGGCCTGATGATGGAGGCAGTATGACCTCTGAAACGTTGGTTAACATCGACCAGACTACACAGCGCAACAACCCAGAAGACAGAAATCTTCATACTCTGATGACGGAGGCAGTATGACCTCTGAAACGTTGGTTAACATCGACCAGACTACACAGCGCAACAACCCAGAAGACAGAAAATCTTCATACTCATCGGCCTGATGATGGAGGCAGTATGACCTCTGAAACGTTGGTTAACATCGACCAGACTACACAGCGCAACAACCCAGAAGACAGAAATCTTCATACTCTGATGATGGAGGCAGTATGACCTCTGAAACGTTGGTTAACATCGACCAGACTACACAGCGCAACAACCCAGAAGACAGAAATCTTCATACTCACCGCAGTGAGAACCTCAAATACATACACATTTATTGTTTACTGATATATATATATATATATATATATATATATATATAATATTTACGCTAAACATTCAGTGAAACAATACAAAATTTACAGTGAGGATGATTCGGACGTGTTTGTATGAAGTCTCTATGGACTGCGTCAGGACGAAGGTGGGATGGGCTATTCAGAACAGACAGCGAAAGGAACTGGGTGGATATAGGCCAGCTTGTTCATTTCAATGCTCTATGGTGGGTATTTTTAACTCCATCCAGTTATTTTTAATGAGTTATCTTTAGTTGAACCTGAGGAATAAGATTACAATACAGGCGTTTCAAGGAACCAGCTCACTCTCGTTGTGTCGTTATTAAATAGATTATTTATATGACAGGCTTGAGGTACTTTCTCAGCAGAAGAGATTGAAATTCTGTTATTTTTATGGAATTAAATATTATTCTGTACATAATAAATTAATTACAATTCTTCATTTAGATAAATCATCCTGTCAGTTGTCGATGTCAGGTAGTTGATATAGCGTCGATATAAGATATTATTAAATACATACAGCTACGCGTTCATTTGTAAAATTTCCTTTGTATCTTGGGATTCTAAAATTATTGTAAATATATAAAATATACGAAGAAAATTAGCCAGTTTGAGAAATTATCCTCTGTTTCAGTTTTGAATTTATTTATTTTCATTTAAACAGCGTGACATGTGAGATGTGTTTTTGGGGCACCATTAAGAAAGAAATATTTTATAATTTTTTTATTTTTAGTATGTAAGCATGTTGCGTAGTGAGAAGTGAATTTTTTCGAACACCGCGCACATACTTCATCGAGGGGTGGAAAGAATGACAGCTGCTTTGTTCTTGAGGGTAGTAATATGTTAATTCTGAAGTATTGATAGTATTAATTTGAAATATGAAATTCATAATGCGAATGTTAAGAAATTACCTATTGTAAAAACAATAATTTTTTGAATGAAACTAACATGTCGTAACACGGAAGTTTGTGCAGATAAGAAAGGATAAATTCTTTGCGATATGTCATCTTATTTTCTCCCACCAGAAACATTTATGGTCACTTCTCTGTTTATATTAGACGCGTTCTTATTGGAAATCAATTCACTTTGCGTTTTTATAAGGAACTGAGCTAATTTGTCGTATTTATTTAAGGTAATGTTGGCTAGGAATAAAGTTTTCTTGGCCACGGTATGTCACCTTTATAGAAACACCTTATTTAAGTATTTGGAAAACCCTGAAAAAGGAATTCGGTTTAATTCCTGATGAGATGGCATTGGTTTTGAGTACTTTCTGGTGGGACAGCGCTATTTAGCTAATGAATAAAGTATAAACAAAACACAAATGCCATTAACAAACAAAATCTCGTAAACAAACCACTTATAACTCTTGCATGATTGCCGAGGATAGAGAATGACCTCGAGTCTGATCTGTTTACTTGTGTATATATTAACATTTCTATACGACGCTGATAGTTCGAACAAGAAGACTTGATTTAACGCTTAGGCAGAGTTTCTCTTACCGTTCTCAGCTTGGCCGTTACGAATTCGATCCCGTCGGGGTCTCATCCGTCCTTCTGTCCGCAAAGTGTTTGTTATTTGGCGTCTATATGTCTCCCGGTCGTGATAGGTGATATATAAGATGAATTAAGTTTGGTGTTGAGTGTCTGCATTTCAGAGAAATTATAACTTACGTCAGGTTTGTGGTTACACGCAAATGCAGATAAGGTTTCATTTTATCACGACGATGATTGTGAAGATAAATGTCTTCTGGGATGAGTCCTGATGATGGAGGCAGCGAGTACCTCTGAAACGTCTATAAGTATATATTAAATATTGTCCGTCTAATCACAATAAATTCTTATTAAATATTAAAATATTACAATAATTAACATTTTAAAATATTTAAAATATTAAATGAATATTCGATTTACATTAGACCATCATTTTTCATGTTTCACGACATGTTTCAGTTGATGGTCATTTAATATTTTAAATATTTTAAATGTTAATTATTGTAATATTTTAATATTTAATAATGATTTATTGTGATTAGACGGACAAGATTTAATATATACTTATTATATCACAATATGACGCAACTTTACCATCTCTGAAACGTCGGTAAACTCCTACCAGACTACACGGTGCTACAACCCAGAAGGCAGCCATCTTCATATTCACCGCCGTGAGAACCTCAAATTTGAATAATTTTTTCTGCATTTGATTTAATTTCTTTCGTAATAAGGATCTTCAAAAAATTGTTTATAAGTGAGACCAGTCGTAGTTAATTTGATATTTCTCAAGCTGCTAACAGCGATAAGTACTTAAAAAAGATGATATTAATATTGTGTTTTATAATATCACGTTAACGTTTTACATCATACAGATTGACGTCAAACATGAACGCGGGCAGACACGTAAACGGGCCACAGGTTTACGATCCTTATTACACGGCTTTCTTTTCGAACTTTGAATTTCCAAAGAAAGTACAACTGCAGTTTTGCAAGCAGGATGGTCAACACGACGCAAAGGAATAAAACACTTCAGTGTTAGGAGTCACGACATACCGGGGGGGATCCCCCCCTCCCCCCGCAAATGTAGCAGGGCTAATGCGCATTAATATTACGTTTTAGAATGTAGCAGCGGAAGTGGCGAGGAGACGGGTTGTGGGGGTTGGGCGTGGGGGAGGGGGGGAACCGAGCGTTACATCGGCCGTCACGGGAGCCCTCATCGCGTCTTTTCTCTTGCTTTTTTGGACTAGTAAACAACAAAAATGCCCCCTTCCCCCCCCCACTGCCTCAACCCTCTTCTTCATCCCCCCTTCTACCCTCAAACTCCACTCAGTACAAATATACTACTACAGTATTGATTTATCCCCTCCCCCCCCCCCTAAACCCCCTTCATTTCGTGACTACTGCACAGAAAAATATTACATGAAGTCTTCTCGCTCCATCCAACACCATTCCTTTATTTTTTAAGGGTTGAAACTATGGCTGACACGAACCAGAGGGGGTGTTGTTTTCAGGGTGCCATAGTTAGGAACTGTGAGGGGTGGGGAGTGAATAAAAAGGCTTCGTATACCAGAGCACGTGCCCGTACCCCTAGGAAAAATCCCTACACCCTCCCATTTTATATTACCACCCTTGCTTACTGTCAGGCGAAGAAGGGTGGTTTTTTTTTTTCGGTACAATTTCAATGCTTCAGCCAGCAGATACATGACTGTCAGCCCAGGGTATAGGAAACATGTGCGAGCGAGCGAGAGGTTGTTGATTGTAGCTTTGCGTAGGGTCTGCTCTTGTATACAGCAGCTAGATGAATTGTAAACATTCCCAGGAGCAGCGAGCGTTAGCGTGGAAGGCAAGCTACTGGCAGTCTGTACTTGTGTTAAGAGATAGGGGGAGTCGGTCGGTGTACGAGCGAGTGTGAAACGACCAGAACCCAAGAAGGCAGATGCTAAGTTGCGAGAGAGCCCTCCTCGACAGTCTAACGCAACTTTACCGTCGTGTGTCGTCGTCGGATGTGGTAGTGAACGTATTCGTACCGGAAGACGTTTCTCGATCGTTTTAAAATGAAAGTGTTGGTGATTCGTTTTGTGGAATTGGAGTTATGGTGGGGACGAATTGCTACTTCTCGTGACCTAGTGAACAGTGGTCGATAATCAACCATCTGTTTGTTGCTATAACCTACTACTTCGGATCAACGCAGACGAACGTGAGTGGTTTAGTCATCTCAATTAAATTATTTTGATTCTATTGTTCTATGAACTCTCAACGGCGTTGAAAATTATTTTGTGTTGTACTCCCATATGTAGTTATTTTTTCTTTGTATTTAATTTCTCGGTAGTTGGTATCTGCGGGGTTTTGTTTCATAAGTTACCAACAACTGGAGGTACAATGTGACGTAGTTTCAGTCTGTCTTAGTTTCAAATTTTGAAAAATTGAAGTCGATGTGTGCCTCGTAGCTGTGAGTTCGCCGAGGTTGATCCGTCTGTCTTCTTTCTCAGTTCAACGAAATTCTTGAACAGCGAGTGGGGGGGGGGGGCGAATTTAGTTGAGGTTAGGGTATGTTCTGTGGCGTTCATCGCAGACTGTCCAAATTCTTCTCGTATGTTTGGTCACTGTAATACCCACGCGGGCTACAAAGCATTGCTAAATAAATAGACAACGTGGACAAAACATTAAATCTTTTAGTCATAAATTGTAGACTTATGCCCACGTAATGATATGTGGAAGTTTGTTGTGTGTTAAATTCTTTACAAACATGAAAGCTTAAGGAAATTTTATGTATAAGTAAAACTGCTAATGTTTGTAATTTTTTTTTTAAAAAAAAAATAAATTATCGTGACATCGAGTTTTATGCTCTGAGTTGTGTGTTCAATACGTAGCCAGACTTGTTGGTGTTGTTTTGTTCGTGAGCGTAAAAGCAGATTGAATTATTATATATATTTTTTTTTTAAAAAAAAGAAAGTTATAATCCGTATCATGGTTAAGAGATGCATTGTGTTTGTTAGGTGCTGTTTCACTCAAATCTCTGGACTGATAAATAATTCAGACGCGAATAATTAATTAAGTTACAGAGCGGAGAATCAGCTGTTTTAATACGAATTTTCATAATTTGCATTCAGCAGTTATGAGGATAATTAAATCGCTGTGGATTTCCTGGTGCGGTATGTACCACGAATTTAAGAAGTAAGAAATGCATACAGTCTGAATTCAAAACTCAGACAATTGACTTAGGAAATCTTTACGGAGTTTTGTGATAATTTTCAGGAGGTTATTTCGAGATCTATGGATTAATTTGATGCTTATGGAGCCGTATCGGCCACAGGATCACACGACCTTTTAACCCAGGAGACCATAATCGACTTCAAATCGAATATAATTTATACGAGATGTTAACCTAAATAGTTTCCAGTGTGTTTAAACGAATCGGTAATTACCATAATCAAAACAAAACACCTTAGAGGTGCGTGTCTTCATAATCATTTACGGATTAGACCGTGTGGTCTATTCCAATTTACAATTAATTCAGATGAATTCGATTAGACGTTTGGCAGGACTTGGAAAATTATTGATTTATTGAGAAATTATTGGCTTGTGAGGAAGAACCCTGATCCATGGGTTAGTTCAGGCACGTTTAATGGACAGAGTAATTTCATCCGTTGTTTTTCTGACGTATTTTGGGCTATGGTTCTAACAGTGACTCTTCTGCCGAGTAACTTGAACTCCCGATTCGTATTCGGGAGGTCATTGTTTTAAATCTTTTACCTCCTGATAACACGCGGTGTACTTGAACTGTTGGTAAGCCTCGTTACGTCACAGTGTGAACGTTTACTTCCAAGTTATTAATTTCTGAAGTATCGATAAATATTTTAATGATCATTATGTGGACTTACGTCATAGGTATCATCGTAATAATCCCCCCCCCCCCCCCCCGAGTAAGGCCTCTGATGCGTTTTGCGTGTGATTCTAACAGAAAACAGAATCTTTTGAGTCTTTCCCTGGTCTGTGTTATTTTATAATTCGCTACTCGGCAGGGGGGGGGGGGGGGGGGGAAAGGAAGGAAGACCTCGACCTTTTGACACGTTCTATCCGGTTTCGTCTATAGACGTATAGAAACTCTGTTTCTGGCTGAACTTGTAATTCGATCAGTATTTCCTTCTTTCTTTATGAGTGTCGAACTTGTATGTCTAATCTGCGGAGTGTCTTGTGATATTAATCTCACGTTGTCTGTTTTTTTTTTACTGAATTCAGCGCTGTTAAATATCTCAATTAGATGTAAGTAGATTCATGTCGTCGCTGAAGAACAGATTTTTTTTTATATTAAATGTTAATTTTTGTAACTTTACTGATGTGGGAGATGTGATTTAAAACATTATTGCTCTAATGTTTTCGTATCAAAGTCATGATTCTTCTTCGTAGAAAGAAATAATATGAATGTTACAAGACAGTTATGATTATTTTGTTATTTCTCTTAAATGGAAAAGCTGCTTCTGTTATCAGTTTACTGTTTCTTGATTAATCTCTTGACTTGAAAATTTTTATCTGCGAATCGTCTATTGTGCTCAGTTCATGAGAACGGCCGAGTGGATAACAATATTCTCGTCATATTTTAAATTCCGTCTAGAAGATAAATCTGTTTTCCTGTCTTGGTTCAACTATAATGGCATGACATAGTGATTTCAGTGTATAGATCGCTGACAGCTGTAGGCGCTTATAACGTCCATTAATATTACCTCAGATGATCTATATGATAAAGAACTGAATGTTTTTTTCTTATAACTTCGACATTGAAATATTTACTCAGAAAGTTATAAACACACGATAATTACCGCATCAACAAAATCTTTTGCTTCCGGGCGTGGTTAAATTCAACTCGCAACACGGCGTAAAGTTGAACACAGAAATTCCAATTCGATTTCAATAACAGAAGTAGCTTGTGTACATTATCGCATTTTAAAAAAATCGATTTTTGGTTTCGATAGCTCGATCCGTTCATTAGTGTATCGAGCTATCGAACCCAAATCTTGACACAGACTTTTTATTGAGAAGATTATGGTCCTTCAGCTGGTGAATAATTAAAGAACACGAAAGTTGGATTTAGTGTTTGCTGTTGGTATCATTGTTTATACGAACCTGGAATCTACAATCGAAATGAGAACTCAGATGCTCGTTTCGACTCTGAGTCGAGTGACTGCGAACAATGTCCATTTTAACTTGTAATTTGTAGGTTAGAATCCTGTTGTAAGATCTTATAAGGAAAGTGGTCTATATTCCGTCAAACACACAGCAATGTAAAACAATGTCTGTACTAAAGAAAAACGCTGTGGTTACAATATCGATAATTAGATTATGTTTCGACCAGCGTTGGTCATCTAAAGACAATTTAACTTAGAGTGACGTATAAAATTCTTAATTTTTAAAATGTTGTGTACAGGGTTTTATTTTAATCTGTAATGGAGACGTGAGTTCAGAGTAAAATATCGTATTTTCTGTGCTCGACTTGTACAAGCATTCCATCACTTTCTTTCTTTCTTTCTTTCTTTCTTTCTTTCTTTCGATCCTGGTTTCCTTCTCTAATTTCTTCTTCTTTTCCTTTCCTTCTTCGTGTGTCATTGCAGATTCGTCATTTTTACTGCTGATTTTGAGGGAAGTAAGCATTTTGCGTCCTAACCAATGGCGCACTAAGACATCCACTTTCGCTCTTCATTTGTCTGTTCACACGGCGAGAGCTGGCGTTATTTTTACCCGCGCTAAGTGAGTTGGCGCTCCGCACAGTTTGGTCACATAGCCCATGAGAGCCATAACAGTTGAATTCAGCTTCAAACATTGTTATAGATTCGTATGTATCTCTGTATGGTCTGTGGTGACTTAAGCCCTGAAGATGGAAGCAGGGTGTTCCTTCGAAACGTTCGTATGCAGCCACTGAAGGTGACGGTCTTCTGGGGGCATTGCGAAGTATAATCTGGTGAAAGTTAACCGACGTTTCAGAGGTGCTTACTGCCGACGTCATCAGGGCGATTACTCTGATGATGGAGGCGGTACCATAAAGATATTAAGCAATGTGTTGTATTCTGCTGAAGAATCAGAATATGGATTAGTTTAATAAATTAATAAACTGCGTTTCATACTTTATAGATAGGGATATAATTGTCATATAGCCGTGTTTTCGGTCAGAGTCTCAGCTCCGATTGTCAGCAGGAGCAAACATCTGAGGTGGCAGCTTTTTGTAATGCAGTGGTTGGCCACAACTGTTTTGTATTTGGAGGTTTCCGTGGTTTAATCTCGACCGAGGTATGTGTTACCCCGATAGAGATAGGTCTTGTGTAGTTTTCCTCAGTCTCTCTAGGAAACTCGCTGTGATTTTTCGTTTGTACGCTGTGTGATCTTGGTCGTTTATACAGTTGTGAAACTGGAAACCAAAACTCAAAGAAGAAATAGGGAAACGCTGTATTTATAACTTCTACACGCATGAGGGATGTGTGGCCTTTGATAAGGATGGAGGCACGAGTATTTTTCAGGGGGGGAAAAATGTATTTCGATAGGTAGGGAAAATATGAGGAAGGATTCAAGAAGAGGTCCTTTTGAAAGGTTATACCAGCAGATCCTGTAAAATATTAGTCCTCTGAAATATTAGTTAATGCTGCTCATAAGTTTATGGTTTTCGTCATGTTTTTGTACGAGTTTGAATCTTTATTTTATTTTGAGAGAATTCCGTAAATTACAATTGTTTTGAAAACAAGTAATCGTACAGTCTTATGAAGTTTACCAACGTTTCAGAGGTCGTTGCTGCCTGCATCATCACTCGTCGCCCTGATGATGGAGACGACAAGAACCTCCGAAACGTCGGTAAACGTCTACCAGACTATTACGTATAAACTGCAAAGGAAAAATCCTGTATTGTAAATTTATATATCTGCGTAGTTACAGGAATTCTACTCGGTAGTAGTTATGAAGAAATAGATTTTATGAGAGTTGATACATGAGCCACTTTTGCGTGAACCGCATGGCGACTGAGGGACTGCAGACCGCCACCTGGAACAACAAACCAAGGCTACACAACAAACAGGACCCCTCTAGAAACACCTTCATCTGAAAACAGACGTCTCCCGGGGTAGTTGCTATGGACAAAGTAAATAAGAATTGTGTGCAGCCAACATATCGAGTAGAAAAGTTAAACGCTTCGTAGTTGCAAAATCATTCTCTTCCGTGTTCAAAGGTAAACTGAGAAAAAATCTGTAAAGCGTGGAACAGAGTCTGTCTGCATCACAATCGATTTTAATTTTTAGTCTTGCGTTTTAATACAATTGTAGGTTAGGTCTAATCGTGAAGGGAAATTCTGCGTCTGTGAGTTTACAGTAATGAACATCTTGCAAATGATTGGCAGATATTGGAAATAAATAAATAAGCAACTCTGAAAAACTGAAATCTGGTTTTGTAACCTCTGTCAGAAAGAATTTTTATGACATTATTTGAGGAATAGTATAACTGTTTTATTATTTATTTATTTATTCTGTACGATGATATCATTTCATGTCTGAGAAAAATAATGTTACATTTTACATTTGTAGGCATGATACAAAAGACGTAGAACTTTCTTGATTGAAAGCTTGCGGGTCTGATCCCGAGGTCATGTGTCCACATTGGAATTTCTATGGGATACTTCACTCCATGATTAAGAGTATCTGGACCTAAGAGAAGGGCGGGGAAAATTACATAACGGTATATTCAAAAATTGTCACATTACCTTTTAAAGCCCACAATAAAAATTCTACATTTTGTATTTGTGTATGTATTTCGCGTGATTCTCACCGTAAACAGCGATAATTTCCTTAAACAACGTTAACTATTTGATCTTTGTAACGGTGAAGAGATGTGTTTTCTTCGCGGTACGGACTGAATTCTTAAATATTATTCAGATGAGTTTTTGGTTTTAAAGGGTTGATATAAGCAATGCTTCGGATTTTTGGGGGCTGAACCGTGTTGAATGTTATCCAACGTTTCGTCAGACATTGCAGTTGTCATCTTCAGGGCGAAACTTCGAAACCCGAAGTTGTACATTGAACTCCGATCATGAAAGCGATGACAATTTATTTTATAGAGTCCACTGTTATCGGGTTATCCCGAATTCGGGAAAGAATTTCAAACCACTCGACCGTAGGGAAGAAGAATGTGTATACTCTTAATATGAGATGGGGGATCAGGTGATGGAATGTCAGTACGACAAATGAAATAACACAATGCCAAAAGCCTGATGACCGTTTCGACGTGACCTTTCTTTGTTTCTGATCCATCCTTTGACGTGGTTATTTAATCATCCTGGTCACAGAGATGAGGTGACGGCGGTTAACAAATCTCCTTGCTGTGGTTCTTAGTCGCTGTGTATCCATCCGCTAATTAGCGTTTCCTCAGGAGGAATAAATGTCTCGTCTCTTAAAGAGTGGGCGACATAACCTTACCACTCTTTCATACTCTGAAATGTCAGCATCAAAGAGATACACCAACAACTCGTGTATCTGTGTTCGGTAGCTTAGTAGAGGAATCCGTGTAATAAATTCTGTGGTCTTCCTACTGTTTCCCTAGGGAATTAGAGACGTATCTCCTCCAGCTTTGCTGTAATTCTGTCAGATCATCTCCGTGTATCACTTTCGTCCGTTTATACGACCAGTTCAAGGCACGTATTATCGAATTTTACGGTCTGTGGATAAGCTATTATATATATAGTTAAGTTCAATCGCGGTTTACCCAAATCTTTTTCCAAATTCACGACGCGGTGTATTAAAACAGGCCACGACCACGTCGTACAATTTTCATTTCTCGTTTTTAAGTTTCTTGAAGAATGCAGCTCGAAATGTAATTTTGGTTGGATATCAGCACTTGGAACTTTCTAGAAGAAGTTTTGACGTTACGTCTCGATCTGTACGGTAGGATTTAAAGGGTCGTAATGATGAGAAAAGTTCAGAAATGACTTGAATTATCGAGTGTTTTCGCTGCTATAGTTACAAAGAGTTTTTATTCCACAAATCGAGTTCATGATGTTAGAAATAAAGGCTTATCAACATATAATTAGATAGTTTAGTTTTTTTTTTAGTTTGTCCCACTATACGCCATGTAGGCGTTTGGGGGGAGAGGAGGTATAGCTCCTCTCTTCCTTGACCTCGGCACTAGATGGGGGGGGTGAGTGGTCAGCATCACGCCTCGGCCGGCTTTACCCCCGGGAAAGGACCCCGGTACCCATTGTAGAGGAGGCTGGGTGGGCCCCAGAGCCGGTCTGGACACAGAGGCTAGAGGAAAAATCGTCTGCCCCCGTCGGGGATCGAACCCCGGCCGTCCAACCCGTAGCTAGTCACTATACTGACTGAGCTATCCCGGCTCATTATCAACATATAATAAATGTGTTAAATCGAAGGAAAATACAAGTTAGAATACCAGATTTCAGTTTTTGAAACGCTAGACGATAATATCGGGTAAATTTTATGATTTTTTTTAAGTGAATTGAAGTTAGTGTCTGTCGTCGAACTTAAAATTCTATGGTGTTCGTTGCTTCTCGTAAGAGGGAGCGACGTATAGACACTTGGGCCCTATTTCTTCACGGCTTTTGCATCTCGTAGCAAGAGTTGTGGGTTCCTTATGGTGTACAGCTAATGTTCGGTATCTATGAAGAAGGGATGGGTGGTACTGGTGTTTGAGAAGCAAAGGGGTTGGTTGCTTGGTTGATTCTTTGCCTCTTCGGAATTCCTGGCTAGATGAACCCTGCTAAGAACGAGCCACGGGGAACAAAATGTTCCAACGGGGGGCGTAGGAGGTGGATTGGGGAGGGGGTAGTGTGAGTTCCTGTTGTAATCTTTGTGTAGATTGTTATTGCAGACTGTTCCCCTTGCCATGAACATGAATATTACTACTGTTCCCTAACCTAACCCCGAAGCGTTACGGCTATTAAAACCTCGCAGCCCTAATGAAGTAACCATCTCCCAAAACTTAGTAACGCGGTTTCATGTTCTTTCGCGTTTTTATAATGACACACTTCGCCGATGACGCTTTTGAAAACTTTCTATACTCGAGCGAAAATGAAGGAAATTATGTGGATTCGCCCTCGTGCGCCCCTCACCTCTCCGCAACCTCCTACTATCTTCTGGGCCATTTGTTTGACACCGGGAGCCCTTAAAGTTAATTTAACTGGATATTGATTTGATGAGGTTCATTTTTATATATATATATATATATATATATATATATATATATATATATATCAGTCTTCTCGTAGTTTCTTCTTCCGTGTAGTCGTTCTTGGTTCTTACAATTGATGCATTTTTCATTTATTTCAGAATATATTACACGAATATGATATACTGGTTGCACAGCCAACTTTTAATCAAGCCGAAGTTAATAAGTTTTTTTTTCACCCCCCCCCCCCATTTCTGCCTTGGACTTGAATCTAGATGCGCGTTGAGTCCTAAATCCCTCAGCTAGAGACGTTCTCGTGACCACTCGTGGATGAATTTTTATTGCCTCTGAAATAATTATAATACGAACATTATTTTTTCGGAGAGCGTCTTGTTACTTGGTGACACACGTTCTGTTCCTTGATTCGTATCACCCCCCCCCCCCCCCCTTTAACGCTTCTGTTATTTTAAAGCTTTAAATTACAAATTTATTTAGTAATATCTTTTTATCTAGTATTAATCTTGTGTTACACAGGACTTTTGTTTGGTCCAGGGCGTTTATTTACTGTAATGTCAGTCGTAGCTTAAGACAACTTAACGTAAATCGTATACTGTGATGATGATTCTGTTTTTGTGAAAAAAAATTTGTCTTCTGGGTTGTTGAAACCGTTTTCATGATTTGGTTTTGTTTTGTGCTGTTGAATAAGACGTTAGATTTTATTCTCCCTGAAGAATGTCGTTTACTCCTTTGGAGAAGCGTTGAAGTCATGGGTACTTGTGAAGAATTTTTGAATTCCATTTGGTTTGTTAGATCGTGATAGTAAGTGAAGATGATGTACGGAGGAGAGAGAAGTCCGATGAGATAGGACGGGTTGAACACGGAAAACGGAAAATGAATTAGGTATGCTAAGGTTGAGCTGATGGAAAAGGATGTCGACTGGGAGGAAAGACTGACTTAAAAAATTAAAGGATTTTATTCTTTTTGTAATTTTATGGAGAACACTTCTGGAATTCATGAGAATGGTTACTCAAGATGTTTTTTTGCACTGCGTGTGGATAAGGAGAAGTAGTTTCCGAATCAAAGGATCTGTCTTGAGTGTCACATCCTCTGTCCCTCGGTCGACTACGTAAAGTGTAAGTCTTTCTGAAGCGGTTAACACACTTTCAAGGAAACAATGCTGAAACTGTTGGGGGATTAGGAAGGAGACTTGATGCTTGTGGTCGGTAGATTGTCTGTTTCTGGTCCGCTTAGAAGGATAAGTCGTCGCTTCGTTTGTTTGTCCGCGTAGGTTATACGTGGCGTAAAGTCAGCAAACTAACTGAAACTTCATTTTATGTCTGAAGTGTTCTACAAGGCGGTTTGTTAGGGACAGAAAAGTACAAATACAGGGGGGGGGGCCCCGGTGGGTGAGAGAATGCGAAGTTTGTGAGGTACATACACATATAGGCCTATACATATACCTGAACTAAGTTTCCCTCAAGTTTTGGCCTCGGTAGAGTAAACGTATTTCATTATACATGGTAGGGGTCTTGGAGGCAGTTTACACGAACGCTCTGACTATGTTCTTCAGGCTAAGCAAGCAGGGGGGGGGGGGAAGGGGAGTGATCTTTCTAGTTAGGGAGCTCAATTGTTCCCGCGGGCCGTCAGGAACTATGGAGGTAAAGATCGCGGATAACTTAGCCCGACGCGGACAGGACGTGATGGGCCTCGAGCACCCCCCCTCCCCCTCTGCCACCACTCACCCCCTCAGGGTTTCCTTACATTATAACGCTCCTGTTTTGTGATTGTGTATTTTCGTACCAAATTAGTAAATTGCCATGTGTCTCTCTAACTCGTGAGAGGGTTTTCGTGGACTGATTTGTCAGACTTTGACCTGAGATCGACAGCGTGAATTATGGAGCTGTTCGCTTGTTCTTTGTACGGGGACTAGGGAACTGACGATGTATAGTTCCATCGCCGCTAATAATATTAGTAATGTCTGTAATAATAATTATATTAATAAAATAAATGATTTCGATAATGAGACATTGGCGCTGGAATTGAACGTGACTTTTCGAAGACGAATTTTGATTCTTGTGGATCGTTGAGCTGTGTAGTCTGGTTGTGATTATTGCATCGATTATAAAGTCAGTGGATGATAGAGGCGGCAGTCACTTCTGAAACGTCGGTGAATTTTTTTAGTAGACTGCGCGGCGTAACATTCCAGGAGACATCCAACTTCAGACTCACCACCGTGAAAAATCTGAAACGTCCGAGCTACTGAAAATACATTATAATTAAATAAATAAATGTATCTTATATGCGTCATGTTTGTGTTTGATTAAATATATTTATTTTGTACAGTCTATACACAAACGTTTGAAGTTTATTGGTGTTGTAAAAATTATATAATATTAAAACATTTTATTGTGTAAAATATTATATTAGCGCTCTTAATCGTAAATACGATTTTACATTATATCTAATAGTTTTTAAAATATTTTAAATTGATAAAAACCTGAAGACGACGGTATTACCCGTCGAAACATGTCGTTTTAATAAAAGCGCTAAAAAATATAATGTAAAATCGTATTTACGATTAAGAGCGCTAATATAATATTTTACACAATAAAATGTTTTAATATTATATAATTTTTACAACACCAATAAACTTCAAACGTTTGTGTATAGACTGTACAAAATAAATATATTAAATATATCTGTGTTCGGCGACTTGGATACTTGGTAAATTGAAACTTGAACACTGTTTTATATGTGTAGTTATTAAGATGGCCGGGCTTTGGTAAATTATGTAGGGCTACTGTTTGATTCTGTTTGAAGAACGTCTTGTGTCCACGTGTCCAGCTCCAGTCGCCCTGTTCGAAACTGCAAGGAATACATGACTACAAAGACAGTCATTGGTACTACCAGCGATCGGAAGCAGAGATTGCACGCGACTTGTTCGCAAAGTAAATCGAAGGCTTGTTTTTGTTTTGTTGCTGCGAAAGAATGATGAAGGATGTTTTTGTATGGTATTTGTTGTTGGACAGTCGGTGATGGCGCAGGAGTGGATAGTAAACAAACTGCCATGTCCTTGACAAAGGAGAACTTAAAATCACAACTGGACCGCCAGTCTTTTCCAGACGTGTGAGATTGGAGCTTATGTAATTATTCGTGGAGGCTGTCAACTGCAGACGAAGGACCTTGCTGGTGGATGCTTATACGATGACATCAGATCATCAAACAAATGACAGTTTGCTGTACTCGCATCGCGATGTGCGTACGCAATCTCGGGTCACCCGGACACAGAGACGCGAGATGTGAGTCCGTTCAGGTCATGGACCAAGTTTTTTTGTCAGAGATTTTTCATATAATGCACAAAAAAAAAACGTACCGAATCGAGGAAGATGAGATTGGGGCTGCATGTAGCACGCATAAGATAATAAAACGGGATTCCTCACAAGTTAACTGCTTATGATGAAACATAAATTCATTGTGCCTGTCGCCATATTTTCTTAAATAATCTGAAGTAGAATTGTCTTCCCGTCTGATTTCTAAGAACCTGAATGTTAATATACACAAAACAATAATCTTGCCTGTTGTTTTGTATGGATGCGAAACATGGTCTCTCACTCAGAGGGAGGAACACAGATTGCAGGTGTTTGAGAATTGGGTGTTGAGGATATTTGGGCCTAGGAGAGAAGACGATGGGGCGTGGAGAAAATTGCATAATGATGAGCTTAAAAATCTGTACTCCTCCCCTAATATTGTCAGGGTGGTTAAGTCAAGAAGAATGAGATGGGCGGGGAATGTAGCGCGCATGGATGGGACAAGAGGTGTGCACAGGGTACTGGTTGGGAAGCCTGAGGGGAAGAGACCTCCGGGGAGACCTAGACGTGGACGGGAGGATAATCTCAGGCGGGATCTATGGGAGATAGGAGTTGAAGGAGACTGGATTTTGTTGGCCCAGGACAGGGTCCGGTGGAGGGCTTTGGTTAATTCGGTGATGAACCTTCCGGTTCGCTAAGCCATCTGGTTGGTTGTGTCCACTATTTGGGAAGCCTGAGGGGAAGAGACCTCTGGGGAGACCTAGACGTAGATGGGAGGATAATCTCAGGCGGGATCTATGGGAGATAGGAGTTGAAGGAGACTGGATTTTGTTGGCCCAGGACAGGGTCCGGTGGAGGGCTTTGGTTAATTCGGTGATGAACCTTCGGGTTCGGTAAGCCATCTGGTTATTTGGGTCCACTATTTGGGAAGCCTGAGGGGAAGAGACCTCTGGGGAGACCTAGACGTAGATGGGAGGATAATCTCAGGCGGGATCTGTGGGAGATAGGAGTTGAAGGAGACTGGATTTTGTTGGTCCGGTGGAGGGCTTTGGTTAATTCGGTGATGAACCTTCGGGTTCAGTAAGCCATCTAGTTTAGTCTGAAGTAGAAAGAAGATTTCCGTCTTCTGGGTTGTAGCGCTGTGTAGTCTGGTCGATGTTTACCAACGTTTCAGAGGTCATACTGCCTCCGTCATCAGAGTATGAAGATTTCCGTCTTCTGGGTTGTTGCGCTGTGTAGTCTGGTCGATGTTAACCAACGTTTCAGAGGACATACTGCCCCCGTCATTAGAGTATGAAGATTTCCGTCTTCTGGGTTGTTGCGCTGTGTAGTCTGGTCGATGTTAACCAACGTTTCAGAGGACATACTGTCTCCGTCATCAGGGTTTTAGAAACGTTGACCATTTGATTTTTGTAATTGTGAAGAGATGTGTTTTCTTTACGGTACGGACTGAATTCTTATTTAGACGAGCTCCAGCTTTAAAGGGATTAATCAGACATTTGATTTGAAACTAGTTTTAAAGTGACTTGAACTGGTGTCTTGTATATACGTTTAACCAGACAAAATCTGAACAACAACTAGCAGGTGATTTGGTTTACAGATTGTATTCATGTTTGTGTGCCAAAGTTTGGTTTAACCGCAAGCTGGTGCCCACGGAAAGTTCCTGTAGCATAACCTGAATTCAATACCCGTTGGAATTTCTGAAGAGTGAGGGATGTGTTATTTAATGTTTCGGAGCAATTAGCACAGAGTAATATTTATATATATTTTTTGTTTTGTTTCAAACGTTCAAAGAAGTCGTGTAGCAGATTTAGGCTTTTGGTGTGTTTGACTTTATGGGTGCTATCGTAGATTAAATGTACCTGTTCTGTTCTACTGACAGGGTTACACGGTGGATAATGAACAAAAGTTAACATCATAGTGGAACTTGGCGAAAAGAATTTCGAATTAATTATTGGAGTGTCACACATTTGGCTTATTCTGCCGGTCAAAGAATTCCGTGTCGTGACGCGAGGTTAGGTGAATCCTATGTACATCACATTTCAATGTTGTAATATATGACATGAAATAATTATAATTATTCGAAACAAGTTGGAAGTAAGATTTGAGGTTTTAAAGATGGCTGTCTTCTGGGTTGTTGCGCTGTGTAGTCTGGTCGATGTTAGCCAACGTTTCGGAGGTCATACTGCCTCCGTCATCAGAGTATGAAGATTTCTGTCTTCTGGGTTGTTGTGCTGTGTAGTCTGGTACATGTTTACCAACGTTTCAGAGGTCATACTGCCTCTGTCATCAGAGTATGAAGATTTCTGTCTTCTGGGTTGTTGCGCTGTGTAGTCTGGTAGATGTTTACCAACGTTTCAGAGGTCATACTGCCTCCGTCATCAGAGTATGAAGATTTCTGTCTTCTGGGTTGTTGCGCTGTGTAGTCTGGTAGATGTTAACCAACGTTTCAGAGGTCATACTGCCTCCGTCATCAGAGTATGAAGATTTCTGTCTTCTGGGTTGTTGCGCTGTGTAGTATGGTCGATGTTAACCAACGTTTCGGAGGTCATACTGCCTCCGTTATCAGAGTATGAAGATTTCTGTCTTCTGGGTTGTTGCGCTGTGTAGTATGGTCGATGTTAACCAACGTTTCAGAGGTCATACTGCCTCCGTCATCAGAGTATGAAGATTTCTGTCTTCTGGGTTGTTGCGCTGTGTAGTCTGGTAGATGTTAACGAACGTTTCAGAGGTCATACTGCCTCCGTCATCAGAGTATGAAGATTTCTGTCTTCTGGGTTGTTGCGCTGTGTAGTCTGGTAGATGTTAACCAACGTTTCAGAGATCATACTGCCTCCGTCATCAGAGTATGAAGATTTCTGTCTTCTGGGTTGTTGCGCTGTGTAGTCTGGTAGATGTTTACCAACGTTTCAGAGGTCGATGCTGCCTCCATCATCAGGGCAATGACTTATCGCATAGATTATGAAGGCAGCAGGGACCACTGAATCGTTGGCAAATTCTACAAAACTTCTGGGCGCTGAACCTGAACTAGAATTACTTTACAGTGTTTGAGATGTTGATGATGGTGAAGGCACTGGTCTCTGTAACTCGAGACCAGTTTCACGTTCATACGGTTCATCGCCCGATAAGCCTGCCTTTGTGGCTGATACAGACGAGTGGCGAACTTGCGAAGACGCTGGAATGCCTCGTTCGTATATTCTGCAGGAAGTAATGCAGTCCGTAAATCGAGGTTGGCAGTTGTAGGGACGCCAATTGGAGATCGAAGCTAACAGGGAAGGAGTTGATTGTACGACAGATTTGACCCCGTTCTGCTGTGGCGTGGATGGCAAAGGTGGGATAAACTAAGGACATAAGGATCGGTGCTGAATGATAGGATTGAGATAGAAGAAAATAGGTTGGGTTATACAGGATCTGTTTTTAGGGAATGGCTGTCAGGGGACGCTACACTGACTTCATCCCCCGAAGAACAGTCGATTTCTCGCGACCTTAGAACAAATTCTCTTTGTGTTTTCCTCCATAAAGTGCGTTAAATCTGTATATTTTCCTGACCACACCGCCAAGCGTCTCCCACAAGCTGTTGTGTCATTTTGTCCGAACCTGGTGATGGTTAATGCAATAATGGATATATTATACATGTTTTATTATTATTTATAGTGTTCTGTGTGACGACAGGTCCATATGAACTGGATCCTTCCATCCTTTTCTCGGACTGGGACCTGTTCATATACGTTCTTGGCAGATGATCCAGAAGTGGTTTGCCATTGCCTTCTTCTGTGTGTGAATGGAGTAATTGTTGGGATGCCACGGAGGAAAATTCCGTGTTGCCTAGACCACGGCCTTGCCCAACACAAGTTATAAATTCGGGCACCGCCGGGAATCGATCCCGAGACCCCAGGATTACAAGGCCAGCGTTCTAACCGCTAGACCACCTCATCTTATTATTATTCAGTGTTCTGTCTGAGGACAGGTCCATATGAACAGAATCCTTCCATCCTTTTCTCGGACTGGGACCTGTTCATATACGTTCTTGGCAGATGATCCAGAAGTGGTTTGCCATTGCCTTCTTCTGTGTGTGAATGGAGTAATTGTTGGGATGCCACGGAGGAAAACTCCGTGTTGCCTAGACCACGGCCTTGCCCAAAACAAGTTAAAAAATTCGGGCACCGCCGGGAATCGAACCCGAGACCCCCAGGATTACAAGGCCAGCGTTCTAACCGTCTAATGCAGAATGTAAATGATCTTTTTTTGCATGTGATCGAAGTTTTATAGTTTATTTCTGTCCAAATTAAAGTTGTTGCTTCTGTCCTAAGTTCAGATTTTCACATATCCTGTTCGTAAACATCTTCAGTCTTACGCAGGATTAAAGACCAAGTTTTACACGCGTACGAAAACATATTTAATATTCGCGTTTTCGTGTATGATACGCGGGGACTTAAGATTCTGTTCGCAATGGAATTAATTTAATTAGCTCATTACTGTTTCGGGAATGTATTTTTGGCTAGGATCTGCAGGGTTCTGACAATGGTTTAATCATACGAGTGTTTCGCCTTTTCTGTTTGGTTACACCTGATCACAGTTTAGTGTTTCGCTGATGCCCCTTATTGGGACCTACTGACACACGATGTGTGCCAAATGACCGGATCGCGTGTTGTCAGACTACAAATTGAGCCATTCGGATCAGAGACGGGTCCCATGGGAGAGTGAAGTCGCTGTAAGCCCCGTTTCGCACTGGTTGATCAAATTCTAGAGCAGAAATTCAAGGAACTCTGAGGAGACGGTGAGAATTTGATAGAGGACTTTTGTCGGGAAACCTAAAGAGATCCCAAGAAAGCTCTGAGCCCATTTTCGAGTAAATTATCGGTGCTTGTTCAACGAATAGAATATTTATTAACTAACTAACTAACTAACTCCCTGGTACCACAACCCACAGGTTCAACACAGACAATACCAAAGCCCGCCACCGGCCACCGGCCACGATCCTGAACCAACTCAATCCATTTGCCATCCTCACAGCCAATCTCCCTAAGATCCATCTTGATGTTATCTTCTTCTTGGTCTAACCAGTGGTCGTTTTCCATAAGGATTTAATATTTATTAATTTATGTAATAAATTAATAAATATTTGAATTGTCGAATTATTAATGAATTGTAAATAATACGGAAGATATTGGTCGCAGTGTAATTTGAGTTACTATAACAGAATATGCTTGGAGGTTCTGAGGAAAACGGTGAAGAACGTGTCAGGATGACTGAACTCCGAGCCGAGATTTGAACCTTGGACCTCTTGAATATGAAGAGGGATTCTTGTTTACGTGACCTACTGTTGGCTTTTCAGGAAGGACTCTTTCTTTATCTGGCTTAGCTCCCATTTTGTTTCTGTCTAATGCATGAAACGATTAATTCTGCTGTCCTTATTAACGAATGTGTGTTATAGCAACTTTTACTTTGCGAATGCGTCGTAATTAGGTTTAATGACATTTCTCATCTCATTCTTACCCGACATGCGTTTCGTTAAACGAACTGTGGAACAGTGATTTTAAAACAAGCAAATAATTTTACATTTGAATAAAATGTTCTTTTTTTCTGCAAAACTCGCCATCAGTGCCTCAATAAGCATTACGTAACCCGTCCAGGTGTATAGATTTTTTTTTTATTCGTTCTGACGCCTATGGGTTGTGATGTTGGTGTTTATTGTTCGTAGAATACACAGGGCCGCGGTAAAAGGACCGTGGGCCGTGTGTTTTTTAAGTCAAGGTGAGTAAACATAAGCGAATGTAAAAGGACTGTTCATGTACGTCCTCGTATTTTATTTTAAAATGATCATACAGGGTGACCAAATGTAATCGTTCAAAAATTACAGTTAATTACATAAATGGTTTTAATGGTTAGAAATGGCCACGGTGGTCTAGCGGTTAGAACGCTGGCCTTGTAATCCTGGGGTCTCGGGTGCCCGAATTTATAACTTGTGTTGGGCAAGGCCGTGGTCTAGGCAACACGGAGTTTTCCTCCGTGGCATCCCAACAATTACTCCATTCACACACAGAAGAAGGCAATGGCAAACCACTTCTGGATCATCTGCCAAGAACGTATATGAACAGGTCTCAGTCCGAGAAAACGATGGAAGGATCCTGTTCATATGGACCTGTCGTCAGACAGAACACTAATAATAATAATAAAATGGTTAGAATTGTCTATGGATTATACAGAAAGTTTCATATATGATTTGTATTATAAAGCACCTGCCATGTTAAGTTTTTTTTTTAAATTAAATTTATCAGATTATCAAGATTTTAATAAATATTCTGTGTCTGTTATTTAAATTTATCTGATATACCGATAAACTTAAAGTTTGTGCATTCGCCATGTTTGTAATTGTTTACTGATAAGCAGTATTTCATGCAAAATTAGGAAAGGAGATTACAGTTTACGTTCATTTAAAAATTTTATAGTAATGACACAGCCGTTCATTTGTTACATTTGTGAAAATAAAATATAAATTAAATTTTTCTCATCCCTGCCATACTATTTATTTACATTTTAAAAAAAAAATTAACAAACCTCGCCAGATTTTTTTCGATAATGTGCATCGAACTTGCGATGACGTCTAATGGTATAACAATCACATTTTGTGGAAATTTATAGGTTATTTTAAAAGTTTAAAGGGAGACACAGACGGTTCATGTGTTTGTATTTGAGTTTCTAGCGAGATCGTGTTGATTCTGTGTTGTTGTTTTTAAACTCCTTGCGTCATCGTGGACCTACCACGGCGCTAACTTTTAATCGCAGGTTTCCAGCGACATAATAAAGAGATACGGGAAAGTAATTATGTCGGAATTTTTAATTCATACATTCCTCTTCATCTGTAACAGGATTACCATATTCTGAGCGCGACAGATACTGAAGTACGTTGAGTAAGTTTTTGAGGGAGGTTTGGATGCGATTTCAGGGTTGGCTGACTTTATGCAAGAGAGTAAGGGGGGAAGAGGCTAGCTGCTACCTTACTTCTGAGATCGGTAAATACGGTCAGGATTTAGTGCGTGCCACCAAGAAATGTTGCAAAAAGTTTTTAAAGCCATCCGTATCTCTTCATGGTGTCTTCCATATTTTTCTTGAAGTTGCGAGTTACCGGGGGAGCCCTTGCAGATCAAGCCAGATTATTTTAATGAACGGTGTACGTTACCATGACAAGGCATTGCTTTTAGAATGTCATCACGGGCAAGAACCTCAATGTAAGACTTGAGGTTCTCACAGCGGTGAGTTTGAAGATATCCGTCTTCTGGGTTATTGCGCTGTGTAGTCTGGTCGATGTTTACCAACGTTTCAGAGGTCATACTGCCTCCATCATCAGAGTATGAAGATATCCGTCTTCTGGGTTATTGCGCTGTGTAGTCTGGTCGATGTTAACCGGAAATCTTCATACTCACCGCTGTGAAAACTTCAAATCTCGTCCTGATGATGGAGGTAGTATGACCTCCGAAACGTTGGTTAACATCGACCAGACTACACAGCGCAACAGCCCAGAAGACAGAAATCTTCTAACCTCAATGTAGTCTTTTCTTCCGATGCGGAGTATTGTGTCCTGCCTCGGCTTCTGTTGAGCAAAGTGTTAACCATCTTCATATGTCACCTGATTCAACATGTAATAACAGGGTGTATTTATGTGGTTCGTATGATCGTTAGTAAAAAAAATAAAGATTATATCCCTAAAAAGAAATGACTAAGTAGAAATGTGGGGTCCTCTGGAGCTCAATTTTTTGTAACTGAAGACGAAAGGAGAATCCAATTTTCGAATCCTCGTAGTTCGATAATTTTAGACGACGGGCATTTTAAACCAGAACAGTTTTACGTACTGTTAACCAACTGATGTTGCCAAAATCTTCGTGTGTTATTTGCTGTAGGAAGAATTTTTTTAATATTATCGAGTTGAGCTACGAGTTTTAAATAATAAGCAGTGCGTTTCCGTAGTTTTTCTGCTCTCCAGCAGAGCGAAACTTTATTTCCTTCGCTAGAATAAAATGTATATCGATACTACATTACTCTGTACTTATTACATTTAAATGTTTAGTTTCGTGTGTATTTGTGAGATTATTTGAGATTTGAATATCCAGGACATGCAGTTCTTATGACGAAGACAATAAATGGATGCAGAATTTTCATGGGAAAACCATATGGAAGACTGAAAATGGGATGGAAAAGTCATACGGATGTTTGGGTGATGGTTTTGAGAAGACTGGAGGCGAATGGAACTGGTTCAGTGTCGTGTCTAGTGGGGGAAAATTTGGTATCAGTGGTTCGTCGGTTCTGCTACGAGACAGTTGTCATAAAATTTGCCGTTCTAGAATGGTTTAGTCGTTGGTTAATGAATGAAGTGTAAAAAAAACTTCTGCTGGGACATCGCCTTTCGTCTGTTTTCTGTATTTGTTAAATTCAGCTTTGCCTAAATTTTGTGGCGTTTATGTAATACTTAGTCACACAAAATGTATAACCCGCTGTTCTATTCGTTAACACTCTTATTTCACATTTAACCTGTGGATTTTAGGTTCGTTATACGAACTCCGTTCAGGCATTTCGGACTTCCGTCGAACCATATCTGACGATCATTCATGGAAATCTTGCGTATGGTGTCGTTAATATAGTAACTAATTGTAATGATGAATTTGGGCTACACGTAGTATTTGATTACGTTAATTAATATTTATTTTAATTTCGTTAAATGAGCTTTTACGTGAAACCAGAAAATTTGGTGCCTTAATGAGACGAACATTTATGCCAGGAACATATCTGGGGAAAGGTTGAAAGAAGCATTCCACAAATGTTATAAGATTTTGTTGTAGGATGTAGAAAGTTTTTTTTTTTTTTTTTGGAGGGGGGGACGATGTTGCATGCAAATTTCGACTCTCACATTCGACATTCACTTGTTTCAAGAGTCGTGGGCGCGGCAAGGGTGATGATCCAGTGGTTTGGTACTGGACAGAGGCCGCGTGACATTTCGCATGCAAAGAGGATCATTCACAGACGCTCTTTGTAAATGTTCTTGCTGTGCGCCGCGTCTCCATATTGCCACCAAAAAATATGACACTCTCTACTCAAAATCTTTACTTTTAAATATTTTTCTTAGTATGTCAATATTTAGCCTAATGAAGCCTTAATAAAGAATTAGGGCTTACAGTAAATTAGAAATTGATTTGCCATTGTAATTTTAAATTGTCATTTGATGTTGGAATAATATATATATATATATATATATATATATATATACACTTGTAAAAAGGTGTTGTTTTTTTGAATGAGGGCTTTGTTATCAACCAAACCTATGATTCTTTGATGGTTATTTCTGACTGATGCTAATTTAAGAAGAAGTCTTGTTTCTTGAAGATTTATGTTGTAATTTTATGGGCTAAAGAATACGGAAAATTGAACCGTTAATAAATTTAGCCAGAGGATATGCATAATCCGTATGATATAGCCCCAAAGGATTTTAGTGTTTCAGCGATAGGGAATTTATTTTTAAAATATAATAACATTTTGTAACCAAATATGTTAAAGTGAAAGTATTTTTCTGGAATTGGTTTCATATGCCTTTCTTCCTCGCAGTTAATTATCTCAGGATTTATGGCCGTCATCACAGATCTCATACAATGGGAGAGTGTTGTTTGTTAGAAACATTAGGAAATAAACTTTCAAAATATCCTGTTTGGAGTGAAAACAAAAACCATTCACCTCTTAGGAAAATAAGATCTCCAAAATAATTCTTGTATTATATTAATGTTTTAAAACAGCCTGAGTTGCGACAGCGAATGTGTACACCAGAAGTATACTGATCGACTTCCGGGATCGATTGTCACGACTGATAATCGTAAGATTTTCTCGACAGTGTCGAGATATTGTTACTATGTGAGTCAATTACAAAGCCAGCATTATCCACCTCGATAGTTGAAGAAATTGTTTCAGATGATTCTATAATAGTTATAGGATATATTATTTCCTTTCGATACATCATTGAACATGGTTGTACGGTTTACTGAGTTATCGCTGAGTGACCTGTGAATCCAATTTCTGACGCGTATTAAATTAAATTTGACGACATGTTATCGTGAGTAAAAGGTGAGTTGCTCGAGAAGTAGGCGGATGTGTTACCGACTTTTTGCTTATCACAAATCCTACCCGGATTCGAAGTGGAATGCTAAGTGTGTCAGCCTATATTCTGCCCTCAGAAGTTTGCAATTTAATAGGCCTGGAAAGGATGTACATTTTTGAATATATTTTTTATTTTTATTTTGGGCAGTCTTTGTACTTCGTACCAACAAGAACCTTTAATTTGTGTGAACATATCATAAAAAAAAAGGAACATTAATGGTAGATTTTGTAAAGGCAGGGGGTGGTGGATTCTCTCACTGGACAATGGCTTGCGAAGTGATAGCTTGGCCACCGATTCTACCGTCCTATACCTCGTCAACAGCTTGGGTCTAATCCAAGATGACGCAAATAGAAGGGGAATCGTGAAAGGGTGGGATTCTGGACCACATAAAGCAGTCGACACGCGGTCCCCTGCACACTCACTCTTTTTTTTTTTTTTAAACCAGAAATGAGGCTGGATTTCAACCTTTGTGGGTGAAAGGAGTGATCCAGTGATCAAGGAGTGAAAAGAACTTACGGGCTCTTATCTGTTGGAAACTGCTTGTAACAAGTGCATAGATTGCCCCCACTCCTGCGAACCTCTGACTTCGTGAAACACCCATCTCTCGGGGCGACGCTGGTAAGATTCGCCCTTTGTGACGCGTTCCTCTTTACAGCGTCTCCCGTGGCACTTCACAGTTGTGAGTCCCTCGGGAGTTGTTTCGCTGGACAACGGTAATTTTATTGGCATCTGTAACTACATGACGACGTATCGAAAGATAACCTTCCTCCTGAGAAAAAAAAATAGATTACCCCAGTTTTCTGAATTTCTTAATTCGTTTAAAACTCACTGGGATAATTATTCTTTCTCACGATATTGGGTTTTGAATAATTTGAAAATGTTTCCAACGTTGAAATCTCTTTCCATAACTTCTAAACAAGAAAAGTATTTCGGTCCTAATGGTCGTCATTTACTATATTCTTATTACATTGAACCTCAAATCGACAATCACAATGATACGTTTTTGACAGCCGGATTAATTTTTATTATAAATGCAAAGCGACGTTTGGTGTGTCCTGACGAACTTCCACCAATGAAAACCAACGATATCAGTACCTGGGTTAATAAACACACAATATCGCTGTGAATATACAAAAGCTCTCGCCAGGTAGCGTCATGGTATAAGCTGCTCGCGGCCAGATCGTCAGTTGTCTTTTAACGGTCGAGGTGCAAAGATGTCTTTTTCACAGATGCAACGAGTGTTCGTTGTCGAACATAACCTCACTCACATCTCGTTCTTAACTTGCCAGAATGAGTTTAGAGATACATTTCTCGATTCTCGATACTGAACAAATCGACATTGTCTCGTCTGGTGAACCGATTTCGTGACGTAGAAAAACTTTACCGGGTGGAAAGAAACATCGAGCGAATTCATCGCTTATCCTGGCGGACATTACCAACACTTAATATAACACTGTTTTTCTTTTGTTTTTTTATTTCAAGGTCATTTAAGGTTTTGACAAATATAACACGCGTCAAGAATTGGAATGCTTGACTTTTTGAGCGTCCTGTCTTTGAATGTGGTTTATATTTCCCTGAGACTTCGCTGTTTCCACTCAAAATAATCCGTTGGTTGAATTATTACGAACGAACGCTGCCTATAACCACGGACGTGATAATATGAAAGCGACTAGTTCTCATAGTGTGCGTCTAGAGGGGTTGAATCCGTGTCTCCATGGGCTGATCCGTGTTTAGTGCTCTAGGAAGCTGAAGGGAGGATGTTTGTATGTGGGTCGTCCTCTGCTGTGCGCTTCTGTTAGCCTGTTGTTGTTTTGTTTACTTTGCTGCTTATAAGGGACAGAGCTGGTAGGGGTTCTGAGGTGGTTGGAAAACGACCTGTGAGTGCAGGAAGCCAGTTTTGGAAAAGCGAAGCAACTACTACACAACATCGTTGAATCTCGTCGTGTCTGGTATGCCATGGTGAAGGTAGGAATTGTTGTGTGCGAGAATTTTACAGATTTTAAGATAGAAAAATTTTGAGTGAAGGTACGTCAATGTGGTAGCTATTTTTGGTTACGTAAGTGATAGACTGTCATTTACATGCATAATGAGTGTGTCAGACATGTTATTGGTAAAGTTCTACCACAGTGGTATTCAACATTTTTATAGTTCGTGTACCCCCAGATATAATTTCTCTTCAACTTTGTACCCCCAAAGTTGTTGGTGTATAATTCAAGTTATAAATCTAAAATAAATTAAATAAACTACATTACTGATTATTCAGTGTTTATGATAAAATATGTTTTTTTTTTTTAAAATTTCACGTACCCCCTAAGATGTCTTCGCGTACCCCAGGTTGAATATCACTGTTCTACCAGACTACACGGTGCTACAACCCAGAAGACCGCCATCTTCGTGCTACTGCAATATGTGTGCTTATTTCAGTTTGAATATCTTATCAAACATTTATAAAGTTTTGTTTATGTAATTGTCTTGTAAGAGGCCTATAGGATGTTTTGTAATAAGTGTACTGTTTGTTGTATATGAGCGTTGTCTTTAAACTATGGTGGGCGGAGATTATGAGCATTAGGTATGACACGTTTTGTTAAGAGTTTGTTAGGAAAAGCATTTACAACAAACATGCTCGATAAGGAATGGCTGAACAGAGGTTAATTACCCTACCATATTTATAATTTCCTTCAGTTTTGAAGTTCGTTGAATTGGGTTGTATCACTCGTAAGCAACGGGTTGTCGAATGGACTTGTCTCTTTGCATTCTGTCGACATGTCGAATCCATGTGGAACTTATCGAATCCAATTTATATTTTAAAACGACCATCATAAATCCTGTTTCTAGTTAGGTTAATGTGTCTTCCTGTAATTTATATTGCGTGGAAATATAGCCTTGATATTTTTTTTTTCTCTAGAGTTTCATATCATCAACAGAATCTGTCCACACGGACGGACATACGTACAAAACGAAGATATTTTGCTGCTAATTATGAGCTGTATAGAAGGAAGTGATCTTGAACGATTTGCATTGGGAAACTGTTGAAAACCTCTGTCTTCTGGTAGGAGCTTACGGACGTTTCAGAGGTGCTTTCTACCGTCATCATCAGGGCGTTAAGGTTAATGAATTTTAGTTAAGAGACGTGATTATTAGGCTCATCGCCCTGATGATGGAGGCAGCAAGGACCTCTGAAACGTTGGTAATCTTTTACCTATTCACACGGTGGTATATCGCAGAATACAGACGTCTTCAAATATTTAGCTACATCATCTTGAATAATTTTATCGAGAGAGAGAATTCATGTTGTTTGCCAACGAACTCAGCATTAAAACAGTGCTGTGGTTGTACGCTAGGTAGCAGCAGTTCTGTGGGACGGGGTGAAACATTTAGCGTTTCGTGTAAACCAATGATAATCTGAACATCTGCTCTCTCTCGCTTCGGTGCGTTTTACTCTTCTGTGATATTTTCGAAGCAAGTTTTGGAGTGGGTGGAGTGATCGTTGCTGACGAATTAAGATGATAGCTGCCTTGATGAGATCTTCGTCTAATTAAGCATAACGCAAAATTAAGGGTGGGGGGGGGGATGGGAGAACGTGTTCAGTAATTATGCTTGTTTCCTTGTGGCGAAAGGGATGATGGTATTCACGTTGTAACTTCACTGTCTTTGGTTGACTGTGCGACTCTGTGAACAGAGACGAGTATTAATTTACATTTAAAAATAAGTGAATTTAATGATAAGCCTGCATTTCTGAATGATCGTGTGTGGTTCTTTTGGGTTTATGAATAGAATTTTTGACTGTTTTTAAGTGTTTTATACGTTGACTGAATGTCTGTGTGTCTTTGTAGGAGCAGGCGGAGATACGGCACAGTTCTAATCGAGGTGTTGGGCTAATCACTGTCAGTTGTAGTTATGACTACAGACTGTAGATTTGCTGTTAGTGCCGAATCCTTACTTGAGAAACGGGGAACGATCCTGTTCGCGATACGATCTTGTGATCTTATTTCCCATCTGCAGCTGTTGCAACTTATAAGGGAAACGCGGTACTTGGCTGTAAGTACGATGTTAAGAGGATGGATTGGCTTTTTAAACGTGTTTCGCGTTATCGTATTGTTTTGTTTCAGACAATGATTTTGTTACCGATTAATAATTTTTTCACGAAAATATTATATTGCTCTCCTTCGTGTTGTATAAAAAGTGGTCTTGATACATTTTCCACGAGAATTATGGAGACTCTGATTTTATATTGGTAAACAATGTATTAGACTAAACAGCTCCAGGACTGTTTTGAGGAGGTGGTAATATTTTTACGGGAAAGAGTAATGTGTAGGATAGAATCTTGGGGGGGGGGAGGGGGGGTGTCCTCCTGTAAGGGGACCACACATGAGAACAGGGAGGTCAGTGGTAGATGGATAGATCTGGCTCAGGTTTGTATCCAGAGACGAGTTTGGGTATTAGCGTTGTTATACCCTGGGGTAGACGACATATTTAGACTTTTTAGAACTATAATCTTGAGGGTAAGGAGAACAAGGCGAATAGTAGCTGAAAGGAGATGTTAATGAATGTGATATGTCAGTCGGATGGTACGAATTGTAAGAATAAATTGGCTTGGTATGAAATGTGATAGGTGGAGACCAGCAGACAAAGTATTTGAAAGTAACTTATTATCTGTATGAGGTTTTTTTTTAAAAGGTGGTTTGTACTGTATGGAAAAATGCAATGAGCAAAATCTATAATTGCTATTGTACTTAATAGGACTTGGTGATTTTGGTTTAATGATATTTAAAATTCTTTCCGTTGTTGGTTGTGAATCTGGAACAGAGTCTGCTATGTTAATGAAGTTAAGTGAAAATTTGAAGGTGGTATGATAACGTAAACCTATATAAGACAGCCACACGGACCCCGCCTTAATATAATAGTTTATCAGAGGCTTTATGTCACTATATTCTGACACGAAACCGTTAATTGAAACACAGCAGTCTTGAATATTCATAGGAGAATACTCGTATATTCACTGTAACCGTTCCATTACGTGTCTGTGGCTCCAATCCCAAATGTACAATTATATGTCATTAAACATATTTTAACACTCAGGCTTGTACAAAGCAGTGCAGTTGTGAGACTGTGGCACTTAACTTAAGTTCCTTTAACGTTACTTTCAGAGAGAGAATACTAGGAATTTCAATACACAATGAACAAGTCAATGATTGCTTTAATAAAAAGGCGAAGGTATTCTGTTACACGCCACTTAGGCGCACAGGGGAGGAGTTATAGCTCCTACTTATTCTCGACCTCGGTACTAGATGGGGATGAGTGGTCAGCGTCACGCTCCGGCCGCGTTTTACCACCGGGAAAGATCCCCGGTAACCCCTGTGGTCCAGCACGTGGTCAGTGAGTCTGAAGCTGATATTGGAAAATTTGAAAAAAAAGATATAAATGACCAGGTATTATTGAATTATGTTCTGTGATCTACAAAATAAATATTTGTATTTGTAATAAATAATAATTGTCAGAGCAGTGTAATGATTCTTAGTGTAAAAAAAGTAAAGTTTGCCCCACTATACGCCAAGTAGGCGTTTGGGGGGAGTGGAGGTATAGCTCCTCTCTTTCTTGACCTCGGCACTAGATGGGGGTGAGTGGTCAGCATCACGCCCCGGCCGGCTTTACCCCCGGGAAAGGACCCCGGTACCCATTGTAGAGGAGGCTGGGTGGGCCCCAGAGCCGGTCTGGACGCAGAGGCTAGAGGAAAAATCCTCTGCCCCCCGTCGGGGATCGAACCCCGGTCGTCCAGCCCGTAGCTAGTCACTATACTGACTGAGCTATCCCGGCTCATAATGATTCTTAGTGTACCTGTTCGTATTAAAAAAAACTGACAAGTAATTATGGAGATTATTACTGTTATCAACTACATACAAAATTGTATCCGACATTATGGTGTCAAGGTTAACTCGTGTGTAGTTGAAATTATTGGGATCTTCAGTGTTGAGTTCGATATAATAGATCAGTTACAGATCACGTGATCTACATTCTTAGAGTCTTTATCAAATCACTGTTAAATGATTTGTTTCTGCGTAATCGTAGTATGGAATACGTCTTATATATATATATATATATATATATTTTTAATTTTATGAATCTTTTTGTAAATAACGTCTTCAAATTCTTCACATTAAAAGGATCTAACTTCTGAGATATTATTAATTTGTGAGCGTCAATGGAATTTTAGTTTGTAGATGAATTTTATTTATGGATCTCGAAGGAATATGGACACTCAGGATTACCAACATTTGAGTGTACCGAAAGAAATACCAACAGATCAGGTTGAGAGTAAGACTCACTGACGGATTTTGCAAAAACAAACATTTTTTTTTCCAATCCAGTTCACGTTTGTCGCCATGTCATTACGAAAAGTTAGTAAACTAGGGGACTCGAAGTTATAATAAACCACATTCAGTTATGGTTGATGTAATTTATGATCTCACACATTTTCACACTTACGCAGAAAGATCACGTCTCCTCCTTTGTGATACTTTCTTGTAAGAAAGGTGATGACGTGGCGATTCTTCTCCGTGGTTGCTTCAGGGGTTAGATTTGGTGATGTGACATAATCCTCGCTGCTATGCTGATCACGGACTGATGTCCAGCTCTGTCTCTCTCTCTCTAGGGTCAGATCGACGAGGATTGATTTGACTATCGTACGCACGACAGCAGCGCCCTTGTTTCTGTAAACAACCGCCTCCAAGTTCTCAATTTGAACATTACGGAAGTGAATTTAAAGGGTTGGGGGGGGGGGGGACCGAGATAGCGAAAGTTAGTGGGGGTGGGGACGGTTGAAAAAGGAGATGAGAATGGTAAACAAGATTGTCGGCACCCTGTCGCAAAGGATGAATGCGTTCATCAACCAAGCAGCCAAATAGACACACACACACCCCCCCGCCCCCAAATCCCCTCGCCGACTTCAACACTTTTGTTTGTCCAGTCCGAACTTTTTTGGGACTTGAAATTCTGGACGATCACTACTCTTATTTCCCTTATGCATGGCGTTCTTTATATCAGCCATTGGAACGTAACGTACTACTGGAAAAACTTCCTTTAACCCGAGGTATGAATGTGACTTGAAATGAGATGTAATTCGGGTAGAAGAGGGAATTCGACTTGAAGAATGCAAAGTTACAGCCACCTCGCTACTTCTTTGGCTTCTCTCTCTCTTTCTCTGTCTCTCTCTTCATCTCTTTTGTCGGCTGCGAGCAGCAAATGAGTAGAATAAGAGAAGCGAATGGTAGAAACACTTTGATCGGGAAACGAGATTCGGTACGGTCCACGTGCATCATCCTTAATGCCAGCGGCGAGAAGAGTTGAAACCGATTGGCTTCAGAAGATGATACCCGGCGGCCATGTTGCCTATTCCTGCGCTGTTAGTGCTGTTAATTTAATTACGTATTTAAATAAATCATTATTGTAACTGGAGCGTTATTTAACGTGGGAAGGGCGGGGGGGATTTGCGGTTTTCGGACTGATTTCCACCAAACCGTACCCTTGATGTAAACTCTCTGAAGTCGAAGCTCGTATAAATAATATTTAATAATTAAGTCCGTACCGCGAAGAAAACACAACTCTTCACCATTACAAAGATCGACTGGTTAAGCTTTTGAAGTCAAAGCTCGTCTAAATATTACGTATTTAAAGAATCCAGTCCGTACCGCGAAGAAAACACAACTCTTCACCATTACAAAGATCGACTGGTTAAGCTTTTGAAGTCAAAGCTCGTCTAAATATTACGTATTTAAAGAATCCAGTCCGTACCGCGAAGAAAACACAACTCTTCACCATTACAAAGATCGACTGGTTAAGCTTTTGAAGTCAAAGCTCGTCTAAATATTACGTATTTAAAGAATCCAGTCCGTACCGCGAAGAAAACACAACTCTTCACCATTACAAAGATCGACTGGTTAAGCTTTTGAAGTCAAAGCTCGTCTAAATATTACGTATTTAAAGAATCCAGTTCGTACCGCGAAGTAAACACAACTCTTCACCATCACAAAGATCGACTGGTTAACCTTTTGAAGTCAAAGCTCGTCTAAATATTACGTATTTAAGAATCCAGTCCGTACCGCGAAGAAAACACAACTCTTCACCATTACAAAGATCGACTGGTTAAGCTTTTGAAGTCAAAGCTCGTCTAAATATTACGTATTTAAGAATCCAGTCCGTACCGCGAAGAAAACACAACTCTTCACCATTACAAAGATCGACTGGTTAAGCTTTTGAAGTCAAAGCTCGTCTAAATATTACGTATTTAAGAATCCAGTCCGTACCGCGAAGAAAACACAACTCTTCACCATTACAAAGATCGACTGGTTAAGCTTTTGAAGTCAAAGCTCGTCTAAATATTACGTATTTAAAGAATCCAGTTCGTACCGCGAAGAAAACACAACTCTTCACCATTACAAAGATTTACAGGTTGACGCTGTTTAAGGAATTAATCGCTGTTTACAGTGAGAATCACGCGAAATACATAAATGTGACGTAGTAATTGTGTTAATCTTTTACCCCATCACATGTAAAATAAAACCATAGTCGGTCTTCTTCAGACATTTCATTTTAAGGGTTTTTGTAGTTCCACATAAAAAAAGAAAAGACAAGTGTAACATTTTTACTGTCTTAATTAAATGTTAATTACTGTTTAAATGTTTTGTGATTCATTCCCCTTATAATTTTGTGATTTTTTGACGGCGTAATGTTTTAAATCTAGAATCTACTCGGCCTGTTTATAACTTCCTGCGATACATGTCTAATTTATTGTCAGAAATTGGCTGGAATATTAAAATAAATTTGACAATAACATTTCAAGAACACGTTAATTATTATGGACATAAGACGTCTCTTTGGCTAGCACGAATTAACATAAGTAAAACCTTTACCAAAATTTAAGTTTCCTCCGTATTATAGAATGAAGTTACACAGGTTTGAAACTTGTGAATTAGTAAAATTCCTTTTGGTAATTTAAGTTAAGCCCTATATTAAGAACAAAAATACACGTTTAGAATGTTTATTCAAATTACATTTTGACACACGTGTTCATTAGCCACGGTGGTCTAGCGGTTAGAACGCTGGCCTTGTAATCCTGGGGTCTCGGGTTCGATTCCCGGCGGTGCCCGAATTTAAAACTTGTGTTGGGCAAGGCCGTGGTCTAGGCAACACGGAGTTTTCCTCCGTGGCATCCCAACAATTACTCCATTCACACACAGAAGAAGGCAATGGCAAACCACTTCTGGATCATCTGCCAAGAACGTATATGAACAGGTCCCAGTTCGAGAAAAGGATGGAAGGATCCTGTTCATATGGACCTGTCGTCAGACAGAACACTAAAATAAATAAAATAACACGTGTTCACCTGCCCTCACTACACGTGTTCCATCGAATTAATGAACAAATAATGACTAAAAAGTGTTTTAAGTTTAAATCCATCGCAGACAAAGTTAATAAGTTGATGTTTGAATTTCTGAAAGTCATTCATTTTTAATAACGAGCGTCCCATAGTCCATTCGCGGTTAGTGACGTAGAATTGCGAATTGATTATCTTGACACGTGATCATGTGCGAGCCAAATTATGGATGGCATTCCAGAAGGCGTGAGGTTTCAGTAAACCCACCTCTACATATTATTCTTGTGAAGGCAGGTGCAGTGGCTCTATGTTAAATATAGCTCCCTCTCATATACAACGAATAGTGTGTGTAAACAACATATTGGCTGCTTCGCCCGTCGCTACTTGGCTCACGTGCACTCGGATGGATCGACGGCTAATCCACCTTGTAGCTCTTACAGATGATTTTGAGTTTTAAAGATCCAAAGAATTTGTAGAACTCGAAAATATATTATGAGCTCTTTGACGACCGAGATAACTGAAGTTGTCAAATGAGGTTAACTGATAGGTTAGAGTTAAAAATGTCGGCTAGTTAATGGTCTATGTTTCAGTGAACTTTTTATAATTTATTTTTTCACACGCGTATGGGTCATTGAGCCCTGCGTACACTTAATTTACGAGCGTCTAAATATCGTCGAATTGTTACTGTAGAGTCCTAAGTAAAGTAACTGGGTTCGGGGTCTCTGGGTAATTTTTAGAACTCATTGACAAAATAACTGAGAGTTTAGAACAGCGAACTTAATATAACTTATGCTTTAACTCATTCATGCACGTCAAACCATTCAGTGACTTAGTCACAGATCTGAAAATGTCACTGATGTTCACAGATCATCGAAGAATAGAATTTTTAGTGTTTAAAATCCGAATATGAAAATTTAAATTACCGAAACGTCCAAATGCGGTTAAATGGTTGATAATTTAAAAAAATCGCATAGATTCTCAGTAATTTATGGAAATGGTAACGAAAGAGCTGCTTTGAAGAGTCCATAGCCAACTTAAATGAGAACTTAAATATATTCAATTCTTTGAAACCGGATGAAACTATCTCTGAAACGTAGGTAAACGTCTATCAGTGTATCTTCGTGCGCGCTGTAGTGACATCCTGGAGTTTTGCCTTATGACATTTTGTTTACGGACTGTTTTAGTCATAAACAGTTTTAAATTTAGATAAGTACTGGCCTGTGTATAATTCCAGAGACCATAAAACCGAAATTGTATGATTTGAGGTTTTGAGGGCGGTGAGTCTGAAGATGGCTGCCTTTTGGGTTGTTGCACCGTGTAGTCTGGTAGACGTTTACCGACGTTTCGGAGGTCCTTGCCATCTTAAACTTTGTTGTACACAAGTGTTAACCAAAGTACCCGATTTTTGGTCTATAAAAATTGTTAAAATGTTAGAATTAGGTTAACCGAAGTCTATGAAACTGGCTAAAAGTTAATTTCTTTTCTAAGTAGGTCCATGTCTCAGACGGCCTTTGAAGTAGGGTTTTGTCTGTGAGGAGGGGGCTCTCACACCAGACTGCGAGACCTTAGGGATGTGGAGAGAAATGGAGCAGGAAGATGAGGGTCTTGTTAGGGTCTGTTTATAGTGACAAGAATTGTTTGTTCACCTGGTGCATAATGCGCTCCAGCTGCACCGAGGTTCGTATTCTCTGTCTGTATTTCCCACTGGAGGAGATGGCAGTTGAAGGAGGGGGATTATTTCGAAAGTGAAGATGATTTGACTTCTTTCTGGGTTCATTTCTTATTATTATTCTGGAGAAACTGAGTAAAATCTCGGCAGTATTAGTCATAAGTACTATGAGAATAACTCAGATTTTGACTGTATAAAGGTTATTTTTTTCGGGAACGAGATTTACGTGATTTTCTTCAGGATGATGGGATAAGTTTTTGATTGTTTTTAAACAGATCATATTCTTTTCCTTCTTGCTCTCTTCATGGGACTTGTCATTCATAAACATCATTTCATGTCTTATTTGAAGTAAATGTAATTGGCGAAGACCTAGCTGGAACAAAATTAGATAACTTCGGAATTTGTGATAATTATGAAAGTAATAGACATGAAGTATTTTCAAAATATATAATATAATTCAGGTCTATACACAAACTTTATTTACAGATGTTAAATTTTAAATTTTAACATCTGTAAATAAAGTTTGTGTATAGACCTGAATTATATTATATATTTTGATTATAAAACACAAACATGACGCATTTAAACCTTAAAAATGAAGTATTTTATTTGTTTTATAAATTTTTTGAAAGGAAACAAACGAAAGTAACCATCACCCAGGTCAAAATACGAAATTAGTTTTCGTATTCCACAGCGATAGTTGAAAAGAAATATTTTCTTTATAATATGATTTCTTGTAGTTATATATATGTTAACCTTAACTGTCTTCTGGGTTGTTGCGCTGTGTAGTCTGGTCGATGTTAACCAACGTTTCAGAGGTCATACTGCCTCCGTCATCAGAGTATGAAGATTTCTGTCTTCTGGGTTGTTGCGCTGTGTAGTCTGGTCGATGTTAACCAACGTTTCAGAGGTCATACTGCCTCCGTCATCAGAGTATGAAGATTTCTGTCTTCTGGGTTGTTGCGCTGTGTAGTCTGGTCGATGTTAACCAACGTTTCAGAGGTCATACTGCCTCCGTCATCAGAGTATGAAGATTTCTGTCTTCTGGGTTGTTGCGCTGTGTAGTCTGGTCGATGTTAACCAATATTTCTGAGGTCATACTGCCTCCGTCATCAGGGCGATTCAGACTACACAGCGCAATAACCCAGAAGACGGATATCTTCAGACTCACCGCTGTGAGAACCTCAAGTCTTACATTTCTTTGTTTCATCTCGTTCCTTACACACGTCCAAAACTCAAGACTATCATCAAAACATGCATATGAGTAATACAAAAGTATAAATGGTCACAAGGCGATAAATACAAGCATCAGAAGTCATGACACGCTCGAATTGAAAGACGTCACGTGTGTAATTGACTGTAACCTACGGTAAAAGGCATGCGTCTGATGATGCTACATTTTGCACACATGGGGCGTTCTATTTCTTACGTGTCAGCATCACTAAACCAAACAACAGCCTCTGCTTGTGCATAATACCCAGACAATGTGCTTCCTTCATATAATATCAAGGGATTAGATCACGCATGTCCGACAACCCACTCTTCCGCGGGCTACCAGTTTTAAAACGGAAACAAATTGTTCAGTCAAGCAGACCGTTCAAAATGTCTGACATGCAGATTATATAAAGTACATTTTGCTCTAGGCATTCCAGTCTTTGGACTATACGTTATTTATTAATTTCTTCAAAACTTTGAACCACAGCGGTAATTTTATGTACCACGTGCTTTAACGGTCAGTAAATTCTGTAATTTGTACTTTGGTTTTTCGTATGATTCTCTAGAGAAACAGGGAGCATTAACCAACTGATCGTTGCCATGGAAATGCGTCGTGTTTTCTTTGAGGTACGGGCCGAATGTTTACGTAATTTATACGAGTGAAAGTGATCGGACGAAGATCGATTTATTTGAGGTATCTTGTTAATGACTCGGTTAGCCTATGTCAGGGTGGTCCAACATTTTTCCTAGCTTGGGCCAGAAAAGTTTTCCTGTTGGACTCACGGACCAAGCAACCTGTATTGTCGTCACTATTTTTGCATTGACGTTATATTTAATAATACTTATTTAGAAATGACAAATTACCATTGCATATGCTGAAATATAAATTTTATTTAAATGTGCGCAAAATACTGTAGAGTTGTATATTATTTTAAAATTTGCTCCTTCAACAGCTTGTATTCTGATACAATAACAATTTGTACGTCTTATGCTTTTAAAGTCAGTGGCTTTAGTGAGAGCGCTGAGCAGAATGTTATTTTATCAGTGACGGAATGTAAATTTCGAGAGAAAAAAAATGGGTTTTTTACTAGCTAGTAACAAATTGACAGATACTTTCGCGGGCCGGATTACAAGTGGTCGCGGGCCGCCAGTTGAACCACGCAGGCCTGTGTCATCAGAACAGTAGAAGTAGCCGACTGGATTATGTTTGTTTCATGGTATGATGACGAGTTAAGATCCGAAGGACACTGGTTTAAGATCGCGCATGTGTACTACTCTGTTTCTCCTCGAGTGGACAAAACCATTGTGTTTGTAACTAAACACAAAGTGGAGAGTGTCTGGTTTCATATAATGCACAGAGTTAAATATTCTTTTAGCTCAAACAAATGCTCCGAGATTCTTGGAAGCGGTTAGCAAACATATTCATGGCCACAAATAAAAAGGACGGCTCTGCGTCGTACTGAATGTCATTTATCGTTTGCTTTCAGGCGGTACTGGGTTCGAATCTCGGCAAATACCTTATCCGAAAACATTTAAATAGACGCTACATTTATTCAGTTGATACAGCGTTGTGAAATGATATACGCAACAGTAAGAAGTGCTTCATTCCCTTAACATTATAGTATCCGCCACGAAATTTATGTTTCAAGGTCATCGATGGACGTTACTGCTGAACGGGTATTTCACTCAGTACAGATCTGCGCAGGCGCAAAGCCGCTCTAATACACGATACAGAAACATCGGCTGACTCTCACTTTTGCATTTTTTTTTTTTTTTAGTATTTTCGTGTATTTTTCGAAAATCCTGTCACTGGTAACACAATCATCACCTACTCTCTCTATAAGTGATCAGTATTGATCCAGTTCTCCTCGGATACGTTAGTACTTCTGAATACCTTCAAGACATATCTACGCTCTTCCTCAGTATGTTCATTTTTACAGTTTACCTTCCATTTTTATTTATATTTTTACCTTATTACATTTTGTCTTCTATACTCGTTCTTTCAAGTTCAGTAATAATTAAAAATATTTTAAATTATTTACGTTACAGGCCAATGTTGAACCACTATCACTTCAAAATATACCCTCACTCCAATGAATTTGTTAGTAAACATCATCAGAAGTTACACAACAACAGTAATTAAGTTTTAGTTTATAAGATTATAATTTTTAACTTTTAACTTTACACCTGAAGATGTTTCAGTGTAACCGAAACATGTAGTAAAAAGTTGTACCAAATATGTAAATGATATTTTAATATCTTATGTATAAATTTTATTTATATACAATTGTGATTAGACGGGAAAAAAACCACGAATAATTAAATCATATTATCAAATATTTTGCACACTGCTCCAATAGTAGGAATTTTTTTTAGTGAGAGTCAATGTTTTTAGGACAGCATTCGACATGACGTCATGGTTTCAAGATCGAGACAGTTATCCGTTTAAACATATAATACCGCGATGCTGGGTTTGCTACTGCGCAAGTTCTGAGCTGTCTTCACTCGGCTATTCGTCATGCAACGTTATACGACCCTGGATGGGATCGTAAGTGTTTTGTTTCGTCATTTATATTTTTTATAGCGTTTTGGAGATAATTACTACATCTCTGGGCCCTTGTGATCCTCAAACTTCCGTTCCTTTGACAGTGCATTTACGTCTTGAAGATCGCTAGGCTGTTCTTACCGCCCTGTTGTCTTTGAAAGATTTGTTGTTGTATATTTCTGCTGAGTAAGAATGGTCTGATACGCATATCACGTGGCCTATCGTCCTGTGTCAGCGGAATTTAGCTGATTCATGTCAATTGCACGCTGCACCTGATGCAATTTCATCTCGTGATTAACACCGGGCGAGCCAGAGGCCTGTCTGTGACTTGTCGTCGGATTAAGTGCTGATCGTTTTAATATTATAATTCGTATTGAATCACATTATAATGTTTTCATTCGAAACTTTTGATACAAGGTTAATTTTTTTTTAATTTTATTTTAATTGTCACAATTTGCAAATGTGAACTTCAGTATTTAGTGTTCCTCCGCGCGACATATTTTGCATTGAATTTCGCGGTCTCGTTGCTAGAAATATAGACGTTCTTCTGTTACTTGTGTATTGAATGAGAAGAACACCAGGCTTCAAAATACGTGGAGGTTTACTGAAGGAAAATACATTTGTGGGCCAAATTGTACTCATATGAATTTTTATCAGCAGAAAACTGGAACGACAAATCTAAGTAGTAGTTACCAGAACTTCAGGCGTGTCTGGAGGAAACTTCCCAAGTTCGATCAAACAGAATTGAAGCTTTTATTCAGTCCCTCCAGAAAACGTGGAGGCAATGCCTTCAAATAAGTAACGCCTGGTGTTTTCTTCGCGGTACGGACTGAATTCTTAAATTTTATTTATAAGATGTTTGACCTCAGGGCGTTAATGACGAGTCTCAGTAAAGTAAGAATTTGTTTATATGCTTAATTAAATGTCTGCTTACGAAACTGTCCTAACGCCGACATCTCTTATAGACTTATGTCATTATTTTTTTTAAACTTCTGGAAAAGGAATGTCCGGACGTGAAAAACTTGTTTGGGTTAGGTTCCTCAGAGTATATAAAAGAATGGGTGTGTTTGATTGGAACGATTAGGTTTTAAGGAGCTGCTGTTATTCGTTAAGGAAGGCCGATTTCGATCTTAGATACAATCACAACTTATTTTTCCTACACTGTACGTCATCACTTTTTTTTAAATTCGTTGCCATTTACAGGGACGGTGTGATTTATAAATATCACGTAAATTTTTTACGAGACAATCATTGCAAATACAGAATCCCTGAGTTTAGATATTTTTTTATTGTTTTTTGTGTAAAGGCCGATGTATACGGTTAAGGAGACTGACTTTGCTTTGGGATTTGGAAGTCTGTTTGGGGCCTCCAACACGCCCGTGTTCAACAAAAGGTCACCACTGTTGGTTCGGTGTCACCAAAATGCCAAGCCTGACTACATGTAGGCAGCTCAAAGTTCACTGTGGCAGTAAAAAGTAGGCATACATTTCCCAGGTACTCACAAGAACAACAGAAGCGACATTCAGTCACCGTTAATCACGTTCTGCGTCACAGCAGATCCCAGATTCCTCTTCGGACGGTCGGAGCAGGCAAGGCCTTCAAGAGATACAGCAGTGATTTTCGTTTGCAAATAGAATTGCGTCGTAAATATAATTACCGGATTTTTTATATCATCCAGTAGATAACAAATTCTTCTGTACTTTGAAGCGTTTTTGTTGTAATCCGTAAAATATTGACTCTTAAGGGTGTACGTACGTTTAGTCGACCCGCGAGGTTTGTCCAAATTCGAATTCTGTCCCAGAACTTACTTTTATAGAAATTTATGTTTAATATGTAGGTTTATGTTATGTTTGCCCTTATTCAACTTTACCTTGGTTTTAAATTTTGGAAAATGTCTTCGAGTGCCTACTCGGTATTTCGCAGACATTTCTTTGTTCATTTTCAAACTCTTCGGTTAGAAATGGTTCTTCAGATAGATACGTAACAGATATTTTATTGTCAGCAAAGGAATTTCGTATATCGAAAAAACAATAATTGTTTCTCTCGGTCATATTTTGTAATAATTTTGATTATTTACAATTTGTTAGATATTAATTGTATCTATTATAAAGTACGTACACATTTGTGTCACTTCATACTCACGAGTTTAACATGACCGCTGAAATTACTTTTATGAATCAGATTATGTATGTTGGCTTGTTGTTTTGTTTGTTTGTTTTGATTGCTTATTCTCTCTTTATGTTTTGTAATTGGTCTTTAATTCAGCACGTAAATAAATAATGAATTGAACTGAATTATAACTGGATTAACCTAAGCTGCTAAGAAAATTCAGCTACAAAGCGTATTTTGATTGGTAGGTTTAAAATTATATTTTGTGTGTGTAAACACAGTAAAAATGTATGAACTGGAAATTATCATAATCTTCATTTGGAGGTGGCATTTTACCCAAATCGGATGGATACGAGGTGCGATCGGAAAGTTTCAAGACTGCGCCTATAAAAGAAATCGCAGGAGGGTCGGTGTAATGCACTACCAAAACGCCCGTAACTAAGAAACAAATGCTAATTCGATGATGCCGGCTGGCACACTGATTCACTATGAATGTAGGCCGCACCCCCTAGCGGCAGAAGCTCGTACTACATCCCTCTATTGACACAGTCTGGAAACTTTCCGATCGCACCTCGTACATTTTCCATACTATTAATTTTAAAGAAGTCTCACGAACTAAACTTTTAACGAGTGGTGAACTCTCGTTAGTCTTTTGATGTTAACGTGCTTAATCTACGAGGCCTATGTTATATATTTGTAGCAGTTTCCTTGAATTACGTAACATGGAACTTGATTTATGTTTCGTATTAGAAATGTTAAATCAGGAGACATCACTCGGTTGAGAATATTTAGGGTAATGCGGGATGTCGCATTGGAAGTTGATGGTTCAGACCCTGAAGATGACCTTGAGTAGAAGTAACTGACTAACTATGCACACAGTATACATCATCTTTCTTCCACACGACATATTTCTTCTTGAAAGGCAAATAGTCCCTCAGCTGGTCAATAAATTCTTCGTTATTTGTATTAACGAGAATGCTCGCTGCCCCTATTTACACTTGCCAGATGAACACAGTCCACACTTTCATATCTTATCTCTTAAATATTTATTAATATTATCATAATCATCTTGCATGTGGTCACTTTTATTCAGGTATTTGAATCGAAACTTCGTATGCATCTTTTATTTCTCCAATGTTTGATGCATGTCAGAATATATTTCATAATATTTTATTCAGTCGCCATACTAATATCTGGTAAAGAATACAAATTATGGTAGACCTCATTATGCAGTGTTCTCCAGCATCCAGTCAGATAATCCGTCTTTATCACTCACTTCTCAAATATTAAACATCATATGTCCTTGCTGCCCTGACGATGGAGACAGCAAGGACCTCCGAAACGTCGGCAATCTTCTACCAGACTACACGGCGCAACAACCCAGAAGACAACCATCTTCATACTCATCGCCCTGACGACGGAGGCAGTATGACCTCTGAAACGTTGGTGGAAATCTACCATATTACACGGCGCAACATCCCAGAAGACAGAAACCTTCATACTCATCGCCCTGACGACGGAGGCAGTATGACCTCTGAAACGTTGGTGGAAATCTACCATATTACACGGCGCAACAACCCAGAAGACAACCATCTTCAGACTCACCGCCATGAAAACATCAAATCCTGATTTGTCCTGAAATCTTCTGTATTTTATAAATCAAGTTTCATGGTTTTGTTTCGTGGTGAGATATTTCGTATTTGTTTTGAGTCTGGGTGTTATTAACGAGTTCCTGGCAGAAGGATGGTTCAAAGGGTGTATCATGTGAACGGCACGCAATGCCTCCATCAACCTGCCAGTCACCGTTGAGGAAATGGATGAGGGATAATTGTAATAAACCCAATACTACTTCTCCCATTATCCGATGTGGGGTAACAGTCGGTTCATGATTATTGTGCTCTTGGGAGGGGCTAAAACAAAGATTTCGTCTCGCGAACCAAAATTGGGGACGCGAGTTACTTTTCCTTCTGAAGCGTGTATAATATATCAGAATGCATGTAATTATGTAATATTTTTTATACGATTTCGTGTTAGCAAACAGAAATTGTGTTTAAATGTAATATAAATTTCTTTCGTAAGAGATTCTGTGTAAATTCTTGAAATTTTGGTATTGTGAAATTCAAAGAAAGAAAAATAAACCGAATTTCTTGTTTGTTATACAAGAATATGTGTTACGACTTCCATTTCATAAAATCCTGTTTATAGGCTGTGCTACATAGAGCAGCTGTGTCTTTAACTAAGCAGAATTTTTGGCACCAGAGGCTTAATACTATTGAAGGTAAATGCATATTTTGATTACGAGTGAATTAGAAGCTTTAACTGCAATTTTGTCAATTTTTACAGTCTTCAGTATTTAGGAAAATGGTTTCATACTAAAATTGAGTGTGGTCTTTGTATGTTAGAAGTTTTTCACTACACATTGATCCATATGTGACGAGGAATCGAGGTAATTCTCTTGTATTTTCTGACGACAAATACACCATTAAAATACCAAAGACGTCAGTGTTGAATAGCACGTATGAATTCCTACTTGTTCAGTTTACAATTCCTAATGTGTAGCGGTATTTTTTATTTTATTTTAATTTCGTATCTAAATGCCCTGAGCGTTTGCAAAGTCATCAGATTCCAAATAGCCTAGAACCTTCATAATGTCAAACCTACAGGCACTACAAGAGTTTTCAGGATGTTTTAAAAATTGAATAACGTTTACATTAGAGGTTTCTGTGTCAAATGTAAAAAAATGGAAGTGTTGACGTCAAATATTCTGTGTGATTTTGCCATTTTAACTACAGTCTGATGCATAAACTCTCTGTGCACCTATAGGAAATTTTGAATTATTCTGTAGTACGTAAAATACGACCGCCACGGTGGTCTAGCGGTTAGAACGCTGGCCTTGTAATCCTGGGGGGTCTCGGGTTCGATGCCCGAATTTATAACTTGTGTTGGGCAAGGCCGTGGTCTAGGCAACACGGAGTTTTCCTCCGTGGCATCCCAACAATTACTCCATTCACACACAGAAGAAGGCAATGGCAAACCACTTCTGGATCATCTGCCAAGAACGTATATGAACAGGTCCCAGTCCGAGAAAAGGATGGAAGGATCCTGTTCATATGGACCTGTCGCCAGACAGAACACTAAATAATAATAATAACGTAAAATACGTATTGACGTTTTAGCATTCGTAAGATTGGATCGCGCTAAGTGTAGCAGAATCTTTGTCGGTTTATTGGCTGATAAATGTTCCCTCAGATATTTTAGTTAAAATGCAGATAAGATGGAGGAACTTATAACCTTCCGAGCTGCCTACGGACACGTTGCGGGTCCCTGTACCGGAGCTTGGGGTCATTCGTTGAAGCTCTTTCGCTTAGTGAAGACGTTGCCAGGGCATTTGGTATCCCCCCGTCCAGATTAGACGTAGGATTCGAGGGTGGTGGCCTCTGAATGCTATGAAATCGGTGTTATGGGGAGTATGCCTCATTACAGGTCAGCCACTCCAGTGGGGTTCCACCTTATTACACAGATAGCGGTTCGAAATCCCCCGGTAAGCTACCTAAAGCGGTACACACCGGCTTTCATCCTGATCAACGACTTTGAACACGTTCTACAGGGTGCCTGAAAATTTCTGTTCTTGTTTTCGTTGCAACGGTGTGCGATAAGGTTTTATTGGTATACTTACTGTTCCCGAACATCGGATGGACAGGCCGACTCGGGGAGGAGACAGTGGTGATTTTCCTCAGGCTTTACCAGGCTGTACGCTGCAGCATCCGGGTGCCAGTGCCTTATACCTCGTGTTGGCTAACAGGCCAGTGAAGATTCTAGTAGCTTATCTATCGCCCACACGTCCCTTGATCTAGTCTGACCCTAGCGGAGGATTCCCCATCTTGATGGTGGGTGAATCTTAATCATTATTTACATTGAGATCGTAGGAACCCATAAATACAAAGTAAAGAGTAATTCTTGAAGCAAGTAGGATATATAGTTTATCTTACCATTAAGGCTTTGACCGGGATGTTAAATCTTATGTGGTACCGCCTGATTCGACTTCTAATGGTTAAGTGAAGTGTTTTCTTCGCGGTACGGTCTGGATTCGTAAATATTATGAAGACGAGCTTCGGCTTCAAAGGGTTAACCAGCTGATTTTCGTAATGGTGAGGTGTAGTGTTTTCTTCGCGGTACGGACTGAATTCATAAATAATATTCAGACGATCTTCGGCTTCAAAGGGTTAAAATAGTTAAATTATTGTTCTTATAAAATGAGTTTTTTAAAATTAAATTACAGTTCTGTCCAAGCGTAGATTTTCAGTGGGAGTTTACGCCGCGAATCGGCCATTCATGCATGTACCTAGGGCAGAACGTTGTTACTGGTTCGTAGGCTTTAACATCTGGTATGGAAATTAGAATGTTTTTGTGTGCCCGGTCGAATCCGTTCTGAATCCCTTGAACCTACATTGTAGGAAATTGTTAACAGAGCTTTTCGACGATTTAAGCAGAACTTCATTCAAAATAACAATAAACGATATCTCGGAATTTCTGAAATACCCGCCTCCCACTCCAGCAGTTGCAATAAGACACATTTTAATTAATACCGAACTCGGTGGGACACCGCCATTATTTCTAATATCTGCTGTGGGGTGGGGCTAACGTAATCTACCGATTAGAGAGACAGTGAGTTTATAAATGTAACCTCACGCGCACTCTTGTTGGTAATTTGGGTGCAAACTCACATTAAAAGGAACACTTACCCCAAACTGAAACATGATTTTGGGGGAGGGGGCATATATATATAACTTTCAGAGGAACGTAACGTAACTCTTTGTTGTCTGTTATATATATAACGAAAATATAAGATGTACGTAACGTAAATCAATAAAATTCATGGAGAAGATTATTGTCATTCAGCTGATGAATAAATGACATTTTTATAGAACCCAAAATTTTATTACCGTGTTCGCAAAGGCCCGCCATCGGTCACTGTTTTGAGCTAGGCGACTTAATCCACACCCTGGAAAACATTTTGGGGGCTCGTTTTAATCCGTCGTCTGTCCGTCTCTCAAATGTTCTATTTTTTATTTGGCATACAAACAAAAACTGGGCTCTTTGCTGAATGTCTTTGATGACGGTAGACGTGTTCCAATTTTTATATATTCTTCATTGTTTGTTGAAAAGTTTATAAATTGCCTTAAACATTACATTTCGAATAATGAGTCTCCCTTCGTCACCGGGTATAGAAACTCGAATCTTCAGACCGTGTTGTTACTTGTCCGTGAATCCTGAGTAAAACTGTGTCTTGGCACTTAGATTTATTTTAGTTTATATAATTAAAAGATCGCTACATGCCATTCTTTGTAAGATGCGACATTTTTTTACGGTGGCGTGAATATCAATAAATAATTTAGCATTTTGTCTGTGTGTCAACGTTTCGAATTAGCATATTGTCTCTATCATCAGGGCTAAAGTGAGACATAAGGTAGTACATTTTATTTTATTTAGTGTTCTGTCTGAGGAGAGGTCCATATGAACAGGATCCTTCCATCTTTTTCTCGGACTGGGACCTGTTCATATACGTTCTTGGCAGATGATCCAGAAGTGGTTTGCCATTGCCTTCTTCTGTGTGTGAATGGAGTAATTGTTGGGATGCCACGGAGGAAAACTCCGTGTTGCCTAGACCACGGCCTTGCCCAACACAAGTTATAAATTCGGGCACCGCCGGGAATCGAACCCGAGACTTAGACATGTTTTAAGATGGCTGTCTTCTGGGTTGTAGCGTCGTGTAGTCTGGTAGAAGTTTACCAACGTTGGTCATTCATCGCCCTGATGATGGTTGCAGCAAGGACATCTGAAACGCTGGTAAATTTCTGCCAGACTATGTGTACTCACCTCAAATATTACTTAGACATACTCTTTTTCGTAGGACGTTTTGGTTGGCCGTGTTATCTGCATTGTGCAGATAATAAGACCATATTGAAATGAGTCGTATGGCGGGTATGTTGTGTTAGTTTTAAACGTCTTTTAATCTGATGAAAAAGAATAGAGAAAGTTAGTGTTGCCGTACGAAAATTTGCAGGAACGAAAGAATATGTCGTCGTGCTCTGTGAGAAACGGAACCGGTGTGGACGGAAAGCTTAGCGCTAACTTGTATATAACTGTGTCCTTGACGGATAAGACTGTAGGATAAAAATAGTCCTGGAATAGCGAGCACGAAGGTAATGGAGTGATAATTATCTGTGTGTGTGCGCTGTTTAACGAGGAACTTCTGCATTTACCCGATTTCTCAGTATCAGCCCTTAACTTCCCCGACCGTTCCCATAACCAACTGCAAATTCAGATCCATCTGTTAACGTTGTGATAGCAAAGAAAAGCTCTTTGAAGCGATAGATTAATTACAGATAGTATGACGCGTTCATAATTTGTCTACTTTCTTGCGTCTTCGAGGTATGTTCATGGATCCAGGCGTTTCCCACTGTCCACCAGGGGTCATGACCTAGATTTGCTGTATCCTGAAATATCTGAAAAGTCTCCTTCTAATGTGACTGACTTCTGGGTTAAAACGCCATGTAGTTTGATAGAAGTTTACCGGTGTTTCGGAGGTATTTGATGCCTCCATCATCAGGGTCATAGCTCTAAAAGACAGCCAGAACGTCAGAACTCGCAAAATAGCAAATGTTTGTTACACGTAGGAAGATAATTATTTAAATTTGTTGATTAATTTGTTTTAGAGTCTGACTGACACAACATTAAACAACCCTCTGATCCTAAATTTTTAGAATTTTGTCCCTCTGTGTCGTAATCAGCGGTCGTTTCGAGTTTACTCCGCCCTTGTGTTTGTGTGTGTGTCTTTCACGTTAATGCTTCTAAATTATTTATTTCAAATTAATGCTATGAATGTTTATCTAATTTTAGGTTTGTTTTCCGGTACGCCTAGCTGGACGTACGGATGGACAGACTCAGAAAAATGAGAATTTGATTTGAAATAAAATAACCAATATTAGATCTTATTGTCCTGGTTGTTTTATTACTAAAGCATTTCGATATAAGGAGCATCATTTTAATATATTTTAAATATTTTAAATATTGAATGTTAATTATAGTAATAATATTTTAATATTTAATAAAATATTTTATTGTGATTAGACGGTTAAAATTAAACAAAGCAAAGCAAATTAAAATAAAGTAAAGTGATGTTCAGCTGTCTCCCTGTACGCCATGTAGGCGTTCCGGGGGAGAGCTGGTATAGCTCCTGCTAATTCCCAATCTCGGCACCAGATTGGGGCGAGTGGTCGTAGTATTATTACTGTCAGTGACTGTGATTATGAAATGGAAAGAAAGAAAGAAGGAAGAAAGAAGCGATTCACTTGTGAAGGAAATTTCGCGTCCAGAATGTCAGGACACGCCGTGTTTGCAGATGGCCCATTTTATATTTGTATGCTAGACGGGGAACACATTTACCACATTCAACTCAGTGTTCGAGATCTTAAAGTACACTTGAAGGAAAATAAACAGCGCATTCCAGAGTTTCTGCTGCTGATGCTTACTGCCCCCCCCCCCCCACCCCGCCGTTTAAACAAATGCGGACGTCCGATAGATAAGTCTTCAATAAACCCATCCGTGAAGCGAACGCATCTCACTCCTCAAGAATCCTCCATGGGCAAACACCGCCGTGGCGGCAGATGGATGTTTATTTATTTACTTGTAGACGTGTAGCTGTTGCGGAAGGAATGCTTGTCGACAAACAACAAACACCCCACAATGACGTCATATCCTACATTGACGTCATTTGAACATTATTTTGTAAGGGGAGAAAGACAAGATGTTATAAACTACGTCGTATGTTTAAAAGAAGTTCTCTTCAACATTGCATTTCTTCGTGTTTGGCTTTATATACAAACAAACAATGCATTGTGTACACGGTATATTGTTCTTGCTTATGTCGTAAACCTGACTCTAGTTGGGCTAAAAATGGACCCGACATCTTGCGCCATGGTTGAGGTTGAGGTTACACTCACGTGAACGTGTGTTCGGGTAACGTTCAAGCTGGACTATGGGGGTGTCTGTGGTGGAATTGCAGAAATTACGTGCGCATGTGTGTGAGAGAGAGAGAGAGAGAAAATAAAAAAACATTTAAGGAACGGTACACGGTGGTCTAGCGGTTAGAACGCTGGCCTTGTAATCCTGGGGGATCTCGGGTTCGATTCCCGGCGGTGCCCGAATTTATAACTTGTGTTGGGCAAGGCCGTGGTCTAGACAACACGGAGTTTTCCTCCGGGGGCTTCCCCGGTTTCTCCGTGGCATCCCAACAATTACTCCATTCACACACAGAAGAAGGCAATGGCAAACCACTTCTGGATCATCTGCCAAGAACGCATATGAACAGGTCCCAGTCCGAGAAAAGGATGGAAGGATCCTGTTCATATGGACCTGTCGTCAGACAGAACACTAAATAAATACACGGGAGGAACTGTACAAAATATGACAAGAATCGGACGCCAGACACAATTTGGCAATGTTCTGGAATGGATTTTGATATAACTAAAGTGTCACAACCAAATTTAATTTTTCAAGGTCACCGAAAGAGTTCATCCTTCGTACCCGCGCGGATCTAATTCAACAGTTTTTGCTACGCTGTGAGTTCTGAGCTGTCTTCACTCCCCTGGGAAGACATTCCTCCACACGTTCGTTGCTGGAACGAGGTACGATTTCGCTGTGAAATATGTCTTGACATTTCACATCGTATTCCAGTAAAGTAGTATTTTTTCGACGTCATATTTAACCCCGCATAGGCAAAGTACTTGGTTAGATGCCGTTAATTAATGTATTATCCAGTTGTTTACATGATGTACAAAGTAAAATATATAAAGATGGCAAAAGACTTTTGTAATCATTAATAAAGTCGTGTAGAGATATTTAAGTAATGATCATTCTAATTTTGGATTGACTCCAGGGTTCTTAGCAGTGCGAATGAAGACTTAAGCCCGTTTTAATTTAGGTTAGTTTCTTATAGCTTTAATTATTATTTTCACAGAATATATTTAAGTCATGGTTCCCGACTTCAAAAGAAGTCAATGCATTTTGTCATCATTTCGTGATATACAAGGACACAAATGTCTGCATTTCGCTTCCTCTCGCTGTTTGCTACATCAGAGTTGTGACGAATTTCTTATATTTGGCGTGTAAGAAGAAAAGTTTGGCGAAAATTAAACATGACACTACATACAGCCTTTAATGTCTGGTGGTATATAATCTATGTGTAAGCCACAAACGAAGTACACACTTCGACCAGTGTAAATCTTCCTGTGTAAGATAAAGTTAGCTTTAAACATGAACGGCTACACTATTTCTGCGTAAACCACTCTGCATCAAAGCACGTTTAGTTCGAGAAATAAATTCCTTTTGAACAACTTTAAATCAAGTATTTATTCTTAAACATAACATCTCGCAGATGTTTGTCCTCATTTGTTCGTGAATCATTGATATTCAAGAAATAATAATAATAAGATGGCTGTCTTCCGGGTTGTGCCGTGTAGTCTGCTCGCCGCCTTGAGGACCTCAGATCTCACTATGATAATAAATTCATAGGTTGATTGTTATTATTCATATGCCATTAATTTATTTTATAAGACACTAGAAGATTAGATAGTTTTCTTAAGGGTTGCGATATCGTATATTCAAGAGTCTTTTAAATAAAACCTCTCCATCACTTATCATTCGTTACTAAATAACCGTCACATTTCATAGAACGTCATTAAATAAACAAAGAATCGATGTAAGCAAAATTTGGCCGGCGTTATCTAAAATCTGACCTGGGATCTGTTTTCCATTAAGTCTTTGCCTTCTTATATGCACTTAAGTGACGTCAGTGTTTTTTCGAAATTTCTTCAGTCATCTGAACATTTTAATACGGAGGTCGACACTGAGGATGAAACTGCTGTTTTCTGGTATGTTATTGAGTTTAATACAAATTTGTTACGTTGACGACATCTGCTGGTCATTGGTTGTCTGAAAGAGTCAGTGTACGTCTGATATGCTACGTTATAAACACGCTCATACACCCAGAAAACATATTAAAAGAGCGAGATAATTTCTAAAAAGGAGACAGCACTTGTAAAATTAATGTATGAAAGGAAATCAATTCTAGAGTTTTTATGAATTGCATTTTATTATATTATCTGGCTTTGTTTCGTTTTGAACTGATTGCGCAAATCACAATCTTGACACTTGGACGGTGTACGGTATGATTAACACACATCTTGGTATGTTTTCGTTATATTTTACTTATATATTTATATTTATTTATTTCCTATGTAAATTCCATACTCATTTTCATGATAATAATTAATAAACGTCTGACTACAAACAAACAACTCATCATGAAAATAGAAAATCTACAACAAACCACAGATCAATATAATACATTGCATAAAAATATCTAATAATTTTAAAATATTATAAAATTGATATAAACCTGAAGATGAGGTCTTATCCATCGAAACATGTCGTAAAAAAAGCGCTAAATAATGTAAAATCGTATTTATGATAAAAAGCGCCAAAATATAATATTTTATACTACATAATGTTTTAATATTATATAATTTTAACAACATCATTTAATTACAACGTTTGTGTATAGACTGTGAAAATAAATATATATTTAATCAACACAAACATGACGCATTTAAGCTACAAATGGAATTTAGAAAGTCAAACTTTAGTGGCAATTTCTCATTCATTCATCCGGTTCGAATTCTAGTGTCTCTGACCACGAATTCTGAATGTGCGGTTTCGTGATTTTATCTTAATTCCACCAAGAAATGAAAAATTAATAATAATGTTTTAATGTCTTAAAATGTGCACGAACGTTGACATGTCATTTTCAAACGATTCTAAACCATACTTTTATTATATGATGTATAAAGTATCTTCCGTATTGTATATTAAACGTCGTTAAACAAACGATGAAATAAATACAAGTAAAATTGTAGTTTATTTTGATTCCTATGTATTTTCTGCTCTCGAATCAGTAAATGATCCTTGTCACAGGTGGAAAATGGGTTGCAAGCGTGTGCCACTACGTTGGGGGGGCGAAGACCCAAGGCTTGGGAACCTAACCACTGCCGTCATTACTATAAAGTGTTGAACTGTCTGTCCCTTTCCTCCCCTTCGGAGCTAACACTACAGCCGTAATCATCCCCTCTGATAAATCTCCTCTTGTAATGAGATACCCTTTGTCTTATGCGTGTCCCCTCCTCCAGTCCTTGCAGCTTTAAATTTTCCGAGTTTTTAAATCAATTTCTGCTAACCGGGGAAGTCATAGATTTCTTTCAGGAATGAGAAATCACGGCATCAGCACCCCCCCCTGCCCGCGGGTCCACCTCACTTGCATCCGACATTTTCTTACTTAAGAGTTTGCGGTAATGCCTTTTTGTCTGAGCTTGAATTAAATTCTCGTCCGTTGTTTATCTTGCAATGGAGGCTGATTCTGTGGCTTCCCGCGGATGGGGCACGGTATTCATTGCCTCATTAATTTAAGGTAATAAAACAAAAAATCGCTTAACTGTTACAGGACTTGGTGCCGTTTAAAGAATTTAAATTAATGACACCCATTCCCGGTTTAAAACATGAAGTAACACGGCTAAGAGTTTACGGCTACTCTAGAGGATTTATGGATCTAGAGGCTTGGCGCGGTAGAAGGGTAGATAAAAGTACATAATTCGAACATTCGATATTTTGTAATATTTGTAATTTTTTTTTTGGGGGGGGGGTTTAAGGTGAATACAGAAAAGATTGGCTGTACGTGAAGCACGCATAGGAGAAACAAACGCGTATTGGTTTTGGGAAACTTGAAAGGAATTTATAAGAGCTAAGACGGAGTGCGATGAAAATTTTACAGAAATATATTTCGAAGTTGTGTGACTTCCTTTAACTGGCTAAGAATAATGCGAATGCGATTATAGACCTGTGGGTTATAAACAGCAGAAGTTTCTGTGACTTCAGAGTTCAGGTGTAATACGTTGAGTGTAATACGATTTAAAATGTAGTATATTTAAATTTCCTCCGGGGGCTTCCCCGGTTTCTCCGTGGCATCCCAACAATTACTCCATTCACACACAGAAGAAGGCAATGGCAAACCACTTCTGGATCATCTGCCAAGAACGTATATGAACAGGTCCCAGTCCGAGAAGAGAAAAGGATGGAAGGATCCTGTTCATATGGACCTGTCGTCAGACAGAACACTAAATAATAATAAGATGAGGTGGTCTAGCGGTTAGAACGCTGGCCTTGTAATCCTGGGGGTCTCGGGTTCGATTCCCGGCGGTGCCCGAATTTATAACTTGTGTTGGGCAAGGCCGTGGTTTAGGCAACACGGAGTTTTCCTCCGTGGCATCCCAACAATTACTCCATTCACACACAGAAGAAGGCAATGGCAAACCACTTCTGGATCATCTGCCAAGAACGTATATGAACAGGTCCCAGTCCGAGAAAAGGATGGAAGGATCCTGTTCATATGGACCTGTCGGCGGACAGAACACTACAAATAAAAAATAAAATAAAAAATTTAAATTATCAACTTTCTTTTTCCCCATTCCTTCGTGAATGCAATTCTCCTGACTATTTGTTTCTATCGTCTCCAAGTATTAGAATTTCGCTGTACTTTTCTATACGACACCGCGAGTTACGAGCTGTCTTCTCTCATCTGGACTGAGGTTTTCGATTTTACCGTGACCTTGAAGCACACAAAATGATGTGCACCGTAACTTATGTTTAAGTAGTTGCGGTTTGCGCGCATGTGAACTGATACTCTGACATGAGACTGCAAGTGTTAATTTGAGTTCTTGTTCCTTCACAGGGTCATCTGGGCGAGGGTCCGTTCGAAGCGGGTTCTTGGGCCAAAGCTCACTTCGCCGCTCAGGCGTCTCCCTGGCAACCCGCTCTTCGAGGAAGTCTCGGTCGCGTCAATGTAAGTGCAGAATTTACCAGTCTCTCGTATTACTTCGTGTATTCCTTTAGCCTCTGCGTCCAGACCGGCTCTGGAGCCCACCCAGCCTCCTCTACAATGGGTACCGGGGTCCTTTCCCGGGGGTAAAGCTCGGCCGGGGCGTGATACTGACCACTCACCCCCATCTAGTGGCGAGGTCAAGAACGAGTCGGAGTTATACCTTCTCTCCCCCCCCAAGCGTCTACATGGCGTATAGCGGGACAGATTTAATCGCCTTGAGAGCCTTAAATCTCATTTTAAAGCTTATATATGTTACCTAAAAGTAGATTTTGGTGTTGAGAACCGAACGAAAGTTTTTAAGAGAATATTTAGACAAGTTATTGTAATTAAGGTTAGGTTAGAACAGTGTCTGTCGCAAGTGAAGGTTGCTACTTTTTCGTTGGATCTCCGGCCATTGAGGTGGCTGACGTGATTCTTGATCTTCATACCATTTTGAATTTACCCAAAATATGGATTGCCCGGACGAAGGACTTCGTAGATTTATTCAGGCAAATGCTCATAATAGTCTTGTGACCGCTTGATTTCATAATTTTCAGTTCTGTATTCGTAATTATCACATAATTCAACGCTCTAGATCAGTGGTATTCAACCTGGGATACGCGAAGACATCTTAGGGGGTACGTGAAATTTTTAAATATATATATTATTTTATGATAAACACTGAATAATCAGTAATGTAATTTATTTAATTTATTTTAGATGTAGATTATATATTATGTATAACTTGAATTATACACCAACAACTTTGGGGGTACAAAGTTGAAGAGAAATTATATCTGGGGGTACGCGAACAAAAAAGGTTGAATACCACTGCTCTAGATAACACGTGCAGTTTATAGGCTTTTCTTAAAATGGGCTTATGCCAAGAATAGACGAATCAGTCGGATATCTTGTTTGTGTGGTATGCGGATTATCTGAAAAAAAACTTGAATCTGAACATAGGTTTTGGTGATCCCTGTAGTTGTTTGTTACTCTAGTGTGAAATTATTTCGCTAAATGGATTATAAACATTAACTGTCCCAAATACATTACTCAATTTCTAAAATTAGAAGACTTGTAGGTTAGAGGAACACGGCTTACAACAGCTGGTTCCATTATACAACGCAATAAAAGAGACTGGACTCTGGTAATACAGACAACGCAACAAGAAATGCACATTAATTACGTGTAAATCTGACTTTGGTGTCTGAGTCGCGTAGAATGTTGAAAATTATCCAGCGTTTCGACACAAATTTTAGCTTCCATCTTCAGGTCGAATATGTGATGGAAACTGAAGTCTTTGCCGAGTCGTCGGATAATTTTCAACAGTCGACGCGGCACAGCCCCTGAAAGAACAAATTTTTAACTTTTTTTTAGGTACAAAACTTTTTAAGTCAGTTACAGAAAACTGATTTTGAACGTTGTCTGCGGGTTGAAGTAGAGCGATATTAAAGATATGTGATTGTGTCTAATTCCCAAGTACATTTCGTGTGTTAAACTAGTTCAGTAACACGAAATTTGCATTTTTAAAGTACAATAAATAATCTTACGAATATGACTGTCTTCTGGGTTGTAGCGCCGTGTAGTCTGGTAAAACGTTGGCCGACGTTTCAGAGGTTCTTTCTGCATTCATCATCCATTATCGCCGTGATGATGGAGGTGGCAAGGACCTCTGAAACGTCGTTCGACGCTACAACCGAGAAGGCAGCCGCCATCTTCGCACTCACCGCCATGAGATCCTCAAATTCTACTTAAATAATCCTTCATTCATGGTCTGTAGTCTGTCACTATTGTACTCTATGTGAAATGTTTTCTCGATGTACTGTAGCACACAAAAAACATATGCATATGCGAACAACAAAGCTATTGTTCATAACTCGCTCTGCAGATGCTTGGATGTTTGAATGACGCCTCTGTAAGTAAATTAACGGCCCCACATAACAAAATTTCTGGATTTTCTGAGAGATGGTATGAGAATGGATGCTAGATGTGTTTGTGGTATTGTAACAACGTTGTTTAACATTTTTGTGGTTCAAGAAAGCACAAAAGTTGTAGAATGTGTAGGAAGTAGTTTTGGTGTATATTGGGGTACGTCAGCGGTAAACAGTTGTATACTGCGTGCCAGCGTTCTTGGCCGCTGAACTTTGCTGGGAGGGATGGCAGCAGGCCGCGTACAGTACACTCCAAATAAAATATCACCACGGTATGTAACACAGGAAAGTCGATTTCACTACACTACACATTACTAGAAAATTAACACCGTAGAGTGTATTAGATAATTTTATCTTCTTAACAACTCTTCGGACAATGCATCCACTCCTCACAGACCACCGCTCTCTGATATATCACTCGATTCATCACTACAGCAGCTGATGTCCACTCCATTATCTTCAGTTATATATATATATTAGTGACAAAGCGTAACTATGCGTGACCTCTTTGGAAGCGTCGCGAGAGGACGCCTTAAGTCTTAAAACATCACTAACATTTTGAATGCGTGATAAAGCGTCACTACGCGTGACGTACTGTGACGGCGTCACGAGATGTGGCCATAAGTGCCGAAACACGACGAATATTTTCAAAACGTTACCTAACTTAACCTAACCTAACCTAACCTAACATAACCTAATCCAACCAAACCTAGCCATTTCTAACCTACCCCAACATGTCGAAACTTAGTTTAACGTATTGCAAAGCAACCAGTAATAACCGAGCCATAAGTAACATAGGTGTGCCGAAACGTGACTTAGTGACCACGCGTGCCCAAGCGTGACATTGCATGACAAGCGTTCATGTCGTGACAAGGTATCACCAAATGTGTCGAAACATGACGAAGAATTACAAACGTGACTTACTGTTAAGACGTGACGAATTGTGGCCATAAGTGTCAAAAGTCACACAAAAATTTTCAAAACTTTACCTAACAAAATCCACTAAACCAACTTAACATAACCTAACCAACGACCTAACTAACGTAACCTAAACTAACCTAACCTAATCAACTAACTAAGCAAGCAACTAACCAACCAACCCAATCCAATCCAATCAAACCCAACCTAACCTAACCCTACCTATCCGAACATAACCTAACTTAACCGACGACGACGCACGGCCCCGGGAATCTGATCCAAACAATTCGGTGAACATTGGGAGCGATATTGGAAAATCGACGACCGGCGTCTCGACGCCTACCATAACGACGTCATCACACGGCCCCAATAACGTGATTCAAACCCTTCGGAAACCATTTTCCGCAAGTTCAGAAATTCGATATCCGGCGTCGCGACGCCCTCCGTCGCGACGAAATCACGGGACCTAACGAATGTGACCCAAACCATTCGGTGAACATTTGAAGCGACTTCAGATTTTCGACGCCCGGCGTCGCGACGCCCACCATCGCGACGTCTTCAAAAGACATCAAATTTACATCAGACAAGTCACCAGACGACGCTGAACAGTCAACTAGAAAACCAACGCCAGACGTCGCCACGCCTAATGTTGCGATGCGTCCAGGAGACGTCAAAATTGGTGGCTAACCCTTTGTACAACTATGGGCACGATGGTAGGAAAACGACGCTAAGCGTAGCGACGAAGATGGTCATGGCGCCGAGGGGACATTGGCGGATACTCAGCCTAACCTATCATGAACCAATCCAACCTAACCTAATCTAACCAAACAACCTAACCTAACCTAAACCAACCTAACCCAACCTAACCCAAACATAACCCTACCTATTCTAACCTCACCGAACCTAACTTAACCTACGACTTCGTAGGGCCACGGGAATGTGATCCAAACAATTCGCTGAACTTTGGAAGCGAATTTGGAAAATCGACGCCCGGCGTCTCGACGCCTACCATCGCGACGTCATCACAGGGTCCCAATAATGTGATTCAAATCCTTCGGAAACCATTTTCCGCATGTCCAGAAATTCGACGTCCGGCGTCGCGACGCCGACCGTCGCGACGACTTCACGGGACCTAGCGAATGTGACCCAAACCATTCGGTGAACATTTGGTGCGACTTCAGATTTTCGACGCCCGGCGTCGCGACGCCCACCATCGCGACGTCTTCATAAGACATCAAATTTACATCAGACAAGCCACCAGACAACGCCGAACAGTTAACTAGAAAATCTACGCCAGGCGTCGCGACGCCTAATGTTGCGACGCGTTCACGAGACGCCAAAATACGTGGCTAACCATTTGTACAACCATGGGCACGATGGTAGAAAAACGACGCCAAGCGTAGCAACGAAGACGGTCATGGCGCCGTGAGGACATTGGCGGATACTCAGCCAAACCTATCATAAACCAACCTAACCTAACCTAAACCTAACCTAACCTAACTTAACCTAACCTAACCTAAACCAACCTAACCTTACCAAACCTAACCCACCCTAACCAAACCTAACCTAGTCTAACCTAACCGAACCGAACCTATCCTAACCAAACCTAACCTAACTTAACCGACGACGTCGCATGGCCCCGGGAATCTAAGCCAAACAATTCAGTGAAAATTGGGAGCGACTTTGGAAAATCGACGCCCGGCGTCTCGACGCCTAACTTCGAGACGACATCACGGCCCCAATAATGTGATACAAACCCTTCGGAAACCATTTTTCGCGAGTTCAGAAATTCGACGTCCGGCGTCGCGACGTCACGGCACTTAACGAATGTGACCCAAACCATTCGGTGAACATTTGGAGCGACTTCAGATTTTCGACGCCCGGCGTCGCGACGCCCACCATTGCGACGTCTTCAAAAGACATCAAATTTACATCAGACAAGCCACCAGACGACGCCGAACAGTTAACTAGAAAATCGACGCCAAGCGTCGCGACGCCTAATGTTGCGACGCGTTCACGAGACGCCAAAATACGTGGCTAACCATTTGTACAACAATGGGCACGACGGAAGGAAAACGACGCCAAGCGTAGCGACGATGACGGTCATGGCGCCGAGGGGACATTGGGGGATACTCACCCTAACCTAACCTTACCTAAGCTAACCTAACCTAACCCAAACCTAACCGAACCGAACCTAACCCAACCTAACCTAACCTAACCAAACCTAACCTAACCCAACCCAACCCAACCCAACCCAACCCAACCCAACCTAACCTAACCTAACAATTTAATTATTTCGGAACGTGACTTAGTGACCACTCGTGCCCAAGTTTGACATAGCGTGACCTTGCGTTCACGTCGTGACATGTGATCATCAAATTTGTCGAAAGTGACGGAGATTTACAAAGCGTGACCAAGCTGGACGTACTGTAAGGGCGTGACGAATTGTGTCCATAAGTGTCAATACGTCACAAAGTTTTTAAAAACGTTACCTAACCTAACAAAATCCACCAAACAAACTAATTCTTCTTCCACATCTTCGAAATTCCAATCTGTAATTTAAATTTTTTGACGTAAATACGTGAAAGGAAAACGTGTAACGAAAATGTGTAAGATCCGTATCAACCATGTTGAGGACAATGAAGGAGGTGCAGTCACCTCTGAAACGTCGGTAGCCTTTTACCACACTCCCAGTTTCTTTCCCATCACATTTGATTACGACCATGTAATTCTGCAAAAGATAAATTTCACCTAAGCTTGATGTTGGAATTGCTTAAAATTTAACGTAAATTCAGAGCCAAATTAATTGAAGTTAGAATTTGGAAGTGACGTAACAAAGACGTCTTTTGTAGTAATGAGGATTTTTCTATTATTTATTTTTGGTCTATGTTAACAGAAAAGAAGCCAATTCGGCACGCAGGGAGTTATAAAAATGTTGTTTATCGCAAATGTAAGTAATTGTGAAAGTCACTGTACTTTAATCGAAGTTGTTTGCGACAAAATAACACGTGCTTGCACTGTTCTTAGAAATGAAGTACAGATATGATGTAAAAGTGTTTCCAGGGAGTAGATGTTTTCTTACGAAAGTGGATGTTTGTCTGAAACATTAGAAAAACTTGTCTTCACTACGACAGACAAGCAGGCCTGTTAGATCGACTTCTTTCAAAACTAATTTGGTTCTTTAAAAGACTTCAACAAGTGTTTACCTCATCGGTCTATAGAGAATTTGTTAAGTTTTGTTTTAATATGAGGACATTTGCCTCCAAGATAATTCACTGTTTTGTTCTGGGCATATTTGAAGTCGAACATATGATATTTTATGTCAAACCTAATGAAGAGTCAATTGAATAAAAATTTTCTTGGATATTATCCATCGTCTAGTAAATATAAAACGTAAAAACGACGTTTCGGAGATGGGACTTAAAAATTTTCTTGGATATTATCCATCGTCTAGTAAATATAAAACGTAAAAACGACGTTTCGGAGATGGGACATATAAAAATTTCCTTGGATATTATCCATCGTCTAGTAAATATAAAACGTAAAAACGACGTTTCGGAGATGGGATATATAAAAAAAATTTGGATATTATCCATCGTCTAGTAAATATAAAACGTAAAAACGACGTTTCGGAGATGGGACATATAAAAATTTTCTTGGATATTATCCATCGTCTAGTAAATATAAAACGTAAAAACGACGTTTCGGAGATGGGATAGGGATTAGCTCTATCTAGTGGGCCCAACTGTGTAGGAACCTGAAGACGGAGATAGAGTCCCATCTCCGAAACGTCGTTTTTACGTTTTATATGTACTAGACGATGGATAATATCCAAGGAAATTTTTATTCATATGATATTTTAGTCTTTCTGTATCTGTTATAAGCAATGCTTTCGTATGGTTATGGGAAGTTTTCTGATTTCACGTTTAACATACTTACGTAAGTAATAAACAGGTGCCTAATAATTCTGTAATATTTAGCGGTGAAATGTAGATGAATATTCCGTTAGAATTTTGCTTGTAGAATTTTATTTTGTAAGTGAAGTGTTACGTATGGAGTGTCGCGCTGTATGGAGCAGAGACTTGGACACTCAGGAAGAAGGAACGGAAATACCTGGAGAGTTTTGAAATGTGGTGTTGGAGAAGAATACAGAAGATCAGGTGGACGGATCGAGTGACCAACGAAAAAGTATTGAGGAGAGTCAACGAGCAAAGATTACACGAAGGAAAGCTAACTGGCTGGGACATATTATGAGAAGGAATGGGTTACTGAGTGACATCATCGAAGGCCAGGTTGAAGGAAAGCGAGGACTGGGAAGAAGATTGATACAGCTAACTGACGACCTTAAACAAGGAAAGAAGATGACGTTCCAGGAATTAAAGCGAGAAGCCGAGAATAGGGACAACTGGAGAGCTCTTTTTGGGCAGAGCAATGGACCTGTCGTAAGACAGAACACTTAATAATAATTCGATCATTGAACACTGCGTCCGCTCATAAATACAAAATAACATTCGATTCAGTATTTTTTAAATTTTTTAATGTCTGAGAATTACGTAATCTCTGACACCAAGTTATGTACACAATTATCATTATCATGTTCTGACTATCATCCTGTTTGTTTGTATTGGCTTTGCGTGTCAACTTATCTTTTTTTAATCTAAGGCCTGAATTGAATTAAATTAATTATTATTTCATGAATATTGATGTATTTTAGTAATAAATTGGTTTAACTGCGGTGTATTTTGAAGTAATTTTTTTTTCCTTGCTGTTCGCTAGTCCGTTTTTGAGTTAACCTTCGCTACGTAATTTCATTTTGATTATTGTTATTTAGTTGTATTCATTGTGTTTGTGCTGAAATTGCAATTAATTGGATTATTATTGGTGAGTCGTTCAATGAATCGAGTCTATCACAGATTATTTCCGGAGTTACGTGCTGTAATATCTTTCGACAAAGTCCGCAACTTTATCGAACGTGATTGTGGTGAATTAACTGATATTTCTGACGAACTTATGGATGTCAAACGTCGTTCTGACCTATGAACCCTTCGTCTACTTATTGGTAATCATTATTATTCTCCAGATAATAAAGTGGACGTATTAATTACTACACATTTTTAAAGAAAAAGTTGGATACTCTTAACTTACGTGTTATTTTCGCTTAAAGGCATTAATGTTCCTAATTTTAATTGGTACTATGACACCAGGTTATTATTTATTGTAGTTATCCGATCAGTCATTATAGAACCAACTGCAATTACTACAATATTAAAAAGTTTATTGTCTTGTTCTTTCGTCTTATATTAATTTTCCTTGTGTTTACTTTGTAATTAGCCTCAGTAACCGTCGAGGCAGCATGTTAAAATAAATAAGTAAATAATTTAATTATTATTATTATTATTTAAGTGAGATGAGAGTATGTGGAAAGTGGCCGCCAATATCCCCATTTTTCAACCCCTAGATCAGGGGTTCTCACCCTTTTTCTCTGGCGTACCACTAATTCTAATTTAACACGGTGGTCTAGCGGTTAGAACGCTGGCCTTGTAATCCTGGGATCTCGGGTTCGACTCCCGGCGGTGCCCGAATTTATAACTTGTGTTGGGCAAGACCGTGGTATAGGCAACACGGAGTTTTCCTCCGTGGCATCCCAACAATTACTCCATTCACACACAGAAGAAGGCAATGGCAAACCACTTCTGGATCATCTGCCAGGAACGTATATGAACAGGTCCCAGTCCTAGAAAAGGATGGAAGGATCCTGTTCATATGGACCTGTCGTCAGACAGAACACTAAATAATAATAAGATGAGGTGGTCTAGCGGTTAGAACGCTGGCCTAGTAATCCTGGGGTCTCGGGTTCGATTCCCGGCGGTGCCCGAATTTATAACTTGTGTTGGGCAAGGCCGTGGTCTAGTCAACACGGAGTTTTCCTCCGTGGCATCCCAACAATTACTCCATTCACACACAGAAGAAGGCTATGGCAAACCACTTCTGGATCATCTGCCAAGAACGTATATGAACAGGTCCCAGTCCGAGAAAAGGATGGAAGGATCCTGTTCATATGGACCTGTCGTCAGACAGAACACTAAATAATAATAAGATGAGGTGGTCTAGCGGTTAGAACGCTGGCCTAGTAATCCTGGGGTCTCGGGTTCGATTCCCGGCGGTGCCCGAATTTATAACTTGTGTTGGGCAAGGCCGTGGTCTAGGCAACACGGAGTTTTCCTCCGTGGCATCCCAACAATTACTCCATTCACACACAGAAGAAGGCTATGGCAAACCACTTCTGGATCATCTGCCAGGAACGTATATGAACAGGTCCCAGTCCGAGAAAAGGATGGAAGGATCCTGTTCATATGGACCTCTCCTCAGACAGAACACTGAATAAAATAATAATAACCACTAACCAGATGCGTTCAGGGAAAAATTTATTTATGTTAATATATATTGATTTTCTTACTTATTTCGCGTGTCACCAGGGGTACGCGTACCATAGTTTGAGAAACGCTGCCCTAGATGATATATGAGTGAATATGGAATGATACTGATTAGGGAAGAACCGAAGGATTTGGAGAATAATTTATCTCAGTACCATTTTCTCTACCATAAATTGCATATTAACTAACCTGAGATTGAACCCTAGCATCTCCGGTGAGATGGTACGACATCTCATAGGGTTACTCTAACCTAGACCGGGGGAAAAAACAAAGGAATGGGTCTTGGTGGTTTTTGCCACGTCGAAAATGAAATTATTTTTTTTCCTCTCTCTCAAGAAAGTTATGAGCTTGTTAGAAAAGTCGCGGAGTACGGGCGGGAAACCGTTTATCAGTAGTCTTTCTTGTACTGATTGTTTCTTATTCAATTTGCAGACTCAAAACTGCAACGTACTGTTCCGCGCCTAAAAATTAACCAAGTCTCTATTCGCTTGATTTGATAAAATTCACACGCAAATATTGAAGATGTTGAAATTTTCCTGAGCGTAGAAAGCCTTTCCTAAGCGCCGCGCTATGTTTTAGACATCCCAAAGACATTTCTTATCACCGCAGGGTCCAAAGGTTTGATTTACCTAAGATTTTTCGTGGAAAATTAGCCACGTGACAAGGTTACCATCTGGAACGATGTATCATTGTAATTCAGCAGTTTTGGGTCTTCAAATTCGGCGATGTACTTGGCTGAATGCATTTTAACCATTATAAGCATAGTGGTAACTATATGTACCACTTACTGTAACATTCAGTTTTGTTTTGTTCCGCAGAGATTATCTGTTTTGTAACATTGTCAGCTGTTATTTCCTTAAACAGCATTTTTAATGGTGAAGTGCTGTGTTTTCTTTTCGGTACGGACTCAGTTGTTAAATGTTAAATTAGACGAGTTTTAGCTTCAAAGGTTTGAGTGTAAACGTGTTATTTGATCGAGTTTTCTAAATGAAAACATTTAATATATTTTTTAAATATTTTAATAATATTTTTTTTGTAAAATTTAGATACTTCGAACAGACTTTGTAAAAGAACTTTGTTGAGAACGTTCTTTAACGAAACCTAAATTTTAATAGCTTCAGAAAGTGACGTTTATGTTTAACGATGTTTTGTATCGTCTGTCATTCGGAGAATACCGTAGATTCTGACACAGTGGAACCGATGTGAAGATTTTTGGTGTAGGCCACAATAAATAAATGAAATGACCGCTTTCCAGCAATTTCTACGCGGTTGTACCATAATTCCCACTCCATCCCCAACGTCACAGAAATACTTCTTTCCCCAAATCAAACAAACAAGGGTTTCGGGACTGAGCTGTCTAGTTTTTGTTCCTGTAAACTACGCACAGAGTAAATCTATTCATAGTTTTCGTCATAGACAGTTAAAGTATGCGCTCCCAATTCTGGCAAAGAGATATATTTGCTGGCTAGAAAATTAAAAATGTCACGGGTTTAATGTTTGTGGCAACAAAGCGAATAGAGTTATTTTATTTTGAATTACATATTATAATATTGGTTGTTACATTAAAATGTTTCCGTGTGTACAATTATATTTATTTAGTGTTCTGTCTGACGACAGGTCCATATGAACAGGATCCTTCCATCCTTTTCTCGGACTGGGACCTGTTCATATACGTTCTTGGCAGATGATCCAGAAGTGGTTTGCCATTGCCTTCTTCTGTGTGTGAATGGAGTAATTGTTGGGATGCCACGGAGGAAAACTCCGTGTTGCCTAGACCACGGCCTTGCCCAACACAAGTTATAAATCCGGGCACCGCCGGGAATCGAACCCGAGACCCCCAGGATTACAAGGCCAGCGTGATCACGATTAAATCTTGTGGTTGTCAATGCTAGTAAATGCAATGAAATTCTTTTGAGTAATAACCTGTTTCGGAAGCCTTGTCTGCCGCCATTATGAGACTTGGGAGAATTTAATTATAAATCTTGAGGGTTTTTATTCGAATGTACACATTTGGGGCTTAAATGCGTGTGATTGTTTGCGTAGTTACTAACCTTAAATTGTAGGATTTGAGTTTTTCGCGGCGGTGAGTACAAAGATTGCTGTCTTCTGGGTTGTCTGGTAGAATTTTACCGACGTTTCAGAGGTCCTTACAGCCTCCGTCATTAATATCGTTCTCCGATTTTGTGGCTGGAGTTTAATGTAAAAGTTCGGCTTTCGATGAAGATCCGGGTCGAATGTTAAAAAGTCCTAAGATTTCGGCAGGCACTGCAGTTGCCATCATCATGGTGAATATTTGGGTTGGACGTTTTATAAACCTTATAGACTGTGCAATAGGCGGCGATTAGAATATGAAGGATTTGATTGACCGATCGGGTGGGAGGACATACTGCCCGCCGTATTTGAGGTTTCTAAAAACGTCCAACCAACATATTTGCTCTGAAGATGGCAACTGTTAGCCGAAAAGTTTGATAACTCTCGGCGTGGATTATTCCCGACAGACGAAGTTGGACGGAATGCTGACAGATTTTCTCGGAGGGTGTGGGGTTAGGTTCTCAGTCTGAGCCTGTTTCATGGAATTAGGTACACAGATTTGTAGACGTAGTTTTCCGGGTTGTAAACATTTCTCGCTAACCTTTGTATTTAACATTGTAATAATTGTTTTTTCCACTAAACAGCTGTGTCATGTCCGGACGTCTTTTATTTTTATTTAACATCCACGTACGTGGACCGAGTTGTGGCTGCAAGCCAGACTTCTTTCATACATTCACGATCGCATCCAGACACACACACACACACACACGTTTTTACTGTCTTTGCCAACAATTCTGGAAGAAAACCGAGTCCTTATTTACGTCTTCACATTTCCGGTAAATTTCCCTTTCGCGTTTTCAAACTACTAACTATAATAATCTTGGTTGGTAGCACTGTTTAGGGAAGTGTATAAAATTTAATGGTATACAAGTGGTAATATCCGTGCTGATTCCAGATCCAACCGGGCAAAACCAAGGACAAACAAACAAACAAACAAACAAACAAACCCATTGGAAAACAGAATACAAAACATCCAAATTGCCAACCATTTGCTCCCTGTGGATACGACGCGCGGTTAAAGCATGAGTTTTTTTATGTAGTCTAATAGCGTAGTATACTGGATCACTGGGAGACTTCGCCCCCCCCCCCCCCCCCCAATCCTTTCTGCATTCGAGGAAGCACGAAGAAATTGTTAGTTTATTAACGCGTTTATAGAAAGATAAGGATCCGTTAATGATTTTGTATCTTGCCGACTGCAGAAATGGAACTGTGTCCCGTGGCTTTGAACGCGAGTCCAGTTGTGTTTACGACGATCTGGAGTAGAGCAAGGGTTAAGAACGAAGCCTGCTGAGTGAGAAATGAGAGAAGTGGGTTAGTATCAGATTAAGACTGGTATTTGGATGCTGGGAGGGAGGGGGAAAGGACTATCGAAATTAAAATACGAGGCGCGTCCCAAAAGTAAGTTTCCCTGGGGCCGTTTACAGAAACAAAACACAATTTCATGGAAATATTTATTGCAACAGATACAGCAAGTGTCCAGCTATTTTTCAACATATTCGCCACCGGAATTGAGACATTTGTCATACCGTGGGACCAACTTTTGAATACCTGTGTCGTATAAGTCTGCCGCCTGGGATTGGAACCACTGTGTGACATCCATCTCCGCCTCTCTGTCATTCTCAAAACGCTGACGCTGACCGGACAGGAATTTCTTGAGGTGTAGGAAAAGATGGAAATCACTGGGAGCGAGGTCCGGGCTGTAGGGTGAATGATTAAACACCTCCCAGCTGAACTCCTGCAGGAGACTTGCTGTCCGTCGAGCCGTGTGCGGCCTAGCGTTATCACTGACCGCACTTCACAGTCGGCGGGAGCTGGAATAAGAACCTCCATCTTCAACAGCTGCAACGATGCTACTGTGAGAACGCGGGAAGTGCCGTTAGTGCATGAGCCATGCTACGTCATTACTCTATCACGTACGCACAGTCGCTTCGCGCAATATAAGGTTTGCTAGCTGTGGGACGAGTGGGAAACTTACTTTTGGGACGCGCCTCGTATTTTTAGTATAAAATGGATTATTATTAAGGAAGAGGTAGTTTTTGAGAGGATAATAAATGTTGTAGAAGTAAGGAATAAAGAAAATCACTTGTATTGAATTAGATTTAGTTGGGAGAATGATCTCAGTGAGATTTAACTAGAAATGGTGGTGAAGCTGTGAGTATAATTATACTCATGAGATTAAATGTTGTGTAGCATGAGTGTAACGCTGTTATAACCAGAGATTTGGACCACAGACGTTTGTACGGAGGAATCGATTAGTCGATTACTTCATGCCGTACAGTACGATATTGTCACGGTCTTTATATCGATATTTGTAGATTAAGAAAGTGAGTGAATGTGTTTTAACTTTTATGATTTTGATTTTATTAGATATTTATTTTAAGTATCGTATAAAATTATGTTATGCTAGTGTTATAACTTCCAAACCTGCTTTTGTTACACCGTTTTCTAGCGGTTTTAAAGGGGTCAGGCGCCATGAATAATGACCTCTGTATGTGAACCACATTTTGTCGAAACTGTTTTAAATATCCTGCAGTGTAAAGTATAGATCCTTTACCTTCAGTTGTTTCCAGGCCAGTTCACTGCTCGTGGCTCCGTACATAAATAATTTATTTGTCGTATTTAAAACCCTTTGGCTCTCCTAGCTGCGAACATAATTTTTGATAAATATTTTCTGTAGTATTAAAAATATATTAAAATTAGCCGTCAATCACAATATAAGATAATTAAAAGATTAAAATATCATTTTACGTTCCTTATCGAGTACTCGATTTACATGTGGAACATTTACGACATGTTTCGGCTATCAATAGTGCCATCATCAGGTGTTATTTTATAAACTTTTTAACTTTTTGGGTAAGTTTACATGATTAATTTCAGCTATTTATTTTGTTTTCTATATTCAATTTTCATTAATAGTATTGAAACCTTTACTTCACAGTCCATATACACAACATTGACATCACTACGAAATACAATCATATTAGTGACTTGTGATACAACAACGGATGAAGATATAATAAGAAGGACAAGAACATGATAAGAAAAATGAAAACTAAAAATCATTAAAAATCAGTAAAAATCAGTAATTCAGTTAAAAAGTTTATAACATAACACCTGATGATGGCTATATATAGCCGAAACATGTCGTAAATGTTCCACATGTAAATCGAGTACTCGATAAGGAACGTAAAATGATATTTTAATCTTTTAATTATCTTATATTGTGATTGACGGCTAATTTTAATATATTTTTAATACTATTTAAATAATTCACAATATGACGCACTTACAATATCTTACAAATATTTTCTGTGTATAACCACCAATTTCACCGCGTGAAATGAGTTTACGTGAGGATAGTACAATTGACTCTCGTTATACGCGGGAGTTTTGTTCCTGCGAATCGTCTCACATGTCGAAAACGCTTAAAACGGGATACGTTTAAATGCTCGCAGATTTTCTGAGTGATTCACCGCCAGAGGACTTAATTTTTTAAAACCCCAGAGGAAAAAATTGTGGGGTGAGTAAGTGAAACTACGCCCGCAACTCCTTGGGCCTGCGCGACATCTTCCGTTACAGCCGCGGATGGGATATTGACGCTTCTAATGATACTGAAGTAAGGCCGCGGATATATTTTTTTTTTCTATTAAGGGGTGAAGCCGACGGGGAAGGAAGGCGTGAAGTATAGAAATTGTTTATAATTTGAACCAGTGTTTCTCTGTGTACGAGATTTAACAACGTGAACGTCACTTTGTTAAATTATCTCGATAACCGTGTTCACTGTTATGGATTTCCGTGCTGTATAAAACAGGAAATGTCTTGATCGGTTGACTGTTAACGTTTTAGAGGGGGTGGGGTGGGGTGGGGTGGGTATACTTGAAGTTGGTTTGTGAGATAGTCGATCGATTAGTTAGTCTGAGAGAAAGTTGCTTCAGTGATCAAGAATCAGAACATTCACGTGTGCGCTTTGAAAGTCTCGTCGTACATCGCGGAACCGAAACTGTGACATCGAAGTTTGAATCAGGAAATCGCCTAATTGTAAATGTCTTCTCCCTATCTCTTTCACACGTGCACGGACCGAACAATTTAACCCGCAACCCCCACCCCAACACCACTAAGAACCCGGACTCCCAGAAGGAAGGAAGGAAGAATGAAAATTTTTGACTTTCTTTTATCTTCTCCATGCTATTCCTCCCCTACGCCAGTGTCTTTCTCGCCCAAAGTTGGGGTGGTTTCCATGGTAACCAGCTAATTTATTATGTCACTTGATGTGTAGCTAATTACTTCCCGCGCGTCGAGAAAACAAACAAGGAACGCCAAACAGTCCCCTGGCTACCCTCCCCCCCCACACCCTCGCACCCCCGCGCGATGCCCCAAACTCTTCCTTTCTGGCCTCATGAAACTCACACAGAAATAAAACTTGCGTGCGCTGATTCTCATTTGTGTGTGGCATCCATGTTTGTTTGCGAGGGAGTGTGGCGATCGCGGTGGTATCAGGAGAGTGATTGGCGATGGTTGTGTGATGTTCAGTTTGTCAAATAACTCGATTAAAAGAAGTTAAAGAGCTTTTTAGAAGGCTGTGAACGTGCGGAGACTGGGTATTGTTCTGAAATTGTGTTTGGGGAGGAAGAGACATTCTAGACTGTCTCCTTACGAAAGAGGTGACCAATCAGACTAAGCCTTTCGTACACTCTGTTTCTCTGCCACGGTGGTCTAGCGGTTAGAACGCTGGCCTTGTAATCCTGGGGGTCTCGGGTTCGATTCCCGGCGGTGCCCGAATTTATAACTTGTGTTGGGCAAGGCCGTGGTCTGGGCAACACGGAGTTTTCTTTCGTGGCATCCCAACAATTACTCCATTCACACACAGAAGAAGGCAATGGCAAACCACTTCTGGATCATCTGCCAAGAACGTATATGAACAGGTCCCAGTCCGAGAAAAGGATGGAAGGATCCTGTTCATATGGACCTGTCGTCAGACAGAACACTAAATAAATAATAAAACACTGTTCAGGCTCATTGCGTCGTATTTTGAAGCATTTCTGTGTTTACCAGCGAGACTGAATGCTATTTTATAGCTCTTGGTTATCTGGTTTGATTTTTACCCTGATACTTCCTGACAAATTTAGAAGCACTGAGGGATTTTTTATGAGTACTTTATGATTAAAATTCCTTTATCGATTTTAATTACTTCTATGTGGCCTGATATTAACCTACTAACAGTCTTATTTTATTTGTCGTTGAATCGAGACCATAATGTCCTCGGGTCCGAGTATTGTAATTGTTCCAACATTGACCTTGGTTTCCATTCTGGCAACTGGAGAAAAAAGTGTAATTACGAGCTTCATGTAGGTTCAATCTTCATCGGGATCACTGTAATCAAATCAAGGAAAATTAGATTAGAGATACGAGAAATGTATACAAAATATTAGCAGGAAAACCTAAATGGAAGACATTTGACAGACCCGGACACATGTGGGAATATAATACGAAGACGTATCTTAAATGTGGTGTGGATTGGATTCATCTGGCTAATGTTATTGAACAATGGCTGTTGTGAACACGCAAATGAACCTTCGAATCCAGGAAAGGACAGGATGTTGGCTTGTCAATAAGGTCTCTTATCCGTCGCGTACTAATCCTTGTTGTTGTGTCTCAGAAAGAGTGACGTACTCAAATTTCTTTTAAAGTGAATCTGTGGCACTGGCGATGAGAGTACATTCTTCATTTCCTTCCGGTTCCAGTAGCTTCCGGCCATGTTCCTTTTCCCTTCATCGGCTTCTTCTCTTTGTTCCCGAGTCCCGTAACCCCCCCCCCCCCAACCCTTCCAGAGAGTGAGGCAAGCTTTCGCCTGATAATTATTCGCCAGTGACCTGCTCGTTGCAACCTTCAGGCACCGGAGGCAATCTAATTGGCGCCAGATACAGTAATTGCCCCCACAATGAGTACATGGTGTGAATATTTAAGTACTCGTTTGGGTTTTTTTAAGCAATTTATGCGCCGTGTGGCTTTGTAATAATATTCTTGCATTAGCGGTCGCCTCTGCAGTCTTCTTTGAGGTTACTTTGCTATGTTGCTCCAGAAGACTGGAGGAGAAATGGTACTGTAGAAGGAGGCTGAACAGGACGGAGGGGGAGTGCTGTAGTTTGGAGGCCTGTAATTAGATAGAACATGATGAACATTATCGTCAGAACCTGCGTCGAACTGTCTTCGCGTCTCTCGGTTGCGTTCTTAGTCACATGTGTTTCGCATCGGTTGTCATTTTATGACGTGGAAATGGTTCCAAATTTTGTGTCAGTGTTTTGGCTTGAATATCGCCGAAGTTAAGAATTTTTGGGGTTTATTATGATTAATATATGTAGCGCGCATGGATGGGACAAGAGGTGTGCACCGGGTATTGGTTGGGAAACCTGAGGGGAAGAGACCTCTGGGCAGACCTAGACGTAGATGGGAGGATAATCTCAGGCGGGATCTATGGGAGATAGGAGTTGAAGGAGACTGGATTTTGTTGGCCCAGGGCAGGGCTTTGGTTAATTCGGTGATGAACCTTCGGGTTCGATAAGCCATCTGGTTGGTTGGGTCCACTATTTGGGAAGCCTGAAGGGAAGAGACCTCTGGGGAGACCTAGACGTAGATGGGAGGATAATCTCAGGCGGGATCTACGGGAGATAGGAGTTGAAGGAGACTGGATTTTGTTGGCACAGGAAAGGGTCCGGTGGAGGGCTTTGGTTAATTCGGTGATGAACCTTCGGGTTCGATAAGCCATCTGGTTGGTTGGGTCCACTATTTGGGAAGCCTGAGGGGAAAAGACCTCTGGGGAGACCTAGACGTAGATGGGAGGATAATCTCAGGCGGGATCTACGGGAGATAGGAGTTGAAGGAGACTGGATTTTGTTGGTCCAGGACAGGGTCCGGTGGAGGGCTTTGGTTAATTCGGTGATGAACCTTCGGGTTCGGTAAGCCATCTAGTTAGTTATTACGATTAATATACTTGACATAAAATTCGCACATTGACCTCCGGGCCGAGAATTGGACCCAGGGTTCTTTAAATGTGTATGCAGCGTTTTAGGTGTGATTCTGGCGGGAAACATTGCAGCTGTGATGATGGGAACAGATTTTGAATCATCTGAAACGTCTTGGAAGCCAGAGAAGATTTTATTATTTACTCGCCATGGAAACTTTAAATCATACAACAGCAATTAATCGTAGACGAATTTCTTGACTAGATGAGCGAACATCAGCTTGTCAAAGAATCTGTTGCGTGAAGATAATTGTTTAATTTAATTGGGTTTGAGAGAATAAGTGGGAAGAATTGAAGACTTTAATGTTTAATAACATCTGCTATTGATAAATTCAAGCTGAATGTACTTTAAAACCGTGGCCGCTCAGTGCAAACGGACCATGTGTGGTATTTGTTTATCGCTCGACCTAATTGGTTTTCAGTTTTATCTGAGAACTAATTAGGTTATGTAATTCACAGTCTCTGTAATTATTACCTAGGCGTCGTGTTCCTCTTTTAACATGCGGTAAAACACCCGGAATCGATTAGACCCTTCGAAAAAAATTATTCCTACTCGCGTGTACCTGGTTATAATAACCTACAGACAGAAATAAATGTTTAAAATTAGTGAAAGAGTCTCTAATTCGTATCTTGACACGAGGTGTTGTTAACGCCTGAGGGTGACTTTTTTTTGGATCCATCATCATGGCACCGTGATGCTGGAGGCGGCAAGGACCTCTGAAACGTCGAAAAACTTCTACCAGAATACACGGCGAAACAACCCTAGAAGTCAGCCATCTTAGGAGCTGTTGTTAACTGCGGTATGTACATGACTGTTTTATGGGGATGCTGTACCGTATAGCCTGGTGGACGTTATCGACGTTTCAGAGGTCCTTGCTGCTTCCATCACCTGTTCAGAATCCTAGAATACAGCATTGTTTAATACCTAACGTAAGAACTGGGTAAATAGGACATGTATGAGATACGGGTTTCAAGAGGATATGAGAGTAGGCCTCTTCTAATTTTTCGCTCTTTTGCACGTCTCAAAATATTTTGTCTAAACCCCTTATTTATAAAAAAAAAATTAGTGTAAGGATAATATGTCGAATGGAGTATGAGTTACGTGACGTTTATTGCAGGAAGGGAGGTAGAGATTTTTGGCGTTGTGAACACGTCAAAACATAGGGAAAACTGAGTTTCATATGTCACCGCCTGAAGCGCTGGAGTAGAATTCTTTACTCGGACTGATCTATCACTGTAGATTAGTTGCAACCACTGTCTATACAAAGCTAGAGATGCCAGCAAGCAAGGCGAACAGGCCTGCGATGATGAGACAGATGACAGTCAGTTGAATACACGGACCCCTTCAAGCATTTTCTTTCAGTTGAAAAATATCCCTACTCTTCGTCTGAATATCCCCAACAAACATATACGAGTGTGTCTCGTTTACGTTGATTACTTTGGCAGGCCTGTAGCTAAACTGTACTCTCTGTTGTTAAGATACCAACTGCTTTAGGCAAAGTTGGTACCTCACACCGAAAGAATCTGTGAACATATTCTCGTGTACAGCTCACAATGCTAGCCAAACTAGTGTTCCGCGTAAAAAAAAAAGTAGATCTATTGTTTTACGATCAATAAAGGATTTTGTTCTATAAGGTGTGATAAAGTGAACTTTGTAGCAGATGTTGGGGTGTGGTGGGGGGGACAGAACAATACGTTTTTAGCAGCACGCCAACCGGAATGGCGATGCGTTTATAATTTCATTGTTTAATAATAATTCATTTCTACAAATCTGGCTCAGATTTGATGCATCCGATTAAAAATATAACGGACTGACGTAAATGTCGTAATTTTTTAATTTGTATCGTCCGTTCCCCCTTAGCTTCATTTTGATAATAGTAGCGTGATAAGAAACAGAAAATCGCGCTCTGGTGTCAGGCGATCGGAGTGCAACAAACTTTAATCTGTCATTAGCTAAACCACATGAGTCGACATTTTGAGATAAGTGAGCTGTGTGGCAGTCACAATGGGTAAATGCATCGTTACCCAAATAGAATCACTTCCGTCCTCCACTACATATAGGCAGTATTATCTGTTTACCGTCAAAACGACATGAGTCCTGGACTTATGTTATTTTGTTGCTGGTTTCAGTTTAGATTTTGACCACGAAGAAACTATCTCAGTAGGTCACACCAGCAGTGATTAAAGACATGTAACCGCACGAGACATGTAATTTTCCTTCGATATTATGCGGATACTCGTTAAAACAACACGAGTTTAACAATGATTTAGGTCGTAACTCTAGATGCAAGTGATGTGAGTGAATTTGTAACTGTAGAAAAATATGTTCTTCCTAACTATTTTTGAGGTACTTTAGATTCGTTGTGTGAAATGATATTTGTTGGGATCACGAATATTTTGAAGATCCACAATTGTCCTCACATGAAGTCAATTAAATTGAAAGAAACATTTGAATCAGATAAGTTTAATGTGTTGACGTGTAAGTTGAATTTAATGAAGTTACTTAACCTGCTACGGACTATGAAAACAGCGTGTTTATAATTTTCTGTCCAAAATACTTATTTCCTTTACAGTCCGTGATTTCTGTTCTTTGTAATCGTACTAGGACACGTCTTTCAGCCCCAAATGTATTATTTTGGGTGGAATCAAATTGTTTCTAAATAGTCTTTGAATTAAAAAAAAATATTTTTTTTTCGTTATATAAATGTACAGTGTTTGGTTACGTAATAGGGCGACAGTCACCCAGTGTAAGATATTTAATTGTTAATTTGTTTAAGTCTGTTTCTTTTCCTGATTTTATTAATTAAGATGCTTCATTAGCCTGATTCAATCTCATATTATCTTAACGAAAGTACCGAACATCGTACTAAAATTGTGACCGTCTTGCTTTTGTGTTTGGAAGGTCCCGGTTCAAATCTGGCTACCAGCTAACTTAAATGACGTTTTACTTATTCGATGTGAACACTGTCAGATTACTGTTTTCGGATACGTTACAACCTGATTATTTCATGTCTATATCTACCCATAATTCGTGGTCTTTTGACAGCGTCCAAGTGCCAACCTTAAACCACGCTAAACAACTTTTTACATTTCTTCTTCAGTAATCGGTGTATACTTCCCGAACTCATAAAAATATCGTATCACAGTAAAATTTTAATTATTTATTGTTATCTAGTTAATGTCTCTGTAATTATCCGAAACACGTTAACACAGTGTAAGTTACGCCCTACTTACCAAGAAGACTTTTTAACAACGTGTGGGTTTGTATCTTTTTATATATTATATTATTATATCCTTAAACAAGGTTAAGAAATTGAACTTCGTAATAGTGAGGTGTTGTGTTTTCTTTGCGGTACGGGCTGGATTCTTAAATATTATTTAGGCCAGCTTCTGAAGGGTTAGACTACCTCTAGTGCAGTGGTGTTCATCCTGGGGTACGCGAAGACATCTTAGGGGGTACGTGAAATTTAAAAAAATATATTATTTTATGATAAACACTGAATAATGAGTAATGTAATTTATTTAATTTATTTTAGATGTAGATTATATACTATGTATAACTTGAATTATACACCAACAACTTTGGAGGTACAAAGTTGAAGAGAAATTATATCTTGGGGTACGCGAACAAAAAAGGTTGAATACCACTGGTCTAGAGAATCATCTGCTTCGTCGGTTTCAGCGCGCTGAAGTACATCTGTGTTCCGTGTTTGCGACACGTGAAAGCATAATAAAACATTCACGTGGACCTACAATAAATTTAGAAGCTCTCGTTAAGAATTCAGTCGAGATGCCTCAGGAACTCGACAGCCTCCGCCTTGTAACGTTCCATCAGTGCTGGAAGTTCGCAAGATATAAATACAGAAGTGGTAAGGACTTTAAGTTTTGACTGGGCATTGTCCAGTAATGGATTTCTAACTTTGGCCAGGCTATTTGGTCATCCGATGTTTGCGTGATTGCAATTGAAGCCGATGGGATCCCCCCTTATCCTATCATCTGGGAGTCCCATGAGTAAACACAATCTCTCCTCGCAAACACTGATGCCTTCTTGTGTCTGCCAGCAGTTAGAACAGTCCCCAGTACTCTCAGGCTTTTATATGGCCACTGACCGTACAGCACAGTCATTTATTCTGTCAAAATCAATCTGTGGTTATTTTACTCACAGATTTTCATTTTTATTACTTCTAAATTCGGCATAAAGTGATTATGAAAAAATTCAAATTTAATTATTTTACAAATTAGGATTCCAATGCAGTTAGATTCGTTTTGTAACATGAGATGTCGGGTTAATAAAACACGATTTGGAAGGTAAAATTCATACTGAATTTTTATCTTGGAATTCTGAATGCTCTTACTAGTGATAATAATATTAAAAATATATTAAAATTAGCCGTCAATCACAAATATAATATTATTAAAAGATTAAAATATCATTTAACGTTCCCTATCGAGTACTCGATTTACAAGTGGAACTTACGCGACTAGTTTCGGCTATATATAGCCATCATCAGGTGTTATGTATGTAAACTTATCACTGAATTACTGATTTTTCGAGTACTCGATAGGGAACGTTAAATGATATTTTAATCTTTTAATAATATTATATTTGTGATTGACGGCTAATTTTAATATATTTTTAATACTATATAAATCACAATATGACGCATCTACAATATCTTAGTGATAATAATGTTTTCTGTAACGTGGGCCCTTTTACATTTGCAAGCAATAATAAAATGTAATGACCTTGTTGGGATTCGATCTCCAGGCTTTGGATACATTTCTCATAGAATTCAGTTGTCTTAGATCATGTTGGCAGATTTGTGCGATGGATAAAATTGATTCTGTTAATTTCCGTGGGTTGGGTTATTGTTACGCCTTCCGTATACAAGATTTAAGGCGAAACATGTCTCATTACCTCGATCTGGTAGATTTTCATTCGTAATCGTCCAGCTTGCATCTTGAATTGAGAAGTTAATCCGATTACAAGGGAAAGGATTTGGTGGACAAACCGACTTGATTATTCTGGAACGTGGTCCTCATTTTCAGTAAATCACGAAATACTCATCAGCTTTGATTTGCGTTCCACAGCTGAGGTCCTTGTGTCGATGCCAGAACTTGATATTCCTTGCTTTTCAAATAGTTTATTGCTTATCATATTTACTGTCTGTTCTCTGTTTATATCACTAACCGATTCAACTCCATTATTCATCGCCCTGATGACGGAGGCAGCAGGGACCTCTTAAACGTTACAACCCAAGAGACAGACATCTTCAGACTCACCACCGTGAATACGTCAAATCCTACTTTATATATTTATTGTCAGACGAAATATTTTGTTCAGCAGACGAGACGTGGTTTTATTAATGTGAAATAAGTCTTCTATATTTTGTTGAGATAGAATACCTGGCATGTATAATGACATAACGAATATAGAACATCGTTTCAGCTAGCGTGTTGTGTATAGCTGTCTTAAAATAGAAGATGGGGGCATTCGTATTCTATAATTAATGTTCAGACGTTGGTTTGCTTGTAAACAAAGAGTTGTTCACTTATTTTTTTTCTTTTTAAGAATGCGCGGCTGTCAACGAATGCCATATGTGGTAAGCTGTGTGTTGCCCAAAGAATGTTTTCTGTATAAGAACGTCACTCATTCCACCCACACGTATGAATGATTAAACAGGCGCTTATCCACTTCTGGAAACTGTCTTCTAATCGGCCGCTGTTCTGTTTGGTTTTCGTATGTTTGTTAACTGCGTAACCTGGGCGTATAACAGAGATTGCCAGACATTTGTCCACAGTTACAGTGTCCACGATTATGATTTTAACTACCAGTAGAAACGTTTACTTAAGCAGTTGAACGCTGACTGTTTCTTATATTTTGGAGTTTTTATATTATTTATAGAGTGTTCTGTCTGAGGACAGGTCCATATGAACAAGATCCTTCCATCCTTTTCTCGGACTGGGACCTGTTCATATACGTTCTTGGCAGATGATCCAGAAGTGGTTTGCCATTGCCTTCTTCTGTGTGTGAATGGAGTAATTGTTGGGATGCCACGGAGGAAAACTCCGTGTTGCCTAGACCACGGCCTTGCCCAACACAAATATATATATTCGAATATATAGAAAAATATTTAACATAATTTAATGACCAATTGAATAAAAAAATTTCTTGGATATTATCCATCGTCTAGTGAATATAAAACGTAAAACGACGTTTCGGAGATGGGACTCTATCTCCGTCTTCAGGTTCCTACACAGTTGGGCCCCACTAGATAGAGCTAATCCCTATCTCCCATCTCCGAAACGTCGTTTTACGTTTTATATTTTACTAGACGATGGATAATATCCAAGAAATTTTTTTATTCAATTGACTCTTCACCATCGTAAAGAAGTTTTAGATTTGATATAATTTAATGGTCTCGTAATCACAAGACTCAGTAATTTTTAAACACTTTTTGGTGTGAATTCATATCGTGTCCGTTTTCGACTGAAATATTCCCCCCCAAATTTCCCTCAAAAAAAAAACGTTTTGGCGGCCCTTTTCTGAATATAATTATGATTGATAAATTTGGAAGGATGTGGGACACGTTAGATGCTGAATAAATTTTTAGCTAGCGGAACCGATGAAAAGCTAGGACCACCTGAGAATTATATAAATGTTGAGACCGAGATTCGAACCTGAGATCCCTCTCTTACAAAAACAGGTTCCTTGTGCTGCAAAATCCGAGACCTTCGCTGGGGTAAACACCAAATTGTCTTTGATTCTATTTTAATTCCCTGAAGGGATTAGTCTAGATCTGACTTTTGAATCCTGTGGTCATGTTAATTCTCGAAATTTCCTCGAATCGAGTTGTGAGCGCCGATATCGATTTTCACCAAGTATTTATATATATATACGAATTCTCGTGTATTAAACCAAACTCAAAATATTCTGTGACAGCCTCTCGCCTTCTGAATCCGTTTTCCAGTTCATATAATTTTAATTAAATGCACTGAATAGGTTTAAATCAGAATAAATCAGACGCCGTTTGAGCACATTTTGATTCCAGGTAGCTTACCAGCTGTCCCGTGAATTTTTAAATATATCTAAAAGGAGTCCTTTATCGACTTTCCACGTAGATATTATTCATATCAGTTCCGGACGTCAATTAAAGTCGATTCGACCACGTTCGGTACTCGAGACTGTCAATAAATCAAAACACAACAAAACAGTATAAAACTGTTTTAATTGAATTCATATTCAAGATTATTTATCGACGTCGAGGCCGAGTGTTTCACATTCTGGATGTCCCGTGTTCAAGTCTCTGCCCACAGATAGGTTATCCTCAACTTTCTCGCTTTTCCTCAGTCACTCCAGCTAAATGTCAGGATTCCTCCTTTAACTGAGACACCACAGCCTTCCATATCTTTTAAATTTATTGTTCTCCGACAGTTGAATTAATTAAACCGGAAATGAATTATTTTTTGTATTTCTTAATGGTAATGATGTCCGCTCGGTAGTACGTCAGTAGTTTATGTGTTGTAATACGATTTTCGATTTGGACATAATTTCTATCGTATCGATATATCGATTATTAGTCCTTGATTTCTGTATACGTTTCTGATGTTTGTTTCATGGTCTAGGAGTCGAATTTGATATTAGAATGTCAGGTATCGATACGTAATTTTCGTGAAGATCGACTTTCTTTATTTAGTTTTAAAAATTGTTAATATTTTGAATATTTCTTGCAATACTGTCTACATTATTTTACATTATCCATTATCGTAGTTTCATTATGTGACTCAGAACGTTTCAAAACATTTTTTGTCTTGTAGTTTTCAATCTGTTCGTGATATGAGGTAAATATTTTCATTTTGAGTTACATATTGTAGACTTTCGAAAGACTTGTGCGATTTGGCACTGTGGACAGACTGAAATTAGGTATGAAACGGTTTGTTTGATAGATTTGCCGTCATCAAACGCTCGTCATTAATGAATCATTGGTCTTCGGCCCGTATAAAAATAGAATATAATGGATAATTCGTAAGAGAATTAAGTAATTACTGTTGTTTAGATTAATTAAATTAATGTTCTTATTAAGTGAGTAACATATTTGTTAGAATTTGGTACATTTTTTCGCCGTACATAAATTATGTTTCTTGTCGTTAGATTGAGGGGTGGAGAGATATTTTTTTTTAAAAAGTGGGGGAGTCGATGTGATGTCAGGAGATGATGACAAGGAGCCCTGAGATAACCTGAAGGCGGGTTACAAATGCTGTAACAGGTACAGATGGGCGTGGTACAGAACACAGTTGTCTGAAGTTACTTGGTGGTGCGAGGGGGGAACGTCCAGGGGTCCAACCAGGTATAGGATGCGCAACCCTTCGACACGCCCACTCGTCGGTTCCACCTCCCCCCGTTCTTTCAGACCGCCCCCATACCAACCAACCCCCTTTCGTCGATTTAGGTTATGGGCATTAACGTCCCAAAACTGACCAGCAAAACTTGGATGAAATTCCCAATAGCTGATCTCGTTTCGCCATCCGCTTCTCGGCTAGTCTCCCCCCCCCCCCCGGTCCCCCCTTTCAGGGATCAAACCTAAGCCAACAGAAATTTTCCTTTTTGAACCAGGAGAGTGTAACAGAGAACTTGTTCTCAGATGTGTGACGAATAACTTATGACTGTCGTTCTGGTGTATGAATTTGACGTATTTTGTCTGCGGAGACATCCGAAGGTAAACATTTTCACGTATAACAAATAATAAACCTCGTGAACACTATAACGTATACAGTATTTTATAAATTATATATTTATGTTTTGAGGTTTTGACAGCGTTGAGTATGAAGATTTCTGTCTTCTGGGTTGTTGTTGTTCATCGCCCTGATGATGGAGGCAGTATGACCTCTGAAACGTTGGTTAATATCGACCAGACTCCAAAGCGCAACAACCCAGAAGACAGAAATCTTCATACTCTGATGATGGAGGCAGTATGACCTCTGACATGTCTCACGTGTGGGCACGTGAGAAATTATTTATATAAAATTTTGACTGGGAAAACCTGAGATGGAACTTGTTAATTAACCAGTCGTTTCTTAGATGGCGGTGAATTTAGTAATGAGATGTGACCCATAATTTTATTAATTAGTCAGAATCTTGTAAATTGGCCTTAGGTTTGATTGCATTTGTATCAGAACTGACGATTTTGCGTGTTGGAATGTACGAAAAATGTTCAGACACGTAAAATGCTAAGGGTTGCTGATACTAGTGACCCATCTGTCCACGTTATAGGTCAGATACAATAACTTAGCGTAGTATTTGCAGTCACGTGGAGAGTATGTTGAATACAAGAAACAGAAAAATCTGCCCCAAGCCTGGTTTCGAATTGGGTACCATTAGAATGGAAGCCATACGTGTCACAGCGAACTATGAGTACGATAGATAGATAAAGACACTTAGGCTGAACGTCTTGTCATTGGATGATACGGGATTTTGGGACTTATGTCTTGTAAAAATAGGGATGTGTTGGTTGGTAATCGTTCGCTGTGTGGGAATTTTGTTCCGAATAATATTTATAATCGTTATGGCAATCCTGTTAACAGATGATTTTAAGAATTGTGGAATAATATTTAAGACCGTGTGTATACTTCTTAAGATTTTCCGTCATTTTTGACGGAAGTTTAACAATATCAATGTAAAATTACATTTTAAATGTTACGTAGTCCTGGGTGTTCATTTAGCGAGATTTGAGGTTCTCACGGCGATGAATGTGAAGGTAAATTTCTTGAGGTAGAAGGGAAATTTCTTGAGTACAGTTTTGTACAAGAAAATGAGAGTTTTTTCAGAAGTTGGGGTCCGTAGGATTTAAAACATTTACCGTCTTCCAGATTTGGCAAAACCTTTGAAAAATATTGATTATATTAAATGGGATAAGATGGTAAAGTTGCGTCATATTGTGATATAATAAGTATATTATATTAAATCTTGTCCGTCTAATCACAATAAATTCTTATTAAATATTAAAATATTACAATAATTAACATTTAAAATATTTAAAATATTAAATGATGTTCTTTATCGAAATATTTCGATAAAGAACATCATTTAATATTTTTAAATATTTTAAAATGTTAATTATTGTAATATTTTAATATTTAATAAGAATTTATTGTGATTAGACGGACAAGTATTAATATATAATTAAATGGGATGTTGAATTCATTTTTAATTAAATGATTTGGTTTGTAGTCCTGAGGAGTTTAACATAACTAACGTCATCGATTACCACAAACTGACTGATAATATGATACTAGACTGCCATGCCGACTTAACACATCGTAGGCTCGGGTTCATGGTATTTGTGATTGGCGAAATGGCACTGGGACTGGTTCATCTCCGAATTCTTTGGATAATTCCATCGCTGCTTCGTATTCACTCATGAAGAATGGGGGCCCCCTCGGCTGCCAAAGTTCCAAAGAGACTCTTTTCTTCAAAGTGTTAAGGACAATGAATATGCATGATGGTCATTCCAATCCGTCGGTACTGACGTAAGGACGGACACAGTCTTGTTATTCTCGAACAAAACTTTAGATCTAGTGTTTAATTACATGGCAAGGGGGGCACGGATTTAGAATAAAGAATTTTTTTTTGTATATATTTTCGTTTGCCGATATAATAAAGTGTTTTGCAGTGGTAAGAATTTCCGAGTGGGTCCATGCCTGTATCCCATCACGTGCTATTGTCAAGATAAAAGGAGAATAAGAACGAGGAAATAATTTCCTTTTTGCTGTGTTCCTACCGAAGAGATTCCCCCCCCCCCCCCCCCCGAAGAGGGCCCCCCACCTTGCAAGTCAAACCGTCTCCCCAGCAGCCAATAGACTCCTACCGGGTCTCTTTCTACGTTCCACATCACTGGAAATTTACATTTCCTTCGTGTATTTTCCTTCTTTCCATCTTTTTTTTTTTCCTTTTTTCTTTGCAAAACCCCCCCCCCCCCCCCCCCCGCGGGGTGGCGGGTGATATGGTCCTCTCTCCTTAGACCTGCGCAGACTTGATGCAATAAAGCAACTCTGGGCCGTGAGTTTTCGATTGAGAGGGTTCCTACTTGTGTTTGACGAGTCGTGATAATTGGAGATTCACTCCTTACCTCTCCCCCTCCCCCCTCTACATTATACCTCCTTCCCCACCTCAGATTTTCACCCGAGATCGCCACTTGATTTAGCTCAGGAAGATGTTCCCATGTTGATGAATGGATTTGCTCTGCTCGAGCCCCGAAGAATTCGATCTTGGGACGACGAGGAAGAGACTTTTGGTGTCTTCTGTTGTGGCCTGAATTCCTTTAGTTTTAAATTCGCTCTGTTGGTCGCGTCTTTTGAGTTTCGTCTTTAAATTTCGTTCTGGTCCCGGTATTTGGTTTCGTGATCTTTGTCGACTTGACAGTGTCATTGTCAACGCAGGGTAACTGTTAAATGCGAGGATTACCAGGACTTTGATTGAAGTAAAAGAAGGATTTTGCTATCGGAAAGAGGTAATTACTCTCGAAAGAAATCCCATTTAGTTTCGTGATTGGGGGGGGGGGGGTTTAGGTGTGAGGGTTTGAGGAGTTGGCAGACAGACGTCTTGTCTGAAACAAACCGCACATTTCCAAATCAGGTCTCTTTTCTCTTCAACGGATTACGAAATCCTGATTGCTCTCCAACGGCACACAGGATTTCCAGTGTAATTAGATTGAAATGAGGTTTGATTTTGTAAAATGTGAATTGTTTTTCGAATGACTTTGAAACATGGATGGAATTTTGTGACAGAGACAGTTTTGCTCAGATTCTCTTCTGTGTCTTGTGTGTCCGTGGTTTGAAGATAACGGTGAGTGGAGGCTGTAAAACGTGTTGAGAAAATGACTTTTGAATAAAAGAATCCTCACCCGATCCGCGGTTACCTGATGCATTATACATGATGTGATAATGTACAGTTTTAACCGAACATAATTTATTCCGCCTTTGCGGAATAGGAGATTATATGTGATGAGCCTTTCGAAGGTTAGTTTCCGTAATAGGACCGCGCTGCTAAGCCAGCTGATGTTATCTTGACCGCAATTAAATATGACGTAGGAATTATTTTTACTATTAATCGTCGTGGGATGAAGTGTTACACGCATATTTATTAAAATATATAATAAAATACAGGTCAATACACAAAACTATATTTGGGTGTTAAAATTTAAAATTTAAATGTTAAAATTTAAAATTTTAACATTTAAATTTTAAATTTTAAATTTTAAATTTAAATGTTAAAATTTAAAATTTTAACATTTAAATTTAAAATTTTAACACCCAAATATAGTTTTGTGTATTGACCTGTATTTTATTATATATTTTAATCCAAAACACAAACATGACGCATGTAAACCTTAAACGCATATTTATGTCCAGAAATGTTTTGGTTGGCGTTATCCGCACGTCATTTTATAAATGCTTCATACCGAGGGCCACTAGACTAGGCCAGTAGACCTCAGAATTTGATAAAGAAATTATTGTTTATGTTCGTGACATTATTATTAGGTTTTTTTCTGCGGTAATTAAAAATTTCCGACCCCTGATCTGTGGGTTTAAAATTTATAAACATCTTAAAATAATATAAAATCTTAAGTGTCGGGGATTTTGGAGAAAGTGCATTGTGTTTGGGTATGTATATCTACTGGCTTTGTTGATCACGTTAGACACCCGGAAGACGTAGTTTTTTCAGACATAAAGACTACGCCATTAGAATAAGCTACTTGTTCAAATTGGTACGAATCTGATGCCTATGAATAAATTTGTTTTTATGAACAGGTAGAGCATTTATATCGAGACCTGAAACCGCATTACAGTTCTATGTCAGTGGACTCGTGTTGTTTCAGCCTTATAGTGTGAATAACATAGAAGTTTTCTTTAAATCGAGATTTACTTCCGCTTAAAGATAACTGTTACATGGCAAAGCACTTAAAAATATGAAAAAATATAATTATTTTGAAATCATATTTTTTCTAATGAAAGGTATTTGTTTAAATTTGTTACTCTAGATTACTTTTAAGGCTCTACACTCATTACGTTATAAATAGTAAATAAGTTACCGCGATATTACGAAGCTGATGTAAGAACCTAAGGGCAGGGGTTAACCATAATTAGTTTATTTCTCTGATGATGGAGACAGCAAGCACCTCTGAAACGTCTGTAAACAGACTACACGGCTGTACGCCATTTTTTTCGTATTACCGTCTGTTGATAAGTCCACTTTTTACTTTCATTCGTTTAATGATTGCAGTGAACACTTTTTCTGCAATTGAATAAAATTTTTGGATATTATCCATCGTCTAGTAAATATAAAACGTAAAACGACGTTTCGGAGATGGGACTCTATCTCCGTCTTCAGGTTATTACATAGTTGGACCCCACTAGATAGAACTAATCCCTATCTCCCATCTCCGAAACGTCGTTTTACGTTTTATATTTACTAGACGATGGATAATATCCAAGAAAATTTTTATTCAATTGACTCTTCACCATCGTCAAGAAGTTTTAGATTTGATATACTTTTTCTGTAATTTTCAGGGTAGAATTCACTTTAGGTCTGTCATTAGTGAAGTAGACAAAGGTATTTTCAAGAGAATATATCTAGAAAAAGGCGTAATATTATCATATTTTCACTCGCATCCTTCGAGCTTATTTTCTTGTTAAGAGACTAATGGATTTGTTTTTTTGTGTATTCGTAAGTAAAAATAGCGGAGGTTCAAGTAAGTTCAGAGTAGAATTTCAGACAGGTCAGTGCGAGTAAGAATAGAAGCGAGGATACCTGGTGCTGTTTGTGAGGCTGTCTCAAGTCTAGTTGTTGCCTACGCAGAGCAAAGTTGGGGGCACCAAAGCAGAGATGCATCATCTCGCTCTGCCTTCATTTTTCATTACACTATCCAATAGTCTCAATGCCTGGGAGATGAGATGTGACATGGAGGAATGATAAATTGAAGAATTTCACTACGTCATCGTCGTGGTCCAGTTGTGGTATGCCACGGAAATCTTCGTCCGCCTGGCTTGTCCCGCGTAAATATTTCCCACGTCAACGTAGAGCGAAGCGTCTAGAAAGTGCTGACACTCCGCGAAGTTGTTTTGTCAGGAGAGGGCCACGCTTAAATGGACTGATTCTGTATAAAAAGGAATACGCCTTATGGATTCTTTGTCGGTTTATCATCTTGCGTGTGTTCCTTACGTTTATTTGTATTTTCGTATTTATTTCATAACTTTTTACTCTCTCCGTAATGTAAGTAATCATACATCTGTAGGCATAATTTTATTTAAAATTTTATATTATTTTTATAGCTTCGAAATTCCCATTCTTCGTGAAGTTTTAGGTTAGGTTCCTGTTTTTAGGTTATGTTACATTGTAACTGTTACAATGATTTATATTGCCAATCGTTATGACATTTATTTATTTTTATTTAGTGTTCTGTCTGAGGACAGGTCCATATGAACAGGATCCTTCCATCCTTTTCTCGGACTGGGACCTGTTCATATACGTTCTTGGCAGATGATCCAGAAGTGGTTTGCCATTGCCTTCTTCTGTGTGTGAATGGAGTAATTGTTGGGATGCCACGGAGGAAAACTCCGTGTTGCCTAGACCACGGCCTTGCCCAACACAAGTTATAAATTCGGGCACCGCCGGGAATCGAACCCGAGACCCCAGGATTACAAGGCCAGCGTTCTAACCGCTAGACCACCTCATCTTAATATTATTAGTGTTCTGTCTGACGACAGGTCCATATGAACAGGATCCTTCCATCCTTTTCTCGGACTGGGACCTGTTCATATACGTTCTTGGCAGATGATCCAGGAGTGGTTTGCCATTGCCTTCTTCTGTGTGTGAATGGAGTAATTGTTGGGATGCCACGGAGGAAAACTCCGTGTTGCCTAGACCACGGCCTTGCCCAACACAAGTTATAAATTCGGGCACCGCCGGGAATCGAACCTGAGACCCCCCAGGATTACAAGGCCAGCGTTCTAACCGCTAGACCACCGTGGCCATCCGTTATGACATAAAGACACAATAATTAGCGAATATGCTCGTTGGCTTGTCATAGGAAAAGACGTTCGACAATCTAAGTGGAGCGTAGCGACGCTAGGCGTTGAGACGTCGACTAGAACTACAGAATAAGCCAATGAAAACTCCGGATATATTTCGACGGATGTTGACAAGTCGACACCGACTGTCATGATGTCAGCTGAGACCACGTGTGCCTATAAATGTCACTGGAGACGGCGCTGGTAAACGTGTGCCAGACGCTGCGACGCCTTAAAAAGACGCCGTGTTTGGTACAGTGAACCGCGGAGTGCCATCGTACGCGAGGTTGGAAAACTGACCAGACGCCAGTCGTCGTGGCAATGCCAAACGACGTCATTTACATGATAGAAAAACGACGCCCTCCGTCGATTTTGAAATGTAAGTGAAGATGATAGAGTTTCATGAACGTCGTGAGACACGATTTGGGCATACCGACGTCGTTGGACATCACAGTGGACAGTGGATGAGCGGTGATTTTTTTAATGCCTAATTATTGGGATTGTGGGTTCGAATCTCGGTCATTGTTTTTGGCATGGCGTGTTTCAGAAAATTTTTAAGTTGTCCTTTGTAGGTAAGAGGCCTTGATGAAGGAGACATGCCAGTTGTCGAAATTCTCTTACTCTGAACCTTCTATGATTTTAATCGAGAAGTCTTAGGTACCCAACATATAAAATGTTTTTGAATGTTATTTAGAAGTGTCTGTACCTTATAAATTGTTCGGTTTTTTTTTTTACGAAGTAATTTTGAATCGAAATAGGTTAGAGGGTGTTGAGTAACAAACATCTGCCCTTCTTTCCCACACATTAAGATGTAACGTAACTCAGGTTAAAACCACTTATAAGAGGCCTTCGAATTTGCGATATTGATTCTTGACAGAAAATAACATAAACAGTTTGCTCGGTTTTATTTTTAATATTGCACGATGTTCGCTGTAAAATCGATGTGTCTTCACGCATAGACAATTTGTTGAGTCATACTGAAGTTGTCTTCAGGCTAAGCTGCAGACTTCGGTATTAAAACAGAAAATGTATTCAAATAGTTTTAAAATATAACCAGAATTAAACTTTCTTGTTCACCCAGAGATTTTAAAACTAAAATCTTAGTCAAATGTTAATATATCTGGTTATCTATTTATCTATAAAAAATACGATTTTGAAACTGTATTTATTGACATGGGCAGTGAGTTGAACTTCTTAATAACCATTCACGGAAACTACAGTATGCCCACCAATCTTATTTACTGGGAGACTATACGATGTTATTAAAATATAGACCTACTAGGTTTAGTTGGTATGGTTTGTGTTGGATTCAACCGGCTAGCTGGATTTCTTTTCTAGATTAATAAGTAGGCTTAAGTAGGTTTATGAGATTACTTATTTCTGTAATTGTTACACGTGTAATTATAAGTCGAATTGAAGTTACGAAGACTTAACTTCATAGGCTGATAGAAAAACATGGGAGTTGTGTTTGTGCGTGCGTGCGAGTTGTTTATATGCTTTTAAGAAATGGTCTCAGCACCCCCAAGGATTCGGTGTCTGTACCATTATAATTCACAATGTGGATTACTCGGAAAATCGCGAAGGATTTCTGTGGTGGTCTTTGCCATTGGTCATTCATCTTCTAGTCTATATGAAGTTCTTCTTGTCCGTCCGAATTCTCTTGCATGAGTGAAATGGGGGAAGTTTCCATTGTGACTGCGTGCTCGGAATATGGAATGTGCATGACACATAATAGAAAGGCGAAAATAAGTTAATGCAACTCTCTCTCTCTTTATGAATTCCTTTTTATCATTTGGAAGAACGATAGATTTACAAGTTCCTCTCCATAAACATCTTAAGAATCTTTATTCCAGGATATCTGATGTACGGAAACAGTTTCTAAATGTACGTTTTCAGGATGGCCACGGTGGTCTAGCGCTTAGAACGCTGGCCTTGTAATCCTGAGGGGTCTCGGGTGCCCGAATTTATAACTTGTGTTGGGCAAGGCCGTGGTCTAGGCAACACGGAGTTTTCCTCCGTGGCATCCCAACAATTACTCCATTCACACACAGAAGAAGGCAATGGCAAACCACTTCTGGATCATCTGCCAAGAACGTATATGAACAGGTCCCAGTCCGAGAAAAGGATGGAAGGATCCTGTTCATATGGACCTGTCGTCACACAGAACACTAAATAATAATAAGATCAGATGGTCTAGCGGCTAGAACGCTGGCCTTGTAATCCTGGGGTCTCGGGTTCGATTCCCGGCGGTGCCCGAATTTATAACTTGTGTTGGGCAAGGCCGTGGTCTAGGCAACACGGAGTTTTCCTCCGTGGCATCCCAACAATTACTCCATTCACACACAGAAGAAGGCAATGGCAAACCACTTCTGGATCATCTGCCAAGAACGTATATGAACAGGTCCCAGTCCGAGAAAAGGATGGAAGGATCCTGTTCATATGGACCTGTCGTCAGACAGAACACTAAATAATAATAATACGTTTTCAGCTATTATATTGAACACTGTACTTACGTGCTTATTTCAATAAACTTTATAACTGTATCAACTGATCAGGATTCCGAACGTCACAGGCAAGTGGTTAGCATTCTTGCATCTAGTTTGTTTTTTTAGAGATTTTTTTTTAAATTATTTAAGGTTAAAACCCAGAAACAACGTTGCCGAGTAGCGAGATGGCACTGATGATGGCTATACAGTGTTTGAATAAGTCTGGCAACATGGCAGCAACCTTGTCACATGTGTTCCGTTGACGTAATGCACCTTCATGTCTGAATCGTAGAAAATTATAGTTTCTGCATTATTGATTACGTGGTATATAAAGCAAGGAGCGATAAATACTAACATGACCTAATAGCCTTCTCTCCCCTGCCATTGCAAATTGCTCGCCGTGTTTCGTCTCCGTTGGCCGAGACAAATGACTGCAGTCGCTCGTCGTCTCCGGCGTGCACTGAGAAACACGTGTTGTAAGTTGCACGTGCGTCAATTTGGAGTGATTTCTTTCGCGTGTTGGGAATTTTTTTTATTAATATTTTTGCCCTGAGACTTGTAGAATTATCCTTTTTACTGGACGATGTACCGTGAAGGCGTATGAGAGGATTCGAGGCAAATCTTGGCACTGGAAAACACACTTTCCGGTGTTCGTCGAGACCGGATCTGGAGCCCACACTGTCTTCTGTCCAATGGGTACCGGGGGTCCTTTCCCCAGTGGCAAAGCATGGTCGGGGCTTTTTAGTTTGAAGTTTCGTAGCCAACTCTTCACAAGGACTAACGAGTGATGCAAAACACCTAAATTAAGACTAAAAGAATCAAACCAATTGAAGTCTGGTCAGAGTCATTTTGATTTATCCCTCCATACGCTTACTGGCAAGTTTTTAAATGATTATTCGTCTTATTGTGACGTTGGTCTTTCAAGTTCACGTTTATCACGTAATTTTCTCGCGTAACATCTGTAGATTGTTAATTTGTTTGTTATATTTTGTAATTTGTTCGACTAATTTTAATTGGCTTGTTACAGAACTATTCACAATACTTGGTGACGTGTATAAATCACCAGGTTCCTCATTTTGAAATTTCCAAATTTGTACACTAATTTAATTACTTTTAACGTCAGATATTTTTTGGTGCTCTGTACACAGATTCCGGAATTTGCAGCTTATGTCACCATCACGCGAAATGTGTGACTACATTTTTATTTATTTATTTAGTGTTCTGTCTGACGACAGGTCCATATGAACAGGATCCTTCCATCCTTTTCTCGGACTGGGACCTGTTCATATACGTTCTTGGCAGATGATCCAGAAGTGGTTTGCCATTGCCTTCTTCTATGTGTGAATGGAGTAATTGTTGGGATGCCACGGAGGAAAACTCCGTGTTGCCTAGACCACGGCCTTGCCCAACACAAGTTATAAACTCGGGCACCGCCGGGAATCGAACCCGAGACCCCCAGGATTACAAGGCCAGCGTTCTAACCGCTAGACCACCGTTAAATGTGACTACATTACTTAAAAATATTACGATGTACTTAATTTTCCAAAATGGTGGCTGATTTAAGATAGTTTTAGAATAGAAGGCGTCGAAAATGAGTGGAGGTTGTGTTGTGGCTCGTTAATTTGTCATTTTCATTTGAAGTCGCGATAAAAGCTGGGGACAATATCTTCGTCTATTGAGACGACACAAAGACCACTTCGATTCCTTGCCGGCTGCTGCTTTGTTTCCGAGAAAGGGTGGAAAAGAAGGAATGGGTGTGGTGAAAGGGAGGTCTTCGAGGGATGAAGCCACACGAACGTTGGATTACCCGTGGTCAGCCCAGTTCGCCAGAGGGTTCAGAGTGGGTGGGGCAGACGAGGGCAGCGGACAGAAGAGGTATTTTTGGGATTCTGTTCTTCTCTTTTCGCCCCCCCCCCCCTCCATTAGGGGGAGGGGGGCAAAGTCTATTGTTGACGGAGGGTAAAAAACTGGCCGACGACATGACGGAAACCCTCCCCGACTATAGTTCCGACTTCTCAGCGGTGCAAGGTTAGCAGTTCCAGCCGGGGGAATAGATTAACTGGGGCCTTGTCTATCTTCGTCTCGCGCTAGTGGAAAATCTTTCTCGCTTGGGGTCTCCGCCAGACACCTCGCCCCCTTCCGCCCTGACAACACCGCACCCTCACAGAAGATAAAGCCACCCTATTATCCTGGTTCATTCGGATGCCTTTTCTTTGCTTGAACGGGATAAATGACCGCCCCGGGGGGTGGGGGGGGGGTGTAAGAAATGACCTTCGACTGTCTTCTTCCTCTGTCACGCGTCGAGGTGACCAGAGCCGATCGGCGATTTGTGGTGGATATCGACTGGGTGTCGGGACGCCGGTCTTTTTATTCCCTTTGTCGAGGGAAGTGTCAGATGAAGCCAGAATGCAGGAGGATGCCTTCATGTTTCGCACGAAGATTAAACGAAACTTGTTAGCCTGTAGCGAATATTTAATGACCTGGTTATAAAAATTGGTCCAGAGAAGAAAAAAATTCGTATATGCCATCTTATTTTCTAGGTAAACGAGAAATATAGAAATTTGGGAATAATATAATAATTTATTGTAATATTATATCTTTATTTTTTACGTTACTCGCGACTGTGAAAGAATTTAACAAATGAAAACTATAACTTGAAAAGTGAACATAGAAAATTATTTAATATTTGGTAGTGGCATGTTTATTTATTTTGCGGTTTGTTTAACGACGTTGTCAGTAGGTCAGATTTTAAAGCGTTGAATTATAAGAATGATGAATTAAAAGTGGACGGAAATGGTTGTGGCCTAATTTAAGTTATTATCCAGTGGGGTTTGAGGAAAACCACGTTTTTTTATTTGTAGTGTTCTGTCTGACGACAGGTCCATATGAACAGGATCCTTCCATCCTTTTCTCGGACTGGGACCTGTTCATATACGTTCTTGGCAGATGATCCAGAAGTGGTTTGCCATTGCCTTCTTCTGTGTGTGAATGGAGTAATTGTTGGGATGCCACGGAGGAAAACTCCGTGTTGCCTAGACCACGGCCTTGCCCAACACAAGTTAAAAATTCGGGCACCGCCGGGAATCGAACCCGAGACCCCAGGATTACAATTTTTGTTTTAGGTGTTATTTGCAAATGTTTGTTTTGAGAATCCTTTGTAGTAATGTGTTTTACGTGACATTTTAATCTTTGTGCACACGTGTATATAAAAGGCCTGCTCCGTCATTTATTATTTTAAGAAGTGAATTTTTATGTTAAGTACGTGTGAAACCTCTATCTCTCTCGAAAATCAGTATACAAAAGTTACGGGCTCATTTCAAGTCACTATGCATAAAACCTTCAGACGTATTTGTACTGAGTTACAGTTACTTAAAATTCATTTGTGGGTTACAAGGGTTGGTCCCAGGGGTTGGGCGTCACCCAGCTAACACGGTTAACACGAGCACTTTGCCCCTGGCTGGTACAGCGAGGAAGACTCAGTCTAAAGTTGTTGTACCTAACGAAATGTTAACATGGGAACGAGGAAGTAACACGAGGCTTGTAAAGAGTCTGTACTCCCAGGAATAAAATCATATTTCGTTCTTCACCTGACGCTACGTGAAGTGGGAAATGATTTTGGGAGACCTGGCGTACGTGGAAGCAGGGACATGTGGCGGGCTCCTGTGAGCACTGCACGAACCTTAGAGTTCCATAGAACCAAGTGAAATTTTAAAATGACACTCTGCTTTGACTAAACCTCGCGTAAAATTATCAGCGCAATTTACAAAAAAAAAAACATCGTAGAATAAAAGCTAGAGATTTAAAATAAATGGATTGAGATGATAAAGTTGCGTCATATTGTGATAAATATATATTTGTTTAAATATTGTCAGTCTAAATCACAATAAAATTCCTATTAAATATTAATAGTATTATAGTAATATTTTAATATTTAATAGGAGTTTTATTGTGATTAGACTGACAAGATTTAAACAAATGAATGGATTAATAAATATAAGTAGAAAATCTATTGTGATGTTAAAAATACCGACTCGTTCATTTAAACTGAGTGTAACATTCCTGGTGATATTTAATCCAAGGAAGTAATTTTTGTAATTTTTTTATATCTTTTCTTACGCTCGAAAGGCTCGCTTTACCCTAATTTAATTCATTTTTAAGGTATCTTAAGAGCGCTTTGTGTGAATGGCATATAAATTATTCAGTCTAATAGAAAGAAGTTAAGAAATTGGTAATTGACGAGAGGTGGATGGTAGATTAACAAAGGTTAAAGATACTCCTCTGTTAACCAAAATGGAAGAATGTATTCACATTTAAAGTGCAAACACCCCTCCCCCTGAATTTTAGGCCAGATCTTATCTGCTTCCAAGTCACGTTGTTATGATGCAGCCGGCTTGCAGGGCGCGGGTAAGTGTACCCTAGGGAACACAGATCGAACTAAAATCGATTGGAAAAAATCGGCAGTTACTCCACAAAACGATATTTTAGTTTAAATGATCGGTTCGCTTTGTGAAACTTGTGCCGATTTTGCACGCTTACATCCTCCTGCGAAAGGAAACGTGTTATAAATGTTTACGTGATTTTACTCGAAATTGACAGAGTGTACCGGAGTTTTGGGGGAAGAAACACCTAAAATATTAGAGAATTCTGTTCTTGTTTGTACGAGCGAAGTTTTGAAGTGGCGAAAAACGAGACCCCCCCCCTTCACGCCCCCCATTAAATTCCATGTGGGACATGAAATTTGTGTTTTGCCCCCCGTTCAAAATTGTGTGACGTGTGAGAGTATAACAGGAAACTGGCAAGTTCAAACATACGTGTGTTTTAAATTTGTCAGGAAACTTGTCAGCACTCTGTTTTCACAAACTTTCAATGTATTATATCCGCGTAATGTAAGAGACCAAATTTCATACCCATACAAAACAAAAGGTAGTATTATGGTTTTCGTATTTTAACCTTTATGCTTTTAGATATAAAACGGGAAGGCAAATATTCTGAAATGAATTATGCTAAGTATTATATGAAATTAATCGTTTCTTAATTTCTTCTTAAATGCGTTTTTTTTTTGTCTTACTTGTAAAACATCTGGTCGTAGTTTCCAACTCGTCCTTTTGTATTATTCATTATTATAGGCTTAGTTATGTTTTTGGCTGAGTGAATTAACATAGAGCGTCCGCTGATAAAGTTTAACTCAAGTTCAGCTTCTCGGCTCTCGGCATGAACTGATGTATTATGGGGTATTTTATCAGGATAATTTGTCGTCTTCACAACATTACGCTTCAGTATAATCTAATTCTATATTATAGGTAAATTGATTTTATATTTGACTCGTATTGGCAAAACTTTGTAGCTCTCCGCCGTGAGTCATGCATTTCTAGACGGGGGGGGGTGACAATTAGTTGAGATACACCAGAAGGTGATTTGCCCTAAGACGTTAAATTGTGCCCTGACATTAATAACCACACTCTGTCAAAGTCTATTATCTTTTAACGTTCCCTTTTTCAGGATGAATGCATGATGGACCATGAAACAGATGGGGACGGTGCAATCAACTTATCTACGTCACAGAGACCTTCAGCAGCCACTACCCCCAACGGCAACATTGAATATGACGATCAAGACCAGGTAAATATATATATATATATATATATATATATATCGGCTTTTTAAAACGCGTGTTACCAAGAAAGATCTCATCTGAACGTATTAAGACTTTGATATCCGTCGCTAATTGATTCTTTGAAAATGTCACAGGTACTGGAATGTTTAATTCTGTGTTAAATGACAAATCTTTCTTGGAAAAAATCTTATAATTGATAATCAGATTTATTTTGGGGGGCAAACAAGCAGAGATTTAGAAGTATTTATTAAATATATAAATGTTTTATGCTTACAGGTTTGTATTAAATTAACGGATGGTTATTGTACTAGACAAAATAACAGTTGACAGTATGCATTACGATGTTGTATGTTTTATGACGTGATTTGTACATTGTTCTAAGATTCCGATAAGAAATTTTGTTCGTTGGGCAACACGTGGGATATTAGAGTCATGATTTAGGTGTCTTCGATCTGTGGTATCTTGATAATAGGAATCCTGATGAAGCGGTTTCATGAATATCAATTTTTTTTAATGTTCTCGAGGTGTATGATTCCTGAACACACACACCTCTGATCTTAAGATTTTAACCCTTTAAAGCCCATCCGCTTTAACAGTCAGTAGCAGTGCATTTTGTGTTATAGGGTTTCGTATGATTTTCAATGTAAACACGGATTATTTCCTTAAACAGTGTTAACCAGTTGATTTTTGTAATGGAAAAATTTGTTTTATTTGAGTTGTGAACTGAATTATTAAATATTATTTAGACAGGTTTCGGCTTCAAAGTGTTAACTTGTCTATTTGTATTTGTGTTTCAATAGTAGACGATTTGTTCTTTTTTAAACGTGGGTGTCACGTGAATTTTTGGTAAAATGAAACTAAAAGCTAGCTTTCAGTATTGACAGCATTTAAAATCAAACTGAAACGAAATTTCAGAGAACAGGCAAACTTATTCTCTGTAAATCTCAATAAAGTTTTTATGGTTTTAAATTAAAATATTTATTTTCGTACAAATCCGTCACTTTGAATGTTCGGCTTATTTAACTCGTGTGTTCACGTACAGGTATTATGATGGGTAAAAATTTTCTTTGTTCTTTGTTGTGAAGACAATCGACTAGTGTGTTTGTGAAACATCGCTTTGTTCCCATTAAGTCAGTCTCTTTCGGTATCTTTTGTAGTTGTGTCTGACGGTGTGTAACATCCATCTTATAATCTGCTGTGATTAGAACGTGTTCTCGTTTTTGGCTGGCCCTCTACATTACAGTGTTTGGATCTCTTTCTTTCCATGATCACTGCCAATTTTGTGTTGGAACTAAGGTTGTTTTTAGTAAATAACAAACGCTCCAATTTTCTTAAGTACGCTGTCTGCCCGTAAAGAGACCCTGAACACTGGGCGAGCCAACAAAACTATGTCCTCACGATGGAATATCTCTGTTTCCACCTGCAGTAAACATGTTTTAAACTCAGAGGGGAAGAATGTACTTAGTCTGTCTTGTAAACTGCCAAAGATCGCTTTTAAATTTAATCGTTGTCCCATGTTTAGTGTTTTAAAAGTGCGTTTTGTGATCCATTCCCATGTATTGACGTGTAATGTAATCACCATGACAGAAGCGATTTGTGAACGTTGTCTTGGATACGAAACAAAACATTTACATTCGTAGACAACTTTTAAAATTAAACGAATTTTTAATTAGTAAGGTACCAGGTTATAACTTTAGGAAGTTACCTGTCTTGTGTGTTGTTGCGTCGTGTATTCCGACGTTTCGTAGGTGCTAACATCGTCAAGGATTCTTCTTCTAAGTCTTCGTGTCTGACTTTGGGGCCCACCAAACGCGGCTGGTTCGTGACGCTGACCACTCACCCCATCTAGTGCCGAGATCAAGAACGAATAGGTGATATAATGTCTCCCCCCACAAGTGATTTCATGGCGTGTAGCGGAACTGGTTTGATTTTTTTAATTTGTAGTTATTATTACGTCGTCCGCAAACTGCCAGCACTCTACTTGTACCTGAAACGTAGAGTTTAGACTCGATATGACTGGGAATAGAACGTCAGTACTGCTGTCTGAAATCGATGCTTTTCATTTATGTGATATATGATAATTGTGTTTTTGATTTCTTTATGTTCTGGTAATCGTTTCTGCTTAAAGTGTTTAAACTGAGTATATTTTTATGGGAAAGTAATTTGAATGAAATATCCTTTACGTAAGATATTTCATGTAGGAAAAACAGTAATTGTCATTTCGTGAAACGATTATCGATTTCTTCTTTTCTTTGTCAGTGTTTTTTATTGAGGGCAAGTTTGTCGATGGTTTTTTTTGTATTTTTATTTATTTTGAAGCTAGTAAAGCAGTGCTCTGTTTTATAACATGACATTCTGCTGTTTGCGTGTTTGAGCCGAGTGAACTGAAGTGGTTGAATAATGGAGATTCGTGTTAGGTGACCACCGTCTGAAGGACGGTGCAGGGAAGGAGACGTTTCTCAATAATGCAAACACCCACAGAGATTTTGATTAGGGCCCCGGGCTTCCTGTCTTCAGCTTGTGAACACTACGTGGCTGATACACTGTAACAAGAAGGGTGGGGGGGGGGGGTACAAGTCAAGACAAGAGAAGATTTGGCTAGAAGCCTTACTTGCGTTTACTTGTCTGTTCCATTTCTGTGTTCCTTGTTTATAATTCACAGAGAAGAGAAGACGCAGATCTGAGTCAACCCTAACCTCTCCTGATCATGCATATCTTTTAGTTAGTATGGGCTGTGAATAGGGGTAGCTGGGGGTAGGAGGGTGTGTGCGAGAGAAATTACTAGCGGATAGGCTGTCCTTTCCAATCAAGTTACCTCCCCCATTTTCCTATAGCCCCTGCTACATTTTTTTTTCCTTTTTTCTCGTCTTAATTGAAAGAGTTGGTGGAACCAGATGGTCCCGATATAAAAAACTGGAAAGAGATAATCCTTGTATTTTCTGAATGACGTTTGTTACTCGGAACAATAAAGTTATTGGAAAGAATTCTCTACAAAATCGTAAGAGGGGTTGGGGGGGGGGATAGTGGCGCAAACATCGTGGCAAGATACTTATTTTATTTTTTTCATTTCTTTCTTTCTTACTCTGCTGAGTTATTTTCCAAACTCATATTAAGTTTCGAGAGTTTCATTAATGATAGATGTCTTCGATGAAGTTTTCCGAAAATTAAGATATTTGCACGCTCTTATAATTAGAAATGAAGCTAATTTTTCATCCTTTGTTTTCAGCACTTTTCCTCGCCTTTAATTAGAGGGTGACAAATGCCAGGTGGAATGACGCACTGCGCTGATGTAGGAATTAAAAAGTGCTTTTAAAGATAATTTGATGTGAATTAGGTGACCTTCCTCTCTCTCACCCCCCCCCCCTCTCGTTATTTGTCATATTCTTTTGCAAACTTGGGTTGGCGTGGAGAACGACGCTGTACCGTCTCAGGGAGACGGCAGGGGCTGGAGATGTGACAGTCCCAATCACGAGACGCGAACGAAAGGGACTTCTCAGCCAGTCTAGTGACATAATGCATACTTATCAGGTACCGAATCTTAAGTGGGAATTCTGGAGGGTGGGATGATAAAAAAAGAAACCCTTTCTTCGAAAACGACGTGTTACGGTGACTTGGGGGGGCGGCGTCGGGGGGGGGGGCGGTTACCTCACTCTGCTATTAAACATGACTTAAGCAACAAAATTAACTTAGGTTCTTAAGTGTCTGTGTTTACATTTACAACCGTGTTCCGCCTATTTTTTATTTTAATGTAGGTAGAAGAGTAATAAATGTCGTTGTCTCCTTGTGTAAGAGAATCATCTGTCTAGCAGAAAATGTTTCTTCTTGTATTAAATTAACGCAGTGATTCTGATAGAATCTAAGGTTTTCATGGCGGTGAGTCTGAAGATGACTGTCTTCTGGGTTGTAGCGTCGTGTGGTCTGGCAGAAGTTACTCGTCGTACTGATGATGATCAGATCTACAGCTACATGTCAGTGTAATCATTCCTCCGCCCGCAGGAAAGCGTTTCTGTGACACGCACAACTCATCTGTCGGAGAAGTTGCCGCATTGGCAAGGTGGTCAGTTCCACAGCATTAACCCTTTGAAGCCGAAGCTCGTCTTCATAATATTTACGAATCCAGACCGTACCGCGAAGAAAACACTTCACCTCACCATTACGAAAATCAGCTGGTTAACCATTTGAAGCCGAAGCTCGTCTTCATAATATTTACGAATCCAGACCGTACCGCGAAGAAAACACTTCACCTCACCATTACGAAAATCAGCTGGTTAACCCTTTGAAGCCGAAGCTCGTCTTCATAATATTTACGAATCCAGACCGTACCGCGAAGAAAACACTTCACTTAACCATTAGAAGTCGAATCAGGCGGTACCACATAAGATTTAACATCCCGGTCAAAGCCTGAAGCGGAAACCATGATGATTAGACTCTTATTAGAAGAAAGCTAAAAATGACTTAAGACAGGGATAGAAAACATGTAGAATGTCACATGACTGAGAATTAGCCAATGCGAGAAGGGAAAAAAAATCTTCTGGTAATGTGCATCGTATTTTTATTTATTTATATATTTTTGCGTTTTCTGTGCGTAAAGGAAAACAGCAAAACATGTTTTAATGAAACAAGATTTTTTTTTAAGATGTTTCCGGCTAAAGTTAAAATCGCTTTGGTGTTCACATTGTTAATACCATGTGACATTTAATGTAATAAAATTATTATTACTGCAGTATTAATAAAGGGAATTTTATAAAATTAAAAATGACTTGAAATTGAAAGTGTTTTGAAAGATAAAAAAATCGGATTTTCGAATAAACTCTGTTACATGGAAGACGATGTTTTTTCATGTGAATGGCAGTTAAATTTTTGGCGTTAAAAAAATATAATTCCGCTGACGATATTATTAATTTATTTCTGCGTCCCTTGAAGAATATAAGTGACCAGTTTCCGACTGCGGACTTAAAATAGTCTTCACGTGGTAATTTGAGAGATCACAGTCTATAGAAATGCGGAGATGTTCTCCATCATGTAGACTTCAGTCTAAGACAGTAAAGAAATTTTTTTTTTTTAAAAAAAAATCGAACGTAATTCTTGCCTTGGTACGCGAATTTGCTGGAAAGTCTCTGTCCTGTTACGTGGAAATTCCCCGAGATTCAGAAGTCGTGACGAGTGATAAGCTCGCTGGAACGCGCTCGTGGGAAAGAAGGCGCATCTGTAAATTTGCAGTTCGCTCCCGTAAATTTACATTCTACAGGAAAGAGACTGCGTACGTAAATTTACGTGTTTGAAGAAAGAGTCTTGTTTCTGTAACATGTAAATTTACAGGACCGATCTGTTTCACTCAGCACGTGAATTTACTGGAATCGTCTTTGTCCTGTTAAATGTAAATTCCGTGAGAATCAGAAGCCATGGCGAGACTTGCAATTGTCGTGCGGGTAAGAATGGACTTAAATTACATAGAAGATGCAAACAAGTTAACACTGCTTTTAATAGCACGCGGAGGTTATGGACCCCTCCGCGTGTCTTCGAACTCATTCCGTGGTTCTATTCAAGGCATATCGGAAGACATTTTATAAAATACGACCTGAACCTTTCACAACTTTTTTATCAAAAGATGGTTGTCTTCTGGGTTGTTGCGTCGTGTCATCTGGTAGAAGTTTACCGACGTTTCAGAGGTCCTTGCTGCCTCCATCGCCCTGATGATGGAGGCAGCATGGACCTCTGATACGCCAGAGACTACTCGGAGATACAACCCAGACTCACCGCCGTGTAAATTAATATCCGCCACTTAAGTTATTTGTTCTGTCCAGACGTGAGACAGAATCGAGGAACTTATTTTTAGAAGCAGTTAACAGTAATTAATATGCGTCAGTGTCGAATTGGACGCAATGTATGCGGAATAAGAGTCTTGAAACTTACGATGCTGTTTTAAAAGTGACTTCTTGGTGGCATTTCCGCCTGTGACTCAATAATTTGAGAAGGCTTTGAGTCAGGGCAGGTCACATGACATGTGTGGTTCCCCTTATGATTCCACCCTGCACACACACACACACATGCACGCACGCATTATATGCAGTGGCCAGCGTGGACTCCCACTACATTCTTTTGTTTTCATGTGCCCGAAAAATGTACCCAATTTTCTTTGTTTATGCAAGAGCTTGTGTGTTGTTCTCCTTGTACTATGAGGCAGGGGACCAAATTGAATTTGGGACTTGGTCGATGTTTAGATTCCTGGTTGGTTGTTTAGTTTAGCTGAACAAAGAAAACAGCAGTGTGTTTATTCTGGCTGAAATAGCAGCCAGCAACACCCCAAACGTTGCTAGCACGCTGAGACTCATCCCACCAGGAACAGACAGACAGACAAGAGTGCGTACGTAGCTTTACTTAGTGCCGTCCCCGGCCGAAATCGTGTCGTTGTTTTCCGTCTGGAGGTTCGAACACCGATCTCGCGTCACTTCGTCTCACTCTTTGAAAATTCTTTTTGTGTCGTCATGTCCTTAATATTTTCTGCTCTGCTCTGTCATTACTTGCTCTAGGTATGGATGAATTAAGGTCTTTGATGTCCATAGCTACTTACGTTTCGTAGGCACTTTGGTGGATGCAATTTTATGGGTCGTATCGATTCTTATCGATAGGGTATCGTTTCTTATCGATAGTGTATAGATTCTTATCGATAGAGTATAGATTCTTATCGATAGAGTATAGATTCTTATCGATAGAGTATCGTTTCTTATCGATAGAATATCGTTTCTTATCTATAGTGTATAGATTCTTATCGATAGAGTATATATTCTTATCGATAGAGTATAGATTCTCGTCGATAGAGTATAGATTCTCGTCGATAGAGTATAGATTCTCGTCGATAGAGTATATATTATCGATAGCGTATAGATTATTATCGATAGATTATAGATTCTTATCGATAGAGTCTAGATTCTTATCGATAGATTAGTGATCGAAGTTATCTTGACTAGTTGTATCTTCGGATACAAAAATGATGTGCTTACTGTGCCTATTGGATAATAATATGGCCCCAGTGCTGCCATCTAAATATAAACTTAGTAACAAAAATTAAAAAAAAGTTTTGTTCGTTTCTCTTGAAATTTCTTTAGTGTCATGTTTTTTGATTATAATTTATGTCTACCTTTTTTTTATATTCTATTGAGATTAAATTCGTATGAATTTAGTTTTGGCCTGTTTAGAGTTTTTTAGTAACTCGTTTTTTTCTCTATGGATCTAATTTGTTTTCATGTGAGATTCAAGTTACTGAAGTCCAAGCCACGTGTTAAAACAGTTGACGCTGCTGATAGTTCAAATTAAAACCGCAGAGCAGTTGAAACAAAAGAAAATATTGGAAGGTAATATCAGAGGGGTTTTTTTTTGTTGGGACGACGAAATGGCCGTGCGTTTACACGACGTCACGACCAAACGCGTATGTTAAAGATCGCAACAGGAAGATACGAAGGCCAACGCAGGATTTCCTGTTTTGAAATACAGTGTGACGCTTTGTTTTAAATGCTGATAGGATTTTAACACGAAATACTTCTCACTGCTGTGAGTACAAAGATGGCTGTCCTCTGGGTTGTAGCACCGTGTAGTCTGGTAGAATTTTACCGACGTTTCGGAGGTGATTACTGCCTCCATCATCAGGGTGATGAGTCACTTTTTATAATTGTCTTAAGTGTACCTTCGAATGTAATTTATTATTTGAATAATTGACTAGGGACCTTTCTGTTTTGATTTCTTTCGTCTGTCATGACGAAAATCTCCCGACTTAACATTTTTCGACTTACAGGAATTCTGCAGGATTTAGAAGGAGACGAAGAGGAAAAAATTAGTGTGAATAGATCGATAATCGAGAAGGAAATTACTACGCCATCTTCTGTCCTCCCCCAGAATTTTAATACAACGCCAGAGAGAAAGAGAGGTTAGCTAAGCGTTGCACTTGTATTTGTACCGCTCGAACCGACCTTCTGTTTGGATTCACGAGCATCTATCTGCAGGATAAACAATGAGACGCCATAACATAACAAGAATGTTCTGGAATTGGTATCCCATGAGAGTTATAGTGAACGCAGTCTGCTCTAGTGAAAGGAGGTAAAAGATGTGTTTATTGAAATACGTAATGATTAAGAACACAGCAGGGGTAAGAGAATATATTAGATATTTTTTGAAAGGCGGTGCAGTTCGTCGTGGGAGTCACTGAGATGTGGGAAGACGGGTTCTCAAGTTTTGAGGAAAATCTCTAGTGGTGGCGGTGTGGTCTCTTAGGCAAACATCGCTGGCTTGATGAAGTGGTTCTTATACCTGCAAGAAAGGAAGGATTTTCGAACCCTTGGCTCCTCTCGGAGTATGAAATAAATACATACTCAACTGATAATATATCACGAGCGTTTCAAGTGCAAATACTTCCAGCTTACAGAAATTTCTACGCTTTAATATACGCGAACGCTCAACTTTAGCCACTGTCGTCTACCCGGTACCAAAACTCTTGTGTATTGGGTGCCATAATTTTTATAGTTAAGAACCTTAAGACCGGACGTCTCGGTCGAATAATTGTCAATTTCTGCCTCGTATTTGGCAGGTACAGGGCCCTGACTAAGATAATTCGTGGTTTTACTCAGTTTCTCTATGCCAATTCCGGAAGAGTGACTTAAATTAGACCACGACCGTTTCCTTTCTGATTCATTATATGCTGATTATTCTCTCATTCGACGTCGTTGAATAAATTAAAAATAAACAAAGCAATGGAGGCTTTAGAGTGATGTGTTTAGGCTGATTTATCTTTAAGTCGTGATTAATTATTTAATTCGAGCCCCAAGAATGTAAAGATTGTTTGTCATTAAAGATAAACGTGAATCGGTACATGTACACTTTTGAAATTTAAGACTTACTGCCTATTACCGAGAATCGCGTCCTTTCTATTCCCTGGATCCTCGGTTATGGTCTCAGTACGGTGACCCGTAGACCTGACTGCTGAATTATTTTTAAATTACTCTACGAAGGACTTGGGATATTACCTTAAATTAGTCTATAACCAATAGGATCGGTATGATAAATGAATGGATCAACTGGATTTATGACGATTTTAATGAATAACGACGCACTTCGATATCCTTGACTCTACGAGATCATGTGTAATGAACAGAATTTGTTTGCGTCCCATAATGAACGCTAAGTACTTGCATTTTTATCGTATATTCATATGTATTAGTTAAGCTTAAACGTATATAGAAATTATTTACCAACATCTTATTTCTTATTCTTATAAATTTCTCATCTGGGTAATGTAACCATAGTTTTGTAGTATTTATGTTCTGTTTTGTCTCGTATCTCAGTGATCTCTACATAAGTCTACTTAAAACTAAAAGTATGTGAATATTTTACCCGGAAGAAAATATGGTCTGTTATAAATGGATGGAATTGTTTATTATAGTCTGTGTTTTCTGCTGATCGTAAGGTCATAAATTAGGCATAAGAAAACCGAATGTGACCTTTAAAGGATAAATTGATATATTTGCTTTGCGGATTTGCAGCTGCGTGTTTGAAGGTCTGCCCGCTGACCTCTCTGCCCCTTTGTAAGCGTGTTAACACGTAGCTGTGGAAGAAGGGGCGTGTATTTAATTTGGAATTATGAGTTTACACTAAATTATATACATCAAATATAATTTTTGGCAATATTAAGATGTGCATATATGAATAGTCACTAGGTCCAAGGATGTGCAATCGAACATCGTGACATTTAACAACATATGTAGGTTAAGTAAAGTTTGTCCCACTGTACGCCATGTAGGCGTTTGGGGTGAGTGGAGGTATAGCTCCTCTCTTCCTTGACCTCGGCACTAGGTGGGGGTGAGTGGTCAGCATCACGCCCAGGCCGGCTTTACCCCCCGGGAAAGGACCCCGGTACCCATTGTAGAGGAGGCTGGGTGGGCCCCAGAGCCGGTCTGGACGCAGACGCTAGAGGAAAAATCCTCTGCCCCCGTTGGGGATCGAACCCCGGTCGTCCAGTCCGTAGCTAGTCACTATACTGACTGAGCTATCCCGGCTCATACATATGTAGGTTATCTTGCTTAAGTATTCTTCGTTGAACTTGTTTACATAAATCCTTTAAACCCGAATGTCGCCAAAATAATATTTAGTAATTCAACCCGTCACCATAATTCATTTAATATGGACAAAATCAGTACATGTGTTTCAAATTTCATGAAAGTACTGTACCTTGGTATGGCAATATTAACAATTTGGGCGTAGGGCTTACGACCTTGCCCCTCGGGTATGTCCGGGGACCGGGCTTTTTTTTTCCGACGACGAATCAAGGCAAAGTTGCTTCGTCCTTCCTAAGCGTCACTTTTGAAACAGCTAAGGCATTCGACTTAAATTACGTTCCCATTTTCTATCATTTACTTCGTCAGATGTTGAATACAGTCTACAGGATCGGGGGTTATGATTGGTCGTATTAAAATAAGTAGGAACCCCTGCAGTGGGGAACAGCGCGATGGAATGCAATGTAAACTTCGATTACTATTATAAAAAAAATACACTGAACTCAAGAAATCTTCATATGAATTCGCATTCGATGTTTCAGAGCGAAAGTAGAAATTGTATTGATCGTGAAATAACTTTTTTTAAAATTTTTGGCGGAAACTTGGAACTCATTGTAGTTGTTATGGCTGATATTGTAAATATAATAAACATCGAAATGAAAATATTACTCAAAAGACGAAACCAAAATCTACTTACCACAAAATAATTTTATGAACGAAGTGCCAGTGTTATGGAACCGTGTTGCTGGAAATATTGAATATTACATTGAGCACATAACCTGAACAAATTAAATTCTAAAACCTGATAGTTACAAAAAAATGTTAAACATTCTGCATTTAAATCTGTAATATATTACGCAGTTTTTTTTATATAATTCAATCTTCGTCTTTTCATCTCCTTAAAATTAGGAATATTAATCAGAGTGTGTATTTTTTTTTTAATATTTGTATTTATACTGTAGTGTTTAGAGCCACGGTGGTCTAGCGGTTAGAACGCTGGCCTTGTAATCCTGGGGGTCTCGGGTTCGATTGCCGGCGGTGCCCGAATTTATAACCTGTGTTGGGCAAGGCCGTGGTCTAGGCAACACGGAGTTTTCCTCCGTGGCGTCCCAACAATTACTCCATTCACACACAGAAGAAGGCAATGGCAAACCACTTCTGGATCATCTGCCAAGAACGTATATGAACAGGTCTCAGTCCGAGAAAAGGATGGAAGGATCCTGTTCATATGGACCTGTCGTCAGACAGAACACTAAATAATAATAACTGTAGTGTTTATGAACAGCGACCATCTGCAAAGCCAGCCGTCTTAACCTAACTTTCACACGTGTTGTCAGGTCAGTCACTGAAAATTTAGGTATGAAACAATATAACATCAAAAGAAAGGGATTTATTTTCAGTTCTCATTTGTCACGAAGAATTTACGAAACAGCTTCACAGCTGATAATTATTAGGTCCTGTTTTATTGGTTTTATCGTACTCCCCTTGCTAGATGATAACATTAACATATTTAGTAAGTCTGATGGCTTCTTGGCTAAAATAAAAGGTGTGGTTTGATTCTATACGAGCAAACAGATTTCAAGGTCACGCCAGTGCTTTGGATTCAAATACAGCAAGAGGCTTTATATAAATTAATTTATTGTTTTAGTGAGAACGAATCCGCCAGATTATTCTACAGGCATTGAACAGTTCTGGCAGCTTCTGGAAGGTATCAGTAATTCTGCCATGTTTGTGATGCGGAAGATTTTCAGAGTGGTGAGGGGTTGAGTGAATTTTTCTTCGTGGTTACTTTCAGCTCTTTTGGACAGGCTGGTCTTCGTGAGAAAGGGAAAGGAAGGTAGGAACTTTGTTCGTTAGGCTAGTCTAATGGCCTGTCTCGGAACAAGTGGGCGAAATATTACCGTCATTAACTTTAAGGGAAAAAAAAACCTCTCCGGAAGAAAAATTACCAAGTCAACAAAACCAGCTTCTTAGAGACTTCCTTTCAAGCATAAAATAATTTTAAAATCGAGTAAAAATGCATACATTGCACGTTAGTCTGAAACCAATAATTATAGGGAATTAATATGCATGTCTCTAACTTTAATACGGGGAGTAGTCAATCTGAAAGTTGCTTAAGAATAAGTGGGGGGGGGGGAAGACGTAAGAATAAAAGTTCCTTAAAAGTTGGCGTCCTGGAACATAGTTAATAAAGCCGCATTAGGGGGGGAGCCAAAGAGTTCTTCTCTGATTTGGTAAGGGAAGCCCCAAGCGGGCGTCGGAGTGGGGGTTGGAACCGTAATCTATCACAGCTTTGATTTTTGCTGAGAGCGGTAGTAGTTAGGCGCCTGACAGGTAGCTACCCACTCCGACTTCATTTAGATAGAATTGTTAACAGCTGACTCTGCTACCCTTTCAGAGTCATCTTGACGCTAATTTATTATATTAAATGTATATACTCTATATACTATTTACTTCATAATTGTTTATTTTAACCGTCTAATCACAATAAAATATTTAATTAAATATTAAAATATTATTACTATAATTAACATTTAATATTTAAAATATTTAAAATATTTAATATTTATTTATAATATTATAATATTTATAATATAATAATATTTAAAATATTTTAAATATTAAATGTTAATTATAGTAATAATATTTTAATATTTAATTAAATATTTTATTGTGATTAGACGGTTAAAATAAACAATTATAATCATCACAATATGACGCAACAATATCATCTCATTTACTTCATAATTATTCAAGTTGTCTAATTAGGAGGCATGGACTTAGATGGGAAAACAATATTAAAATGGATTTAAATTAATAAGCACTGTGGATGTGAGTTTTATTAATTTAAAACTGGATAGGATCTAATGTTGAATTCTTGTAGACGTGGTAATGAATTTTTCTTCTGTGGAGACGATCCATGTGTCAGATTCTCATGACTTGTCCGAATAAATCTGTTTCACGAATCAGAGGCCAGTCACAACGATTTATCGATATATATTTTTTTAGTAGGATTTCACGTTCTCACGGCGACGATTATGAAGATGGCTGTCTTCCAGGTTGTTGCGTCGTGTAATCTGCTAGAATTTTACGTACGTTTCAGAGGTCCTTACTGCCTCTATCATCATGGTGATGACGGCCCTGATGATGGAGGCGGAAAACACTTGTGAAACATCGATAAAATTCTGCACGGAATTTTTTGGTGTGTGCAGAAACGTTCAGTAACAAGTATAAATTTTCGACCTGATGATGACGGAATAATGTGCAGTCGAAACACGTAGTCTAACAACAATGAACGTTTCGCAGAAAGGAGGTATGATGCTTTAAAACAAGAGATTAGTGAGGTTTAATATATTTTGAAATGTAGTAACCACAATTCTTTTGAAATGAACCCAACGTACAGCCGGAATGTATTAATACGCGTGTAGTTCAGACGAATTCTCTGCTTTACAGACTTATTGTAATGCCTTGGCAGATGATGTTTACCTGCGTCTTGGTGGCAGACGTATGTGCGATGGTAGAGAATGAATGTTGTTCGTGTCGGAGATGAGGAGAACGTTCTCTCTCTCTCTCTCTCTCTCTCTCTCTCTCTGGATGGATGAATGTTGAGAAAGCGGATGTATTTCAGGCGTTAAATTTTTAAGCGTTTCTAATTAAAAGGCTAGTTAAACAAACGCATTTTGCCTGAGGGGCTGTTTCAACGTCCCTTCGTGCTGGGTGGATGAAGTTGTCTGAAAATGGCGTGACTAGGAAAGCGAAGGACGGCTTCGAGCTCAACTAGAACACAGAATAAAGCAAACAAAGTCCTAAACGAACCAGCGAATCAACGAGGTTTGAATGTAGAGAAAAAGGATACCATATGTAGGCCAAAATTCAAACTGGATTAAGCTTTTGAAGTGGGATTTATTCCTTCTAGGCTGTTGCTTTGTGACCTCGTCTGCGATGTTAAATACTACATCGTAAAAATCTGTATCCAGAATTTTGTATAAGTATTATCATAATATTACTCTTATTTATACACTGTAAATCTGTTTAGTTTAAGAGTCCTTAAGACTTTAATTCACACTCTCTTGACTTTTAAGCCCTACTGAGATAAATTACCATAATGAAGCCCGTCTGCTAATAAATTTGAATTTTAAACTTTTTAACCCCCTATATCTCTTCGATAAACATTTTGATTTCTGATCTACAAATTACACATTTAATTCTTAGAAATAAAAATCTTAGCAACGCCTAAATATTGGAGATCTTTAAGATAGTGAAGTTTAGTGTACCTGTTTATTTGATATCAGGTATTGTCGTGGTGTGTTTGGGGATTCATAAGTATTTTGTCAATATTACATGAGGAAAAAATGTAGTAATGTTACTCTGCTTTAAGGGTTTTGCTTCTGATGAAGGAGAAACTGCCTTAAGCGTCCCTCTGCTGGCAAGTATACGGGTTCTTTCCGCCTTCCAACGACTACGGGGATTTCTAACCGCGAAATGTGCCTTCCCTCTGTAGTCGACATTCGTCGCGGCTTTATATTCTGTGCGCTCCAAAATTGTTATTTATATCTGATTTTTTTTTTCATTCAACCCCGAAGGATCCTTTCAAAAAGTTTGTTTTATTATCGTTGTTAGTATGCAAATTTTCGCTTCATTAACAGCTCCTAAACTCCCAGAGGTATTTTTGGAACACAGGATTTCTTTGCCTCAATGATTTTGTATCTCAATTTTCCAAAGATTTACCAACACGCGAGACCTTTATTAAGGTCTCTCCCATCGCAGAAGTTCGCACTTAAGCTATCTCGATATTCTTGACGTTAGGTTATCAAGAGTGACGTATCTTCAATATCATGTGTTTATACCGAGTTTTAACTTAATCGGATTCTCTGTGTCAACCCTAACCAAGATTAAAACTTGTATTTTGTAATCGTATAGAGCCAGGTATTTCTTGGTTCGATACCCAGTAGGAGCAACACATCTGTAATGATTCTGTTATCTTCCTTTCCATGTATGGACCTTCTGGGGGGTCTCCGAATAGGGGTAAAAGCTGTAGGAGCGTTAAGCTGACCTTAAAACTTTGTCGTATGTTGAGGTAGGCGTATAGATTGTCCATGCCACTTTTCTACATGTGCTTAAAGGCTCACAGCGGATCTGTTCGTATCATAAATGTTCCTTGAGTCGATGTATTTCGTCTTTTATTTGGGAGAGCCGAGTGCTACAGTGGCATTGAAGATGATAAATTATCTTTGTTAAGGATTTTAGCTTGTACAGAGTGACTTTAAAAAACAAACTGTGATGTGTAACAAAGTATTTTTGTATATATTAAATCTTGTCCGTCTAATCACAATAAATTCTTATTAAATATTAAAGTATTACAATAATTAACATTTAAAATATTTAAAATATTAAATGATGTTCTTTATCGAAATATTCGATTTACATTAGACCATCAACTGAAACATGAAAAATGATGGTCTAATGTAAATCGAATATTTCGATAAAGAACATCATTTAATATTTTAAATATTTTAAATGTTAATTATTGTAATATTTTAATATTTAATAAGAATTTATTGTGATTAGACGGACATTTAATATTTTAAATATTTTAAATGTTAATTATTTTAATATTTAATAAGAATTTATTGTGATTAGACGGACAAGATTTAATATAATATACTTATTATATCACAATATGACGCAACTTTACCATCTTAAAGTATTTTTGGTTTTTGGGTTATATGGCAACGCTGCATTAAGTGCAGATTTTAATTACAGATTAATTACGTGACCGGATGATCACAGTCTGTGCCGAGATTATAATAATTTACTTTTCGATTTGACGAGTCTACACGACGCCAGAACCTCAAATCTCACATACGGCCTGGTGGGTCTTATGTATGTCACGTGTCCTTTCGAGATGTAATGAAATTTTTTTTTTTTTTTGGAACGCTGTTAGACGAAAAGATAAAATGTTTTATTTTAGTTTTTTTAACTGGAATGTGGTCTTTTGTGCGTGGACACCAGGACGTCATCGACACGTTGTCGCTACGTCGAGCATTTAGTTTATTATTAATATTCTGCTGAATTTAAAGTAAGTGGTGTAATCGATACTAACAAGAAGAGGCCATTGCTCTCTTGGAACTAGAGAGGGAGAGAAAGTGATGGAGCTGTAATTACCATTAAGTGTCCGTCCTGTTCTCCTGTCCTCCCATTGAGTGTCAACTCCCGTTGCATTTGGCGGCGGGAGGGGGTGAGGGAATTCATTCGTATCGAAGGGTAGAAAGAGGGTTTCTGGTTGATGTTGGGGCGAAGGGAAGCCCGTCACCCTAACTCCAGCTCGATAGCCTTTACCTCTCTCGCGTCTTTGGCCTGATCTCCGTTTTACATCGTTAGTAACCCACGTTCACCTGATCTAGACTTTATTTTATTCATCTCAGCAATTCCACTACTTATCTCTGACTCTGTAATAAGAGGTGTCTCGGATTTGAGGCGATGTAGTCTTCTTGGTTGCAACGTCGTGTGTACTTACAGGTAGGTAGCTCAGTCAGTATAGTGACTAGCTACGGACTGGACGGCCGGGGTTCGATCCCCGACGGGGGCAGACGATTTTTCCTCTAGCCTCTGCGTCCAGACCGGCTCTGGGGCCCACCCAGCCTCCTCTACAATGGGTACCGGGGTCCTTTCCCGGGGGTAAAGCCGGCCGGGGCGTGATGCTGACCACTCACCCCCATCTAGTGTCGAGGTCAAGGAAGAGAGGAGCTATACCTCCTCTCACCCCAAACGCCTACATGGCGTATAGTGGGACAAACTTTACTTTACTTTACTTACTTTACCAATGTTTCGGAGGAATATATTCCTTCCATCATCAGAAATGAAAATAGAGACAGTATGTTTCCGATAAGTATGTGTCGTTGTAAGTCCAAACGGCGTTTTAACCCAGAAGTCTAACATTTACATATAAAAGGGAGCGTGTATTATATAGTTTTAACAGTGCTGAATGTTTTTTCACCCAACAAAATTAAAGTTAGCTGATATTTGGACAAATTTCATGAAACGTATTATGAGAGTAAAATTTGTAATTTAAGGATCAGGCTGAAATTATCATATATTTTCTTTTAAACTTTGTTTAATTCTTATTTTAAAATTATATTGGCGTACGTAACCAATGCTTAATATTTATTTGGTGGACGTGTCTTCCAAAGTATGACTTACATAAATAAGGAACTTAATCTGCTAATGTATCATATTAAACTATTTGACATGCTTAAAACACTAAGTTAAACCCAAATGTCCTTCCGATATGCAAATTTTTTTTTTGTAATTTAAAGGACAATTTTCTATTTTACCCAACTATACCAATTCCCTCACTCACATTTTTTCCCCCATTCTTCGATTATATATCACCTAAATTAAGGAATGACGTTTCCATGATAAAAACAAGGAGGGTAGAAGCGAACGAAGGATTGAGGGTGGGATTTTTTAAGGGGGGAGAGGTGAAATTCAAATAAAACTTCCTTAAAAATATCTGAAACCTGTATTTAAACAGTAGCACTTGATTGCTGAAGCTGTTACCATAGCAACCCTAGTATATTTTGGCTCGGTGGATGCATACGAGCGTAAAAGCAATTAAATAGGGCATTGTTTACCGAAAGTGTGGCAACTTCGATATGGAAAGTAAAATCCATTGGTTGGGATTCATGTGCTAAATGGCGGGCTCAATAAACGATAGTAGAAGTGAGGAGAAGAGATGCCCGAATGGGATTCGAGGATCCGTCATCCGAGGTCGGCGCTGAACTCACGAAGACGAGGGTCTGTTCGAATACATTTTGAGGCGTATTTGGTTGGGGTACAACCAGTGCAAAGAGGAATAGATGAATAAAGTTAGGCAAGAAGGTATTTTTTTAAGAGACCACTCCCTTTTCGTCTTAAGAAGTTTAATTTGCTACGAGGTCAAGACGACAGTGAATTCTGTTTTATTTTATTTATTTAGTGTTCTGTCTGAGGACAGGTCCATATGAACAGGATCCTTCCATCCTTTTCTCTTCTCGGACTGGGACCTGTTCATATACGTTCTTGGCAGATGATCCAGAAGTGGTTTGCCATTGCCTTCTTCTGTGTGTGAATGGAGTAATTGTTGGGATGCCACGGAGAAACTGGGGAAGCCCCCGGAGGAAAACTCCGTGTTGCCTAGACCACGGCCTTGCCCAACACAAGTTATAAATTCGGGCACCGCCGGGCATCGAACCCGAGACCCCCAGGATTACAAGGCCAGCGTTCTGACCGCTAGACCACCGTGGCGGCCAGTGAATTCTAATAGAATATTAATCAGAATTAAGAGTATCGAATGTTTCTTGCCACCTCTTAACGGCCCTGATAAATTTATTAATTATTCCTACGATGACAATTTAAAAATGAGTAATGCTGTAGTAATATGTAATCGCATTTAATTTTATTTTTAGAATTTATAAATGAATTTCGAGACGAATGTTTACATCTGTTTTGAAATTAATAAGTAGTGATGACAAGTGGATATTTTACGGTGAAACAGGCCTCGGCTACTTGACGTGATTTCTGTCAGTCTCGCGCACGGGCCGGCGTACTTTATGATGTAAACTTAATTACCAACAGAAGTGCATGCAAAACGCGCGAACGCGCTTTTATTCCGTTGCTGGAAAAGATCAGATGTTTACATTTTTTTGCTACAATATTCCAGCTGCACAAAGGGTATTTCCAGAGAATTACCTCGAGGTAAACAGGTTGGAATTTATAATGTTGGGGTAAAAACGATGTACGTTTCTCGCAGAAATTAAATTTTTTTTTACTAAATTTTGTATTTTTTTTTTTTAATGGAGGAAATATTTCTGTACACAGTAGACAATTTTTCCCAGTGAAAAATGCTAAATACCAATGTGGATTCATAACTTACAAGATTTGAGACTTTTTAGAAAATACGGTCACATTGTAATTGTATTATATGCCAGCTTTATTAATCATAGAAGTTCCACGTTGTATAGTAGATTCATGGAGCCAATACGTCACTCAGCTAGACCAGAAATTATCCAATTTTAATTATATAACATGAAGGTTTATTAACGTGTCTACAAAAGCCCGCCTGAACTAGAGTTTGCCCTTGGTCGTCTAAGAAGTAGTTCATAATTTAGTCCGTACCGCAAAGAAAACACCACACTTCATCATTACAAAGATCAACTAATTAACGCTGTTTAAGAAATTAATCGCTGTTTACATTGAGAATTATACTAAACCCATAAATACAAAATCAGGAGTAACAGATGTTTAATCGGGTGGTACATATAGTTACCATTAGGCTATGAAGTGTAAAATTGTTATTTATTCCTGTCCAATCATCTACTCCTAGGTCTCTAAAGTGATATCTTCTCTTTAGGTTTTTCAATTAAAATGTTGTGTGCATTTCTCATTTCTCCCGTGCCAGAAAGTGTCGCTTCCGTGTTATATTCGTTCGCAATAATAATATTTGGTCAAGGGTATAAATTAAGCAATTTTTCCAGCTCCCTCTTACCTTTTCCAACCTTTGTTTGGATTTGTAAGTAGAGTTTGGAAGCCAATCATGCGTTTATTAGAAGTGGAGACACATACAAATATTTTTATTCCTCGTGGTAGATAAACAGAAGTGAGTTTTCTGTGTTCAGTGGATTTTTGTAACCCTTTTAATTTTTTTTTCTCCAACTCCTGACGCTGTTTTGAAAACATTCTAGTTGACAGAGTTCTTTTATTACACTTCACATAATGTTGCATAAATGTTTTTAATTTTGTGTGGTGGTAATGTTGTTTTATTAAATTGGAATTAAATTAAGGTCTCTGTAGGTGACGTGACGCTTTAGGTGGAAATTTGTCTGCATTAAATAAGAACCCGATTAATAGCAAGCAACATTGATATTATATTCTAGAAATAATTACAGAGAAAAGGGAAGTATGTATTATTGCCAAATTACAAGTGAAAATTGCAAAAATATGGTACTTTAAAAATCAATGAAAATGTTAGTTTACGTCTCTTGACATCCATTTCAATTTAAGTCTCACGCTACACTTCAGTAGGTGTGTTGTATGTGGTACCTTTTCGCGATGTTTCGTAGGATTTGAGGATTTCACAACGACCCAGAAGACGTTTTACATAAATACCCTAGTAAGAGAATTTTTTTTATCAATGACAGAATACCTACTGAAACAATAAGGTGTGTGCGTAGTTTTTAACCAGAAGGATATTCCATAAAAAAATTATTAATATTTATACAGTGAAATAAATCAACGATTTAGACATTCATTGTAACAAGGAAAAAACATTCCACTGTACTTTAAGTTTAGGTAACTTAAGCAAGATCTTTAGAATGCTGGCCTTGTAATCCTGGGGTCTCGGGTTCAATTCCCGGCGGTGCCCGAATTTATAACTTGTGTTGGGCAAGGCCGTGGTCTAGGCAACACGGAGTTTTCCTCCGTGGCATCCCAACAATTACTCCATTCACACACAGAAGAAGGCGATGGCAAACCACTTCTGGATCATCTGCCAAGAACGTATATGAACAGGTCCCAGTCCGAGAAAAGGATGGAAGGATCCTGTTCATATGGACCTGTCGTCAGACAGAACACTAAATAATAATAAGATGAGGTGGTCTAGCGGTTAGAACGCTGGCCTTGTAATCCTGGGGTCTCGGGTTCAATTCCCGGCGGTGCCCGAATTTATAACTTGTGTTGGGCAAGGCCGTGGTCTAGGCAACACGGAGTTTTCCTCCGTGGCATCCCAACAATTACTCCATTCACACACAGAAGAAGGCAATGGCAAACCACTTCTGGATCATCTGCCAAGAACGTATATGAACAGGTCCCAGTCCGAGAAAGGGATGGAAGGATCCTGTTCATATGGACCTGTCGTCAGACAGAACACTAAATAATAATAAGCAAGATCTGTGTTTCAATACGAAATTGAACCCTTTATTATAAATGTCATACGAGATTAGTCAACCATATACAAACTTATATTTACGAGTAGTGCTGTCTGTAAAATGTTAAATCGTAAACATAGTAAAGAAATTTTAGAAGTATTACAAATTCGGCCAGTCACGAAATCATACAGAATTACGAAACTAATCTCAAACAAAAGTTTCTTATCATGACAGATAAATGAACATGATCAACGAGAAATTGGTGAAGATAACTGAAAAAAGAAAACAGGCCATGATGTTTTAGGTGGAATATGATAATACGTAAGACGTTGTAGCTAACCCATGTGTGTGTATTAAGGGCTGGGTATATTTTATGACGATTTAAAGTAAAATGTGGTCTGAAAATTCTCGACTGGTAAGGTTTTTAAATAAAATAATTCTACGCGTACGCGATGAATCCCATGTTATTAAATATTTAAGGCGCAATTCCTTTATTTGATCACGAAAATTAATTTCCTTCTCTGTTTCTTTACGTATGTACAAAAATGTTAGCTGAACCGCAGAAGAGTTCTACATGAAACTATAGACTATTTACTTTTTTTTTTTTAAAAAAATTAAAATTAGAAAGAATTACATATTCTTTAAGCATTCTCAACCTACGGAACCCGATTATGCCGTAGCTCAGGTGGTTAGTCGCTAGATTTTCATCCTGTAGTCCCCGGTTTGCGCCCAGATCAGTCCAGTGGGATTTTGTGATAGGCAAAATGCTTGTTTTATACCTTGCGAATTCAATATTAGAGAATCAATTATGTCTTCTTTTAAGATAATTAGTATACAGGTTCAAAATAATATCTTTTTAAGAGTTGGATATGCCCTTTTTCCACTTGAATATTTATATTTGTGTTTTTGTTTTCAGTACGTATTTACCATCAGATATGTAAACACGAGTACAATAAGGCCATTATGTTAGTAAGTAAAACACAGTTAAATGAAAGAATATACTTATAGTTAACTCACAAACGAACACTTTGTTACAATAATTAAAGGTTCCTGTGAAGAAATACAGAAATTCTGCTAGCACTGAAATAATTAAGGATTTTTTCGTAAACAGATCATTACTGTATTTATATATTTTAAATCACAGCGTGTTTTTTTAAAAAAAAAATTTGTCTTCATGTGCTACGTGCTTTAGAATGGTAGGATGTCAATGAATAAATTAGGAAGGACGTTTGGTCACAGATCGAGATATAAAGCCGGGACCTTCGAATTCTAAACATAAGCAATAATGATATTAAAATTTACTGACCCATGTAAAGTACAACACTGCGCAAAAATGATTGAATTGAATTTACAAATTTGTAACTTGAAGCTGATAAAATGTTTCTTTGCCTCAAAATTTTAGTAAACGTGTTTTAGTACCCTTAAAATTATTGAACCGTCAGACAGTTTGGGCACAGTTAGGCGTAATATATCCACTTTGTATAAAGCCAATTTTGTGTGAAATTTCTTCATCCATCGTAACCGCCCCATGTGACGTTATGAGCGTGGCAAAGTAACCATACTGAAGTTCTTTAACCGCTATCTGGCTTTCTTTATAGTTCATTTATAAATATAGCGGTTCACTTAAGTTAAAAAATTCGTAAACCATCAGTTTAAATTGAATGTACAGGAAGGGGGGATTTAGAATATCATTACGTAAATCCTTCCTAAGATTAGACCGGAAGTGGTGGTATTTATCTGTCGAACTAACGAGAGCTATAAAGAATTTTCTTGCTTCGAATTATCGATTACCGGATAAGACGTTTTGGAGAGGTGTTCCTGCGTCTGCCCCCGACAGCACCCCGTAATCACACAGTCACGTATACTTCCGTCCGCTAATCAGTGTTTATTTAACCCGTTTTGATAATATTCTGACACGCCCTTTGGGAAAATGAAATTAGTTATGATGTGCGTTTCAGCGACCATTCGTTTGGTTAAAGTCTAGAACTTAACTTTTTCGAATTGTCTATTTGTTAGTCCACTTTTATTGGTATTTGAAACAGAAATGTCCGAAAGCAGATAGTGACCTAGCATTTGAACTATTCTTAAGTACGTCATTTATTATTGTCTGTATTATTTCAGTTCCAGAATGATATAATTGTCTGTTTCATTCTTATAATAATTACCTTTCAGTAACATTTTGTTAATAGGTCTGCATTATTTCATTTGATCTATTTCCTAGGTCATCATCTATGTTTACGCGTTACACTATTTGTTCTGAAGCGAAAACTCATTCATCTGATGTGGACATTAATTTATTTAGTATGATGTATCCAGTTATGTATTTATTTACATATTTATATTAATATTGAGAGCCACGGTGGTCTAGCGGTTAGAACGCTGGCCTTGTAATCCTGTGGTCTCGGGTTCGATTCCCGGAGGTGCCCGAATTTATAACTTGTGTTGGGCAAGGCCGTGGTCTAGGCAACACGGAGTTTTCCTCCGTGGCATCCCAACAATTACTCCATTCACACACAGAAGAAGGCAATGGCAAACCACTTCTGGATCATCTGCCAAGAACGTATATGAACAGGTCCCAGTCCGAGAAAAGGATGTAAGGATCCTGTTCATATGGACCTGTCGTCAGACAGAACACTAAATAATAATAAGATGAGGTGGTCTAGCGGTTAGAACGCTGGCCTTGTAATCCTGGGGGTCTGAGGTTCGATTCCTGGCGGTGCCCGAATTTATAACTTGTGTTGGGCAAGGCCGTGGTCTAGGCAACACGGAGTTTTCCTCCGTGGCATCCCAACAATTACTCCATTCACACACAGAAGAAGGCAATGGCAAACCACTTCTGGATCATCTGCCAAGAACGTATATGAACAGGTCCCAGTCCGAGAAAAGGATGGAAGGATCCTGTTCATATGGACCTGTCCTCAGACAGAACACTAAATAAATAAAAAAAATAACATTGCCCTAAAAGTAGAATCGACTCTTTGAAGCTTTCGTTCGTCTGAGTAATATTTAAGAATTAAGTCCGTACCGCAAAGAAAACTCAACTCTTCACCATTACGTACAGTGACAGTCATACGAAACCCACAAACACAAAATGAAGATTAATTGATTTTTTTGGAGAAGGTGGTGTGTATAATAACCATTGATGTATATAGCCTTGTATTTTGGTAACGTCTTCAGGATAATAAGCCGAATCCTGCTTGTAGATAGGATGAAAAATGGATGACGAAAGGAGGTCTTCTGTCGTCTGGAATTTTCTTGTTCCGGAAAAGCCGACGCTCTGTTGTCGTGAATCCACTGCGCCCGACAGGAAAGCCCCTGCTTTTAAGAAACACGTTTGACATATCATCGTGTCTTTTGTTACACCTCTCCAGTGGGATTGAGGGACCGCAGAGGTTCTAGAATGAAATGGATCGGAGGATATTTTGTTCGACCGTATCACATCACACCCTCGCTTTGTCTGTCTCACAAGTCCGAGCGTCCAGTGGATGGATCAGTAAGACGAATTCACCTCGGCGTGGCCTATCTTCGGCGCGGTCGCCATGATCCCAAAGACTTCTCTTCTTAAATCTCAATCCGACTTGTGAAAAATGTTAAGGTTTTATCTCAGATATTTCAACCAATTCCCTTTTGGTTGTGAAGAGAAAAGGTTGGCTTGTAAGCGTCGTGATATGGCGGGGGGTAGCGTTACTTGGAAAAAAAAAAAAAATCTGAAGTCTTCATTCATCAGGATTTTCTTATCGCATGTCAAGAGAGTTGGGAGAGAGAGAGTGGGGGGGAATGAGACCCCCAAATGCGCTAAACGTACTTCTGAGTTTAAGCCGTTTGCTTGATAATTTCGTCGTTAAATAGAAGGAATCGTCGACTTGTATGTGATTCATTTATTCTCGCGTTGAGGCAAGGGTGAATTATAAAGAACACTTCACACGTGATGTACACACGTGTTCGTGTATTTTTTTGGGTTGAGTCAGGACATAAAAATTTCGTGATCTTGTCTCTGTCTTAGATTGGAAACTCGTTATGTCTTAACTAAGAACGCTGAAAAGCGAGATTCATGGCGGAAGGTATACTAACTATTGTCTCTTCAGAGCTTCTGCGTTTAGACTATAAAGTAGGATATTTCATCCAGACTGTATCCAGCGAGACATATCTGACCAGTCTCTCGTCATGTACGAGACGGAAGCCATGAGCTATACTCTTAGTTGTTTAAAACCCCCCCGAAACCGGAAGTGACGTAAGCATGCAGATGGCGTCGTGTTTCAGCCATTCGTAATTTACGTGCACTTATGTGGGTTTTTTTTATTTAATTTCCATGAAATGACATTAATGTACGGGAAATGTATTAAGCGAAGACTTTAATAAGATAGTGTAATTGCATCATATTGTGAATATTATAACAATTATTTATTTTAATCCGTCTGATCACAATATTTAAAATTTCTTATAATTAAGATAATAAAATATCATTGATGTTCCATATCGATTGATCGATTATTTTAATCCGTCTGATCACAATATTTAAAATTTCTTATAATTAAGATAATAAAATGTTCCATATCGATTGATCGATCAATCGATATGGAACATCAATGATATTTTATTATCTTAATTATAAGAAATTTTAAATATTGTGATCAGACGGATTAAAATAAATAATTGTGAAGACGTTAATACCAAGAAATGTTATCCAGTGTTTTAGAACGATTTCTGTTAGGGCCATTGGTGTATAATGTTTTTTTTTATTAATGATGTGTGTGACGTTATTGAATTTTCAGTTTATTTCCATTTTTTCGGATGGCGTAAAAATGTTTGGACTTTAAAATTTTCTTATGATTGTCTTTTACTTAAAATGGTCCTTGACTCCATATGTAGCCGATGCACAGTGAACCATATGAAGTTTAATGTCAGTAAAACTATAGTTAACTTTACTGAGAAAGCGAATATGATTGTGTTTTGTTTTTTTTAAGTATAAATTTTGTTGATCTCGTATTAAACGTAGAGACACCATAAAATATCTGGATGTTTGTGTTAGTTCAAAACTTTATTTTTCACCGTGTGAACTATATATTTTCGTAAGCTCTGAAGTTATTTGGTTTTATTCGTGCTATTTATTACTTTTTGCTTCTCGATTATCGATAGTCTTCTCATGTTCTATTTTACTTCAGTTCGATCTAAAATCGAAGAATCTTTTTTTGCGCCGATAATCTGTTTCTAGATAATTTCCTTAAGTAAGTACATACTTAATGATAAGCCACCAAATCTTATCGCGAATAGATCAGACGATTAAGCTTAGAAAATCAGACATTTCTGTTCAATTTGATACTGATTCTTTGCGTGTCATATATCCGTTAAGTGTCTAGAATCAAAGGATTACTGAAGTCTGTTGCTTGAGGCAAAGCTGACGAAAATTCTAGTAATAAGACAGTGTGAATATAAATTGTAACCTATTTGCAAAGCTCGGTTCACAAATGTTGTTTATCTCTAGCCCCATACACAGCCTGGCTTTCAGTCTCAATTTTTTTTAAATTCCTTGTGCACATTTTGACATCATTTGTTATTAAAATTCTGTGATACTGAGGCAGGTTTAGCTGTGGCTTGCACGCCTTGGCATCCATCGTATTCACAGATGTCTCTTACGCGAGGTATTCCTGTTTTATAAATCATTTCAGGCAGCAGACAGGGTTCAAACTGGGCCCCCGTTATATCTGACCCTCAGTTCATTATAAATTCTACTACACGTGTCATGTACCTTGCAGAATACGTCCTTGATGAAGGCTGTAAAAAGGATAATATCTGTTAGAGGGCGTCTGAAATGTAGTCATAGAAAGAATATTTGTTGAGAGTTTATTTGGAATTTTATTCTAAAAGGTTCTAGGTTGTTTCTCAGGACTTGATTCAGTGTTTATTGTGTTAAAAATGAAACCAGTGCTTTTCGGATACCGTTTATGCTCCCATCTTCAGGTTAAAATGTCTATTCTGAATCCTATTAGATTATCCTGCATGATTCAGACATCTAATATTCTCGAAAAAGTACTATTTTTATTGAGTGTTGGATGTAGGAACCTATTACCTTCAAGACGAGCTTCGAAAGCTGTGAAAGGATTTTAAATCTCGCGGTCATGTTCCGTGTGAAGACGCTGCCCTCGCTAAGTCTGGAGAGACTGAATAAACCCACGAAACCCTCCCAATGGCTCGACCGTGATTCGAACCAGACAGATCTGGAATACGAAGGAGAAGTAAACTCGAACGCGACGTTCAGTTAATCGAGTTAATAGGCCACGCCCACTATCGACTTGTCTCGTTGGGTAAGGTGACCGGTTGTGGGCGACTGTCAATTTTTTCAAATCCTGGCGTCTGTAGACAAGATCTGCGGTTCCAGTTGGCACTTTCCGTGAATTCCGATCATGAAGGCTCGATCGAAATCATTGCCCGTCATCGTGAAGCATAATCGACATATCAGCGAGATGTGTGTGACGTTAAAATGTAATCGGCTGACGTATAAAGTCTCTGAGCTGGACCACGAAACATTTATTGGTCATCTTGTGTTACTGAAGTTCAAGGAAGTTCTGATATTCTCCTCCTGGATCGCCTGTCCCAGTGGCCTCACCTACAACGCAATTACTATAAGCCAGACCTGCCTCTTTGATTTTCCGAACAGAGTGCCTGGCAATTAACTCCTTCCGTGTCCCTGACTGTTATAGAGCCTTTAAAACCCCTCCACCCCCCCCCCACCCCCCTCGCCAAACCTATCCCATGTCCTATTCGCGTCCTTTCTCATTTCATACACATTTAATTAACACTTGTGGCCTATTTCCTTTTCCCAATTTAACTCTGAAAGCAGACAATGGGCTCACATTAGACCAAGTTACATCTTCGAAGCAGCGCGGAATTAGAACCCTTCTGTGTACAGGTGTGGTGTACAGTCTTGTAGAACCTTGCGTCGTCTTTGGGGGTCGATTATGTTGGATTTTCTTGTAAGCAGAGAGAGTGTACGGTGGGTTAGGTGATTTTACACGTGTACAATTTCGTACGTGGCTCTCAACTTACACCGTAGGAACCCATTTAGTCTTTTAGTGCTACTTTGAAAAAGAACGTCACTTGGATACTCTGGATTAAGTGTAGGTTAGCATCCACGTTAACCGCGGTGAAGAGCGTAAGATCTTGTGGAGAGGACGGAAGGATTGTCTAAGACAACGTTGAAAACTTTTGGATTGTTGGTGTTATGTGTGCGAATCAGACGAAGTTGTGCCCCCCCACACCCCATTTTCGGCTGTCCCAGCCAACGCTTGACATATCTGAGTCAAATTACGAAAAATTCGCTTTATAAACTGAAACGATATTGAAGATTTCTGTCTTCTGGGTTGTTGCGCTGTGTAGTCTGGTCGATGTTTACCAACGTTTCGGAGGTCATACTGCCTCCGTCATCAGGGCGATTCTTAGTATGAAGATTTCTGTCTTCTGGGTTGTTCCGCTGTGTAGTCTGGTCGATGTTTACCAACGTTTCGGAGGTCATACTGCCTCCGTCATCAGGGCGATTCTTAGTATGAAGATTTCTGTCTTCTGGGTTGTTCCGCTGTGTAGTCTGGTCGATGTTAACCAACGTTTCAGAGGTCATACTGCCTCCATCATCAGGGTGATGAGTATGAAGATTTCTGTCTTCTGGGTTGTTCCGCTGTGTAGTCTGGTCGATGTTAACCAACGTTTCAGAGGTCATACTGCCTCCATCATCAGGGCGATGAGTATGAAGATTTCTGTCTTCTGGGTTGTTGCGCTGTGTAGTCTGGTCGATGTTAACCAACGTTTCAGAGGTCATCGCCCTGATGATAGAGGCAGTATGACCTCTGAAACGTTGGTTAACATCGACCAGACTACACAGCGCAATAACCCAGAAGACGGAAATCTTCATACTCACCGCCGTGAGAACCTCAAGTCTTACATGAAACGATATTGTCTGTTTAAACGCGATAACCAAAATAATTTAATTTAATCATCTCGTCGTTGCGTTATATAGTAAAATATTTATTTTATTTTATTATATTGTAGTTTTCGTGGCTTTGATGTGCCATCCAGATCGGGATATTTGTTGATCATTTTCGGAAATTCGAGTTACTGATCTTGGAACATTATAAAGGAGTGGTAACTTCTACGCTGTGAACTTCGGAATATTTTGTGTACTACAAAGTCTATTTATCTGTCTGTTACACTGGTAACAACTGCATCTTGGGGAGGATTGTGGGTCTCGACTCTACATGAACCATATTCCGGTCTGTGTAAACTCACTCGGAGTGAAAACGTTTCCTTCCTTCAAATTGCATAAACATGAGTAGCGAACATGCACCATGACATCTCTGCCGTTATATATATTGTATATTATCAGCTGAATTTTGACATGTGCGTCCCAGAGACTTGATATTACACGTATGGGCCTGTCTTAGCGTTACCATCAAACGAGCATACTACCTACCATATCCGTTCTGAATTCGATTTTCATAGTTTTCTGTCCGCTTCGTCGTACTTTACGTATATAAGACGTCAACTTATTTTATAATATTAAGATATAACCCTATGACGACGTTCTAAAATGCTGTTAATCTTTCAGAAATTGTATTAAACATTTAATTCGTAAAAATAAAAAAAATCTCCATTAATTGTTCTTTGTGTTTAGATATATATATATGTACCATTATATTAATATTAAAGTTTTTATTTATACTTTCAATATGGTATTATTTTTTGGGCAAATCTGTATGTACATTGAATGGGGCTCACGATGCAGTTAAGACAAGAACAGATTCTGGAATTTATTATATTGTTTATGTAAAATAAAATCTGTAAAGGCGATAATATTATCAATTTTTATCTGTATTTGAAAAACAATGTCTCATTTTAAGAAGGAAGATCGTGTACAATATCAAGGTTACATGGAAATATTAGTTGTCTCGTGCATATTTTTTGGAATGTAATAATGTATATTTTATCACTCGTGTTTAAAATTTGTAAGGTCCTTGATTCGACACTCGAAAGACTTCCCGGGCTGATGTATACCTTGTTTTTCCTCAGTCTTTCCATTTGAATCCTAGAAGAGTGCTTTAAGACAAGTCAATTCTCTGTTCGTAATGATCCCACAATTTCTGAGAACTTAAAAAAAATTGTTTAATAATAATTTTCTTGTTTGGTAAGAGATATTCTGTGTTTCACTGACCGATACGTGTCTGAATTTTCCTGTTTAGGTATTCAGCCTTTAATAACGGTAGAAAATAAACTGAAAATATTTTCAGTATTTTATCTCTCTCTCTTTTTTTTTTCTAGTGAACTGGAATGAAAATAATCTCTTGGAAGGGTTTGATATCACTACTTTTATACACAGTTTTTTTTTCCGTTTTCATCCAAGTGTGCGCACTGAGGATATTCAGTCAGTGAGAATACAAAATGTATGTACCCTGTTCTACTTAATAAGTACAGACGATCCGGTTTAAAAACAAACGCCGACAGCTGAATAAATGCAAATAGTACCTTAATTATACTTATTTGTGTAAAGGGTTAGTTTACCCAGTGCGGGAGTCTGCCAGCAAACACTCAGTGTTTCTGTGTTTACCCCAGAAGTATTTCGTGTATCATTTTGTAGGCGCAAATGCTCTTCTAGCGATGGACACATCCTCATTTGATGCCTGTAGATTCTCGAACTGGGCATCCATTCGGTTTTCGTCTGTGGCACGAGGAAATATCGTAACGCGCCACATTTGTGTTTGCAACGGAGCGCAAAATATCTCAGTGCAAACACAAGAAATAAAATTATAAGCTGAACCACAAAAATGTGTCTGATATTGATATGAAGATTTAGTGGGTTACACGTGATAAAGACACGTACCAGGATGAGAATTCCCTTAAACGAAAGTTTTATTTTCAGAGAAATCGAATTAAAAATATGTCATCTTAAACTCAGATATCGATCACATCAAAATATAAACAACATAAAAATACCTATATATAAATTAGAAGTCATATATGTTATTTTTGAAAATTTAAATAGAACCATCTGAAGATGACCGTTTAAGGTCGAAACATGTTGTGGATTCTTAATAACCATTGAAACTATAGTCAGTAATCGTTGTGCATTGTCAACCTAACGATTAAACACACATCAGGATTCATCCCTTGTAAATCGGAAGAAATATTTTAGTTCGTTGTGAACAAATATATTGACATATTACTTACATTTTAAGCAACATTGGTGTTATTAACAATTAGTATATTTATTGGTTAATTAATCTTTGTAAGGACGCCTTATGATTTCTTAGTAAAAATTAAAAATTATGTAATACTTAATGGTAATAGTTTATTGAAACCGATTCTCAGGACAATACGTGTCGAACATAAAACACAATAATTCACCATTAAGTACAATATTAAGCTTTACATATGAAATATCTGTCATTTTACAGGTCCCGTGTATGACTACACACTAACATTATATACACCAAAGAACATAGCTTATCCTTTCATTAAAACAGACGCTGTTCAATTGTTTCCGCCATCTTTGTCACTGTTGTTTCATGGCATTACCACCAGGGGCAGCACAGTCTCGTAAGACTACTGAACTCAAAAGAGATACCGAATATATTTATATTTGCTATGTACGAAGGTAATTATATGCAGTTAAATGAGTCGTATTTTTATAAAGACGCTGTCGATCTGTACTGGAGTATCGAATCTATGTAACCTTTCAGAATTCTAGACGCGAATTGTCGCGAAACATGCCTGGCTTCTAGCTGAATCTCTTTTCATTGTATAAACCTTGCGTGGAACTTAAGCTGAGAAGGTTTCTCTCTCATTGGGAGGCGGTTAGCACAGCTTCCTGTCCTGTTACTTTATGATAAATACGCTATGGCGGTACAAGACCAATATTTGCACTTGTTCCAACTCACTATAGCAACTTTTGCTTCGTTTGCTATGCGAGAGTGAAATCAAGCCGTGGAAAGAAAGGTTTGCACTCCTGTCTCCCCCTCCTACAACTGTGCCAAGCCTAGTGTAGTAAGAAAATACTGTATCTCATTTTTCATTTGGTCGAACTTTGTAATCCTCATCTGCCTGCTATAAAATAATAACTTGAGGGACTCCGCCTCCTCTGGAGAACGTATTTTAAAAAGAAAAGTGGGGTAGGAGATTTTGCTGGGGGGTGAAGGTTGAGTTTTTGGGGAGGTAATTGGGTGGGACAGTAATATGGGAGGACGAATCACGATGTTCCTAGACGGGTAGTTATCATTATATCATCATCATCATCATCATCGTTGTTTCAAATCCATCTTGGCTCCCACAACTCACTTCTGCCCCGCTCCGAGAAACAATGATACTCCAATTAAAACCATTGTTTGTTTTGCATTCCGTAGATTTGAAGAGAAGGAAATGTTTTTAACCCAAATAATGAGACGGCGACCGGAAATTTTTGAAATGTCGGAGATAGACAGTAGAGTAAATTTCTTTACGCTGTGGGCAAGCAGAAATGCTTAATAATTGCGTCAATCTTTCTTACAATACGTCGTTGAACGTTACACACAGAAGGAAATCGTCTCTCCCACCTGAATGCCTACTTAAACATTTTTTTTTTAGCCGATCTTGGCCGGGATAAATTTTAAAATTTTAAGTGTTTTTTTTAGTTTTTGTTTCAGTATATTACGTAAAAAAAATTTTTCTTACGTCAGGAACCGCCACTGTGGTCTAGCGGTTAGAACGCTGGCCTTGTAATCCTGGGGGTCTCAGGTTCGATTCCCGGCAGTGCCCGAATTTATAACTTGTGTTGGGCAAGGCCGTGGTCTAGGCAACACGGAGTTTTCCTCCGAGGCATCCCAACAATTACTCCATTCACACACAGAAGAAGGCAATGGCAAACCACTTCTGGATCATCTGCCAAGAACGTATATGAACAGGTCCCAGTCCGAGAAAAGGATGGAAGGATCCTGTTCATATGGACCTGTCGTCAGACAGAACACTAAATAAGAAAAAATACGTCAGGACATTCGTCTTAAAATTACGTAGGTCGCTTCAGGACTACGTATTCTGCACGTACAGCTGATTATGACCTTGAAAGAGGTAATATTGTTTCTGACACATCTTGTAGACGTATTTCATACACTTTTGAGTGCGATACGAAAGACAAAAGGTTGTAGGTATTGCAGAATGACAGATGCGAAGTCTGTTTAGCATTAAGGACTTCATTAAGTGTAGGAACTCGCTGATAAAGTGTGATTGGCAGTGTGTGTGTTGCAATCGACGCGTGGCTTATACTGCTATGGAAAATAAGGGTAGAAATGTGATGGGGTGGTCAGTATTCGGACCTGATGGGGTGGACCTCAGACTATAGCTTGCTTACTTGTAGGGGTTTAGGGGAAAGGGGTGGTGGCAGTAGTTTGGCGTTGGAAGGGACGAGCAGCAGAAGAGAGATTTGCTGAATCGGCAAGACTCGAGCCAAATGGTCAGAGCGGCTAATGGTCGAATGGTCGCTACTTATCCACCCCCCCCCCACACACACACACACCCCTCAAAACTCTTTTCCACAACCAAATTGTTTAGGCCGGCAAAAAAAAGAAAGTCTGCAACGGACGACGAGGAAAAGACGTAGTGGTCTCACGCATTCGCTACGTCGGAAAGAGACAGAGACGTGTTTTTCCCCGCGATGACCCCTACCTTCTGACTTGCTCGTTAATCAGATTCATCGTGGTTCGTCCTCTACTTCGACGTGTTCATCCCAGGGATGGGACCTCCCTCGCCGTACTCCTTCCCTGCGTCGTCTGTCCGTGTCCTAATAAAACGACCGAGAGTTTTACCCTACGGTAGCATTTCCTAATAAATCTTGACAAATGTCGGCCATGCTATCACCTAGGAGCGTGGAGGCGTGGAGGGGTCCATCGCCTCTCAGGATTATGTATCCGGTTAAAACATAGCTACAGTGACCCTGTGCGGGCGAGCTTTAAGACCGGATGATTGCTTCAAAACCCAGCTGAGTTGGAATGAACGCGAGACCGAAATGGGAAGATGAGTATCGCTGAGATTGCTTTTATTTCTAGGTTGACACCGTTGTCGATTATTTGTTGGCCGTTCGAGTGGAGAATATTCAGTCGATTCAAGATTGGAAGAAATGATTCTGAGGACGAAGAAATGGGCAGGCAGGGGTGGTTTATTCCTCTCTTCCGCGCTCTCAAACCCCTGTCAGTGCGTCTGAACTGTAATATATATATCGCGTTTCTGTATGGGAATGGCTTTGTGGTTGCTCCAGGTGTGAACGCTGGCTTTCCAATAACCTCCCACGACAAGAAATGAACGCTGTGGTTCCCACTTCTCAGTCCTTGTCATTTTTTGAGACACATTCTACGTTTCCTCAACCCTGGAAGCTTAGTCCGGACACTGGATCATTGTTTTCGACGTGACGAAGGAAAAGAATTGCATTTCTCCCCTGTGCTAATAACACATAGATTTCTCGAACGTATTCAACGCGAAAGTAAGTTTTTCCTTTGACACATAA